>NW_005353762.1:1425909-1479718 GCF_000412655.1 Myotis brandtii
GAGCCGGGTTGTGGTCCTGCCCCCTCTCCCGCCCCACTGCCACCCTTGGTTGCTGTCTGCCGGAGGATTAGTGGGACGATCAGGCCCCTGCTTGCAACCGCCTTGGCCTGGTGCCGTCTGCTCACCTGTTCCACCATCCTGACTTGGTCCTACTCTCATCGGGGCCCATCGGGACCGGCAGTGCCTCCACTGCTACCCACTGCCAGCGCCACTGCCAGCACAGCTTCGCTGATGCCCTCCATGTTCCGGGCTGCCCTTGGTGGTCAGTGCATGTCATAGCGAGTGGTCAAACTCCGGGTTGAACTCCCGATTGAACAATTTCCATATTAGGCTTTTATTATATAGGATTTTATTTTTCCCAGGAACAGCCTATTTTCTAATCCAAGCTTCTATCTATTCTATCATGATAGAGGAAACGTAGTCAATTTAGTCAGTTGCTGGCCCACAGCCCCTTTTGCTGTCCCCTGACCTCCTAAATGCTGTTAAGCTTATTTGGCAAGAAGGTGGGAATTTAGCCCAGCTGGTATGTCTCAGTGGTTGAGCATCGACCTCTGAACCAGGAGGTCACAGCACATGCCCAGCTTGTGGGCTCAATCCCCAGTGTGGGGTGTGCAGGAGGCAGCCAAGGCAACTGATCAATGATTCTCTCTCATCATTGATGTTTCTATCTCTCTATATATATATATATATATACATACACACACACACACAGTATATATACATACTAGAGGCTCAATGCATGAAATTCGTGCAAGGGGCTTGGCCCTCGCAGCTTCGGCTTCATCCAGAAGGTTGTCCAGAAGGACATCTGAAGGTCGTTTGGCTGTCCGGTCCAATTAACATATTACGCTTTTATTTTATATATATATATTTGTCAGGAGGGGTGGGGAGGACAGGGAGCAGCATCGGTTATGACTTTTCCATCCACCCAGCTTCTTCTGTCCTTGCCCTCTCCTTCCTCCAGTTTCTTGGCTGTGGAGTTCACAGCTACGATGTCCCCCTGTCCTGTCAGCCCCACCCGGTGCAGCAGTTTCTCTGCGTGGGCACAGGAACTGCATGAGGTGAGCCCCCCCGTCTAAATCTCCCACAGCAGTTTCTTCTCCAGGGTCTTCCTGTCTCCCCAGGAATCTACGTGGAGAATGCAGCCCACATCACACAAACCCACATGCTCTCCTTACCTCCTCTGGGGCAGGAAACAGGGCCCCTTTCACAGCCCCCCGCTCCCCCTCCCCCAGTTCTCTTCGAGGACATGTGTTGACCTTGTGCAGATCATAAGATCATAAAGGGGCCCTCCCTCTCATGGCCAAGTAGAAAACAGTGTGCCCTGAGCTTGGGAAGAGCCAGGCAGGGTCACTGCTCGGCGAGTGGAACCTTCGGGCAGAGAAACACATGTCCTTCTCTTGCTGGAGGGGTGGGAGGTGGAAGTGGAGGTGACACTGGCGTTGCTCACCTGAGAGCTCACTGCTTCTCTGATCACAAGGAAGAAAATTTTCCAAAAGCTATGTTTTTGGAATGTGGACATTTGAAGCTCAATACCCAGAGAGAGATTCCTTTTTCTTTCTCTTTTCTTTTTCTTTTTCTTTTTTCTAGTAACATCACTTCTCTGAGGCAAGTAGCCCAGAGCCGCCTGGCTGCTGCTGCAATGTGTGTGTCCCAGGGGTGGCTGGGGAAGGGGTGACCGCTGATCCTCATCTTTCCAGGCATTTGGAATTCTAATCTGGAGAAGAAAAAGGACAAAATAGAAACTTTTATCTTCTCCCTTCATCTGGGACTGAAAAGTTTGAAAGGGAATGTAAACAATTCGGACAGAACCCATCTCAGCTTTCAATGCAAGGCAAACACACTCCCTGCGCTGGGAGGAGCAAACAGAAAAATCAGCACACACACAGCAGTTCAAACATCAGCACACACACAGCAGCTCAAACTTCAGCACACACACAGCAGCTCAAAATTAGGGAACCAGGTTACGCAGCCAGCACAGAAGTTTCCTGGGGGGAATGGGTGCCTGTGAGAAACGAGGTGCACAGGGAAACCGAAGCCATTCCAACAGGTTTTCGGGGAGTAGTTCGTAAAATTGCAATACATTTCAGCCATTTTTTGTCTATTTTATTGTAATTCATAATCTTGCTCTTGAGTCCAGTGAGAGAGGAATGAGTACCCGACTGTGATTACATTCAGATTTTGAAGGGAAGAGGCAAATCTGCCGAAAGTTTATTCCTGTCACAGACTTAACAGCATATGTATTTTAAATAAATCTGCTCAGCACTGGATTAGGTAAAGAAATGTGTAGCTATCCTGAGATTATTTTTTCAAAGATTAAGAAAATAAAGTTTTCAAAACATATAGTCCCTGTTAATCATCACCATCTACTTGCTATGTCATCTGTCCATAACATTGGTGAGTTATCAGGCATGTTTTCATATGAGTGATGAATGCATGTCCTTAGCGGCAGTGATCCCATAAAATTTATGGCCAGCTTGAAATTCTGGAAGCATACCTAAGTATTTGTGTCAGTGCTTCCCGTTCTTTAAGTGCATAGGAGCCACCCGGGAAACTTGTTAAATGCAGATCCTGATTCAGCAGGTCTGGGTGGGGCCCAAATGCCTGCCTTCCTAGCAGACGCCCGGGTGATGCCAAGACCCCTGGTCCAGGGACCACACTTGAGGCAGCAGGGTTGCAGATGGCCACAAGATCAAAGGCGCTCTGCTGGAGACTCCAGGAGCCCCAGTGCGGCCTCCTTCCTCTCATCCCCACCCTGTTTCCAGCGGGCGGCGCCTCCCACAGAGCCAGGATGCAGTTGCAGGCGATTACTTCTTGAGGACTCAGTTTGGGCTGTGATTGGATGGGGAATCTGTCCGGCTGGGCTGTGTACCTGGCAGGATCAAGATGTCCTCAGTCTGCCGACTGCTTAGTACATCTGGGCCATCCCAGGGATCCTCAAACTTTTTAAACAGGGGGCCAGTTCACTCTCCCTCAGACCGTTGGAGGGCCGGACTATAGTTTAAAAAAAAAAAACTATGAACAAATTCCTATGCACACTGCACATATCTTATTTTGAAGTAAAAAAACAAAACGGGAACAAATACAATATTTGTATTTGCATGTGGCCCGCGGGCCGTAGTTTGAGGACCCCTGAGTGTTCGGTCCACCTGGGCAGGTGAAGGTTTTGGCCTTTGTATTTTCCCTACACCACGCCAGAGCCCAGCGAGGGCCATTTGGGTGACCCTCCAAGTCAGGACGGCAGCCAGGGGTATGCTCTGCAGGTAGGTTGGACTTCTAAAGCCCTCGAATGATCTTTCTAGGTTGGCCACTTGCCCTGCAACGGGAGCCATCCTCAGCCTGTTAAAAGGGGGTTGGGCCTCTGTTCCTCCTCATTCCTAACCCCATTGCCACCTGGAGATTCCCCACATGGAGAGTGCCCTCCAGGGAGCCTGGAGAAAGCGCTCCTGCAGAGACCGCCTGGCTCACAGGGCTCCCCTCACTCCCCATGGAACAAGCCGACAAATGAAGCAACTTCCCTCTCCTACCTCCTATCTCCGGGCTTTCTCACGGAGTGAAAGTTAAGAAAAGCACAGAACTCTCCTGCCCCAAACGCTGAGTATCAGTTTCCTCATGGAGATTATAGTTCTAACTCATAGGGTTGTTATGAGGGTTAAATAACATCATGTGTGAAATGAGTAGAAAAATGAAGGTGACAATTATTTATTTTAGCTAATAAGAACTCTGAAGAGATGCATGATAAAAACAAGGCTCAGTTAAAACTTGGGGAAACATAACTTTTATGTAGAGAGTAACCATACAATTTATTGTCCAAACTGGAACACTTTTGAACATTAAAAATTCTACATTTAGTTATTAATAACTATGGCAGGACAACAGGTATGCACACTCTCTCAATAGGTTGTATGCTCACCTAATTTACATGTAAATGTTTAAGTTAAAAAAATATCTGGTTCATATTCTTGAAAGGAGTTTTTAGCGGTAAAACAGGCATGTTTAGGGAGTTTTAGGAATTAGGGCAGGGGTCCTCAAACTACGGCCCGCGGGCCACATGCAAATACAAATATTGTATTTGTTCCCGTTTTTTTTTAAAATTATATTTTTTTGTTTTTTTACAGAGGGGAAGGGAGAGGGATAGAGAGTTAGAAACATCGATGAGAGAGAAACATTGATCAGCTGCCTCCTGCACATCTCCTACTGGGGATGTGCCCGCAACCCAGGTACATGCCCTTGACCGGAATCGAACCCGGGACCCCTCAGTCCGCAGGCCGACACTCTATCCACCGAGCCAAACTGGTTTCGGCGGTTTTTTTTTTTTTTTTTACTTCAAAATAAGATATGTGCTGTGTGCATAGGAATTTGTTCATAGTTTTTTTTTTAAACTATAGTCTGGCTCTCCAACGGTCTGAGGGACAGCGAACTGGCCCCCTGTTTAAAAAGTTTGAGGACCCCTGAATTAGGGGGTCCATGGAGGAGGAAGGCATAGTTGGTTGGGGCCTTGGAGCTGCCAAAGGCATACATTCACACAGAGAGAAAAAAGGTGCCACAGGATAAGGGGAGAGGGAGACATCCGTTCACAGAAGATAGGGACAGGGCATGGGAAGGAAGAGGAAACACACTTTCACAGGGGATAGAGAGATGCTGACAAATGGGAGAAAGAGGAAAAGAGATTTTCACAGGAGACAGAGAATTCTACCACTGAAGGGGGAGAGCGAGAGGAGGACACCATGTGGGATTTGAGCTTTGAAGTTGATATTCTACCAATTGGAAGGCAGAATCAAGAAACAAAGAACTGCAGCCTTTATAAACCTTAGAAAAAGGGGGTAGTGGGTCACCCCCTTGGGACTCCCTCACTACGTGGGAGTCTGTACTTGTTTCCAATAAATTTCCACTCTTTTCATCTACCACCTTTTGTCTGTGGTTTCATTCTTTGAATCCACCTGGACAAGAACCTGGGAAAGAAACCACCCTCGCATCCTGTTCAGGAAAAAACACCCGACTCATTCGCAAAGAAAATTGGAGAGATTGTTGTTTCGTCATCAAAAACAATCTGAAGTAAGGAAAGAATCAGATAAAAAGCCAATAGTGAATTAGAAATGATCAATAAAAGCCAACACAAGTGGAACAGAAGACTGGAGGGTACAAATATTAAATCAGTGACTTGAGAAAAAGCTCATAGACAGGATAAATTCTAAAAATATATATTTAGAAAGTAATAAGAAATAGTGCTGATTCACCTGAGCATCCACATAAAAAAAAAAGAAAAGAAAAGAAAAAGGAAAAGATAAGATAAGGTTCTAGACACAGCCTTTACACCTTTCACAAAAATCAACTCAAAATGGATCACAGCCCTAAACATAAAATACAGAACTATAAAACTCTTGGCAGATAACAGGAAAAATATAGGTGACCTTGGGTTTGGGTATGATTTCTTAGATAAAACACCATTGAAAAACTTCTGTTCTGAAAACAAACAAAAAAAGACACTGTTAAGAGAACAAAAGGACAAGCCACAGACTGGAAGAAAATCTTTGCGAAACATAGATAAATAACTGATATCCAAAATATATATGGAACTCATACAACTCAAAAATGAGATAAAAGACCTGTTAAAAATGGACAAAAGATCTGAACAGACACCTCCGTAATGAAGTTGTGTGGATGGCAAATAAGCATAGGAAACGATGCTCACCATCGTATGTCACCAGGAAAATGTCAGCTGAAACAAGGCGTTACCACCACCTAACTGTTACAACGGCGAACGTAAAAACCACCCACAACATCAAGTGCTGGTGAGAATGTGGAGCGCCAAGAATTCTAATCATTGCTGTCGGGAATGCAAAATGGGACAACCACTTTGGAAGACAGTTTGACAGTTTCACACAAAACTAACTATAGCACGGGCAAAAGCAGGTATACAGTTGTTTGTATGGAAAATGATACAATTAATAACTCATAATAAAGAATTCAAGAATAAGGAACTATTGCACAAAAGAAATGGTGAAGCATAATGAAAGTACAACTGAAGTTTTGATTGTTATTATGGTCAAGAAGGAATAAAAACAAAAAAATGAAATATTGAAATAAATTACATAATATATCATGTAATATTTACAAATATTGGTTATGTTAGAGGCCATGCAATTTTTATAAATTCCAAATCATAAGAATTATAGAGACACAAAATGCAACAAAACTTAAAATTTTAATGCAAGTATAAACACACAAAAATAAAACTTCTTGGCAATTTAAAACTTTCTGAGTAACCCAGGGCAAGGACAGAATCCAAGCAGCAATTTTGGAGCACTTAGAAAATAATGTCAACTTAAAAATGACACATCACAATGAATAAGATGTGGACTAAGCTGCACTCACAGACAACTTCATCACCTTAAGTATAATGAGAATAACTGGTCTAAGATTTTAACTCAGCTTATATTTTCAGATGCTTTCAGGCTTGGCTGTGGACTTGGCTGTGACCAATGAATGCGAGCAGCCTTTCACCTCTTATTTGCTGCTGGCCTTTCTCATGGATGCTCGGACAGGACGTGTGTGACTCTTCTTCTTATTGCTCCTGCAGTCTCTGGAAGGGATCACAGTGCCTCTGGAACCTGGGAGAACCACTTAGATCAGTGGTCGACAAACCATGGCTCCTGAGCCACATGCAGCTCTTTGGCCCCTTGAGTGTGGCTCTTCCACAAAATACCACATGCGGCGCACGTACAGTGCAATTGAAACTTCGTGGCCCATGCGCAGAAGTCGGTTTTCGGCCTGGGCGAGTTTATTTTGAAGAAGTGGCGTTAGAAGAAGCGGGGGGTGTCAGTCTGTAGGTCGGGGACAGGAGATGCAGCGCAGGCGCAGGCGGGCCCCGGGATACAGTGAGGGGGAAGTGCGCGGGATTCATGCACGAGTTGAGGATGGGAGAGTTGGAAGGGGTCGACCTCAGCGAACGTACCTCAATCAGATTGAGGACGTTTTTAGCAAAGGCCAGCTTAGGAGTACCCTAATTAAGTTAATAACAATGTACCTACCTATATAGTTTAAGTTTAAAAAATTTGGCTCTCAAAAGAAATTTCAATCGTTGTACTGTTGATATTTGGCTCTGTTGACTAATGAGTTTGCCGACCACTGACCTAGATAGTGGTGTTCAAATTGCTAACTGGCCAAAGCGCCCTGGGGGCTCTGACGTCACCGGGTGGGATGCCTGTGGATACGCTGTGACTGTCAGTGTGACACTGTATGCATCAGGTTGCCCTGAGGACAGCATGGCAACACTCACTGAAATGCACACAGAAGTGACACGCTTCAGGCAGTTTAAAGGAGAAAGGTATGTTTTTCTCTTCCTTCTTTTCTCTTAAAAAGCTGCTGTTAGGTCTAGAAGGTAAGAATAAATTACGTATGTGTAGACACACATCTATATGAATTGTCTAGCTGAGGCAGGGCCTTCGGCCACCACTTGATTAAAAAATACATTTTGGTATTTGCGTGCTCTACCGCCTGCAGTTTCAGGTGACTGTGGTGTGAATGTTCTGAAGACGTGTGCCCAAGTGACAAAATTCAATTGTATGTGTAAAAATGTGCACTTTTCCCTTGTGAAACTGGAAATTATAAGTTACAAATATTTCTGCCAAAAAGAAATACTACTTGGACAGACTACTCGGAACTGGGATTTCATGTGGGATTTGCAGGTTTGCTGTCCTGGTTATCCCCAGAGCATCTTTATGGAAGGGGCCTTGTGAAGGTAGGGACAGGAGATAGTGAGGGTGGGGCTGGTGACGGGATTAAATAACATCAGTAAGCTTTCAATGTTCATTCCTTAGAACTGGTTAAAAAGCACATCAGACTCTCCCAGTCTCTAAGCTCTGCAGGCCAGCCCCATCTCTCTTGTGTGTCACATTGAGTGTTGAGGCCACAGGGGGCATGGGGCAGGACTCACTGTCAGTCAGTCTCCAAGAGGCAACCTTTCATGGCTGTAATGCTGACACGTCAGAAGAGGATCTGAGCCTGTCTGTTAAAAGAGAATGTAGGAGTATGGACTTCTTTAGGAATACAAATATTTGTTAGGTGCACTAATTACTAGTTTTAAAAGAGTTGGGGCATGTTTCCTTTTATGTAGAGAAATGCCTTATAAAGAGTCATGGAAACATCACATCAGTAGGAATATCCTACAAAGGGGAGTATTGAACACTTTTGTCATTTTGAGAGAAAATAATATAGTACTACATGTGATTTTTTTAAAAATAAAAATTGTTTCCAGAGTGTCCTCACGATCTTTCATCTTCTGTACTCACAAAAGAGTTATCAAGTATTTAAATTTTTAAAATTGATTTCAGAGAGAAAGGGAGAGGAAGAGAGAGAGATAGAAACATCATTGATGAGAAAGAGTCATTGATTGGCTGCTTCCTGCGTGTCCTCCACTGGGGATTGAGCTCGCAACCTGAGCATGTGCCCTTGACCAGAATCGAACCCGAGACTCTTCAGTTCGCAGGCCAATGCTCTATCCATTGAGCCAAACCAGTTAGGGTGAGTTATCAAGTATTCAAAGCATGTTAACCAACAGCTTTATCATAAAATTCTACACCTCATCATTTATGTGGGAAATGCTTTGAAGATAATTTTCCTTTGCCACATTAAAAAAAAGAGCCCTATCATGCAAGATAAAGTGAGTAAAGGATTGGTACTAGATGAGTCTGTATAATTTAGATTTAAAGATTTTCATCGATATACATTTTTGAAAATCAGAACTATCTAACTTGCTCTTGGTATGCTTAGACCATTTACATGAGCATTTTTACTCATTGATCAAGTCATTCATTTATTACATCACGCCTCTACCAATTCAGTCAATTGATTAAATGCCTACTATGTGCTAGACTGTTGTCAGGTCCTGTGCATTTAAAGAAATTGTGTATTCAGGGATACAGGCAGTGTTGTTAGGGCTAAATCCAGAGACTATGAGAGCATTGAAAGGAACAGTAGCACCATCCCTGGGTGGGGAGCTGGACTATAGTGAAGGGAACTGAAGAAACATAGCAGCAGGGTTCTAAGCACAAGTAGGGTTTCAACAGGTGAAGGGAGAGGGTGGGGGGCAGTGGGGAGAGGCAGCGAGCTGGAGGCATGTCTAAAGGAAGAGCCCTTGCTGGCAGGGGTGCAATGTGAGGGGTGTGGAGGAAGTAGGGAAGAAGTGTCTCAAAAGTTAAGAAGGGTCCAGTTTCTGAAGGGCTTTCCATGTTTAACTGTTTGGATTTTATCTTTAAACTAGAGGCCTGGTGCACAAAATTTGTGCACTCAGGGGAGGTTCCCCCTCCTGGCCTGTGCCCTCTCATAGTGCAGGAGCCCCGCAATCGATCACTCCAGAGAGGAAGGCCCCGCCCAGCCATCTGGGGCTCCTCAATGGATTGCCCCAAAGAGGTAGACCAGAGCCACGGAACCCGCCTCCACGCCGTGCACCCAGTGTCAAGCCCCCAGTGTCAGCCCCCGCCCACCCACGCGCGCCCACTGCACACACAGCCTCCTGGTGATCGCTCATTACTGCGTGAGGGCGTCACAGCGTGAGGGCATGATGACCACATAGGCTTTTATTATATAGGATAACGGGTTCAAAGCAGCACAGCAAATGTGATCAGATTTGTTTTACAACGGCAATTCTAAATGTGGAATGAAAAATAATTTGAAATATGATGAAAATGTGACAGCAAAACTCATTAGGAGACTATTAAAGCAATCCAGAGAAGAGATACCAGTGGCATTAACTAAGGTGTTGGCACTGGAGATGGACGGAAGAGAATGCAGTAGATGGCTTAGGTAGAATTGACGGGTTTGGAATGGATGGAGTGGAGGAGGAGAAGGGGAGTGGGGAGGCCAATATGGCAGATTGTGGTTCTAGTCACAGAAGAGAAGGGAGCATAGGGAGGTAGAAGAAGGGAGAGAAGACAGGGAATTCTGTTGTAGACATACTTGTTGCCATTGGAAGTCAAGATGTTCACCAGGCAGCTGAGTGTGTAGCTCTCAAGTGGGCTGGAATAAAGCCGTCACAATGAATGAGATTGCTGCTGGGGAGTGCTCAGCCTACCAGAACCCAGAACAGAAGGACATCTTCAAGGAACAGTAAGCAGAAGAGAAGCCTATAGCCCAAAGAATATGCTGAATGACACCATGAGGATGTAATCAATGAAACTCAGAAAAGGGAAAATTCTGCAGACCTTAAGCTTATACAAGAATTAAGAGGCGTAAAAATAAAATGTGAAGTGTGGATCTCATTTATATGCACTAACTATAAAAACAATTATGAGTAATTGGGGAAATTTAAACACTTCCGGGATATTTAATGTGTGTGTGTGTGTGTGTGTGGGGTGGTTACTGTTAATTTTTTCAGTATGATAGAACTAGTGCAGTTATTTTTTATAGTTTTTTTTGTTCTATTTTTTATTGTGGTAAAATAAACATAACAAAATTTACCACCTCAATCATTTTTAATGTATACTTCAGTGGCATTAAATACATTCAAATGTTGGGCTAACATCACCACCATTCATCTTCATAGCTCTTTTATCTTGTAAAACTGAAACTATGCACATTAAACACTAACTTCCTATTTCCTCATTCCCCAGCCACTGGCAGCCACCATACTTTTCACTGTCTCTATGGCTTTGACTTGTGAAAATATCTCATGAAGTGAAATCATACAGTATTTGTCTTTTCATGACTTTCTTGTGATTTTACTTAGCATAATGTGGCTATGTTTTATAAAAAAATTTAGAGATACATGTAGAAATACTGACAGATAAAGGAATGTGATATCTTGCACTTAATGAAAAATAATCTGGAGGAATAGAGAGTGGAGGAATGATTAAGGTATAGATGAAACAAGAATGGTAAGGAGTTGATCATTGTTGAACCTGGATGATGGGTACATGGGGACTCACTGAACCATTCTCTCTACAATAGGTCCTCAGGTTACATCAGAGATCCGTTCTTATGGCGTGATGTAACGTGATTTTTGCTGTAAGTCGGAACCCACTTACGTAAGCATCTATGTCACTCACAGAAAGCACATACACAGCAGTAATGAAGTGAAGCAGTAAAAAAAAAATTAAAAGAAAGATAACAATTCCTGACCTTTACTTGTGGTAAATAAATAATAAAAAACATAAAGCACATATGTACATATGTCGAAATGATGGAACTTTTTTTTTAATAAATAAATGGGAGATGGCGACGTAACCACAAAATGACGTACTTCGAGTCCAACGTAACCCAAGGACTGTCTGTATTTTCGTGTTTATGATTTTCCATAATAAAAGTTAAAAATAGTGTTTCCCTGTCTTCATGGCCAAATTCATGCAATATAACTTTTTTTTTTTTTAACCAATAAAATCTGGTGTGGAAACTCATTCTACAAAGTATAGGTTGAAGAACGGTTCTTCTTGTATGCATAAGGCTGGGATCCCTGCCTCTTGGCTTCCCCAAACTCTGGTTCTCTCAAAGAATGTTGCTGGTAAGTAGACAGACATGTGGGAAGTGGTAATGAGGAATAGCATTGTCAGAGATATACTTTAACTTTCTCTTCACCCCCACTGATCTCCCTCAAGAGACAGTGAGCACATAGCCCGGTATTGGACATTTTTTCATATTAACCATCAAGTAAAGTCAAGGGAGTTCCAAGGATTTCTTCAAAGTAATTGACATCATGTTCTAAAGGTGATAATCAATTTGCCAACACCATTTTCACTGGAGAAAAAACATATTGCATTTCTGTCATGCAGACAATAATTTGAACATGTTATACTTTAAAATTTGGCCTTAGATAATTAATTTCAGTGTCCAGAAAAAATAACCATCTATATATACAAAAGCCTAAATGACTGAACGACTGGTCGACCTGTCGACTGGTCGCTATGACGCACACTGACCACCAGGGGGCAGACACTAAACATAGGAGCTGCCCCCTGGTGGTCAGTGCCCTCCCACAGCGGGAGCACTGCTTGGCTGACTGACCCATCTGGAGGCCCACCAGCTTAGTGGCAGCCACTCACTCCCACAGTAGACCTGCAGGTTCAATCTCCAGAGAACAGGCCAGGCACCAATGAACCAGTGCCGCCGCAGGATCCCGACAGCGCTGCTGGCCTCCTGGAAGTTGGCCTCAGGCACCATTGCTGCTTCCCCTCCCTAGATACTCCACAAGGAAGAAACAATATAAAAGTGGCCCCCAGGTGGCTCCTGACAACTGGCCCAAGGGCCACCACCCTCCCGGAGGGCTGATCGCATACAGGCCCCCTCCCCACCACCACTCCCCCTTGGGCAGGCGCCAGATGCAGGGCTCATGGCTGGTGAGCGCCGCTGTGATGGCAGCACGAGCCTCTCCAAATCGGGACTGACTGGGCGGGATCTGCGGTAGGTGCAGTGGGGCCGGGATGAGCAGGAGCAGCAGGCAGGAGGGGCAGGCAGTGTTGGACTGTGGGTTTTGGCCCAATCCCTGCAGGCCACCCCAAGAGACCCCACCCATGCACAAATTTGTGTACTGGGCCTCTAGTGTACTATAAATCTACACAGAATGTTTCTCTTTCCTATACACTATACCATAACATCTTATAAAACCAGGATGCATTCATCAAAGCTCAGAAATTAACATGGTACAATGCTATTAACTGAACTATACATTTTATTTGGATTTTCTCAGTCTTTCCACTAATGTCTTTTTTTTTTTTAAATCTAGGGTTCAATCCAGGACACCACACTGCATCTAGTTTTCACATCTTCTCAGTATCCTCTAGTATGTGACAGTTTCTCCATCTTCCCTTAACTTTCCTGAGCTTGACACTGAAATGTACACATTTAAAAATCAGTGCATCATACCCTCCCCCCAGGGTTGAAGTAGACCATGAAAAGTGGGGTGCAGATCGTCCTTACAGCAGTACTTGGTCTGATGAAGTTTTAAAAGCTGAAGCATTCCCTTGTTCTTGAAGCTTCTTTCATCCTCCACCTGCTTCCCTTCTTCTTTCCAATCCAATTAAGGTCTTCCATTTAGGATTCAGCCAAAATGACAATCCTCTACTAACGAAGAGTTTCTGTTTATAGGCCACGTTGGTACTTGCTAGCTTTTGAAAAGGAAAACACAACACACAGTCGTAGTAAAGGGCTTTCAGATGGTTCTATGGAGAAGACCACTATTTGGCCATTCTGCATCTAGCAGCCAACTAACTCTACCACAGCCAATCATGGGGCTGGGGCTTGAGATACTTCTTTAGAAAATCATCTTTATTGCTGAAATTATTACAGATGTCCCCTTTGCTTATCTATGGTTTCCCCCCCCCCCATTGACCCCCTCTACCCAGTACCCACCCCTCCAGGGCCTTCACCACTCTATTGTCTGGGCTATGCATATAAGTTCCCCGGTTAATCACTCCCCTCCCACCCCTGCCTTTAAGATACTTCTTTTAATGCCAACCACCCACTTTTATTTAAAAAAACAACACTGCAACAAAACACAAAACAAAGCTGACTTAGCTAGTGGGAGCTGCTGCTTTATTGGTGCAGTTGCTTTATGGTCTAAAATGGGGTTTTAATAAATGTATGCTCTGGTAGACACATTCAGAGCCCAGTGTTTTATATCTGGGCTGCGCCTTCCTGCCAAGGCTTAGCACTCTCCATCTTCCTCACAGTCCCCACGAGGCAGAATGCACACTTGTCATTACTCGGAATCCTGCTCGCCTTGGGCACTCTCTCCACACACACCAAATGCATCACTCAAGTGTGAGCAGGTCTACTTGCTCGCCATCGTCTCAGTGGTAGCTTTATTTTTATCAGTAAATTTAAAGATCAACTAGCAGATCAGAAATTACTGTACTCAACTACAGTGAAGACTCATTAAACTAGGCTCACTAATTCCAAGTCTATAATGATTATTCACGAATGGTAAAACGCTTTAAGTAAAAAAAAAAAAAAGACATTATGTCTTTTTCAGTTTGCTCGGGGGTAAAGTAAATCTATTCCGATGTCAGTTGCTATTTCAAAAGAAGGATTGATCTTATGAAATTAGTGAGTTATATAATATGCTTTAGGATTTAGAGGCTTTTCTGTGGTAAGGAATTTTGAGATTTGATATGTCATGGTGTGACGGTACACTTTATGACTTGGTTGATAATAGGTACCATTCTTGACCATAATGGAATCACGTCTTTCAAACTGGCATATAATTTAGAATTTTTACTGTAAAACTGAACTTTTCTCCCCGTTTGTATTATAAGCTCCTTGAATTTAAGGATCATGCATCTTTTGTGTTTTGTGTCCCTAACCCACTCTCTCAGTTGCTGCTTCACGATGGGGCTGGTGAATATGCCTTACACGTAGGAAATGCCTAGTACAATTTTCCGTAAATATTGTCAGACGTGATTATCCTGAACATGTGGATTGAAGCCGGCTGGAAGCAGCCAGATGTGCTCTTGTTAGTTTCTTATCTACCCAGGTGTTTAAACCTCTCGTTAAATTGTTGGCTTTACAGTTGTCAGCGTCAGTGTAGTATCAGGATGATTGGACTGCAAGTAACAAATAATCAAATGAAAAGGGCCTGAACAACGAAGAAGATGTGTTATCTCATATTTCAAGACGTTTGGGGGCTGAGTGGTTAAAAGGTTGACTTAGAACCTCGACTGTGACACCCAGGACCCATTTTCACTGTGGCAGCCGCAGTCCTTCATCCTTCAGGCTTGCAGGCTGGTGCAGCCGTTGCCCCGGAGGTATTTTGACACAGCTGTGCTCTAAGACCAGAGGGGGCCTCCTTTCTTCTCTGCCTTCCTAGAAGCTCCACAGAGGACCTCCTTCACAGCACATTCCCATTCCTCTCTGCTCACTGCAAGGAGAATGGATTCACCCTGCGTGCAGACCCACGAAGATCCCCCTCGGGCCATAAGGGGCTGGGTCTCTAGAAACATTTGGCTGCTCCATACACAAGCAAAGCCGGTTCTCCCCTGAGAAAGAGGTGGGTAATAACTGCTGGGGAAGACAGCAGTGTCTGTTGCAAGCACACGACTTCCTGGGAAAAAGCATAGGTACCATGTAACTCTGTGCTTTCTGTGGTTTGCCTGGGTCCTCTCCAGTAGGGGAGTGTGGCCCATGTCCTCCTGGTAGCTTTCCTCCTTGGTAACCTAACTGAGGTTTTGTTCAGATACAGGGGTAACCTGCTGAAGGAAGATGGTCCCAGCCCTCGGCGAGGAACCGGTGATGAGCCTATCAGTGATGTAATCTCAGTTCCATTGACCAGCGAATGGTTTAGGAATGTCCATGTGACCCAGTTCTGGTCACTGAGATGGAAGACACATTCTCTTGAGGGGTTTCTGGGAAATATTTTTCTACCCCATCAAATGGGAGATGAGCAAGGGGTCTGCTCCCGACTTGCTCTTGGCCTTGGAGCCTGGTTGTGTGAAGATGCGTCGCTCAGGGTTGCTGCAGTCGCCTCAAGACGTTCAGTGGAAACACGCCTAACACACAGGATGGCAGAGCAGAGGAGAAAGGGCCTGCGTCCTGTGAATGTCATTGAGCAATTAATTGCCTCAACCCTGGGACTGCTTACCTCCAGCCTTCTCCCCGGGGGGAGAGCAGCAAACCCACGTTAAAAGATGGAGATGGCTATTTTTAGATGGCTGTGCTACTTGCTGCTGAAACCATCCTGACAGGTAATCTTCTTTCTAGGAATATAACCTCAAAGCCTTTTATTGTGACATATCTGCATAAATAAGTGCAAGAGTGGTTTTCTTTTTTTCTTTTTAAATAATAGCTGAAGTCTGCCTCAGGCAAAAAGAAACAGAGAACACATATGTATACATAATTGAAACTCAATAAATATTCATTTAAAAATGAATAAATGTTCTACAGGTTACTATAATAATTTTCTCAGGGAACGTATTATTTTTGGACACTTATATCAACTAACAGTATTTTTTTGGCATGACTAGGAGCTCTGTGCTTGTGTCCTCACTAGAAACTGCATTTCTGCACATTTTTCTGCTGCTTTGGGACCTTGGATGTTCCTGGAAAGAATTAGTTTTAGTGCTCTGCCTTTTTCTTCTTCAACTGTTAGCTGGCAACTTGCTGTTGCTAGCAGTTAGCTAGCTGTAGGCATCTATCTGAAAATGTTTTTACAGCGCCTTCCCACAGCCATTCAATATTGCACAGACTATGTTTCTTTTTATTCAAAAAGCCTTTTAATATATAAACTATTTGAAATACACAGTGAAGTCCAAAAATTTATATGACAAATGCTGATGTACCCTCAGCCACATACTCACATTCAACTCAGGCTGAACATATGCTAGCATGTAGCCACATTTCCTTAAAGAAAAAGCTATAAATTTCTCTCCATCTCTTCCCCTCTTTTCCCAGAGGTAACCATTGTCTTGATGATGACAGTAATGATCACAATGATGACGATGATGATAACGATGGTAATAAAAACAGCATATCCACTGTATGCGGGCCATTATTCTGAGCTCTTTATATTACATCAGCTCCTTTAATGCCCACAGTAGATGTTGTCCCCTGTTTTATAAAGGAGGGGCTGAGGAAAGACTAGTTAAATAAATTGTCCAAGGCCACACAGCTGGCAACCAGAGGAGCCAGGAGTCCAAGTTTGCCTGTACCCACATTGCTGTGTATCATGATATACTTTCTCTCAATATATATGCACCAATAATAAATATACATAGGGGTTATTTGTATATTTTTTAAACTTATATTATTTGATAACATTTGTGTTTTCCCCTAGTTTTTTTCTGATTCTGGTCCCTGTTGCAATGAACAGCCTAGTACATGTTTCCCGGGCAGGTGCGGCTCCTGGCAAGCTCCGAGGAGCTCAATCTCTGGCTGGTAGATTATGCACATTATCAGCCTTTGTTTTCGTTATTCCAAAATTCTCCTTCAAAGTAGGTGTACCCGTTTCCAGCCATGCTGGCAACTGTATACAACTATTCATTTCCCAGTAGCCCCACCCATTCTTGGTGTTATTGGATATAGTATTGGATATCAATGATTGATTTTTGTCAGTTGCTAGATATGGGGTGGTGTTCAATTGTTGTTCTACTTTGCATTTTTCTTTGATTACTAGAGAGGTGGAAACATCTTTTTATATGTTTATTTGTGCTTTCTTTTCTCTTGGATTAATGATCTTGCCTGGTTTCTAAGGAATTCTAATATATTATGATTATATAAAGCCAGTTATATGGTTTGTAAATGCCTTCCCATGGTAGATATTGACTTTCTTGTTGGTGTCCTCCTGATCCACAGAAGTTCTAAGTGCCATATAGCTATTTTCTCAATAGGGTTTACGCTTTTGGCATCATAAATAATATGGCAGTACTTAGACATTATCAAGGTATTTTTCTCTATTTTCTTTTTAAAATTTGCTTTTCACATTTAGGTGATTATGTGTATGATAAGAGGTAGATATCCAATTTTACCTGTTTTTATGTGAATAGCGGGACCTGTCTTTTTCTATAGGAGGGTGGCCCAGCATCATTTATTGAATGCTCTTACTCTGTGCCCAGCGATTTGCAATGCTATCTCTGTCATATTGCAAATTTCCATATCTAAGTGCTTCTATTTCTAAGCTCTCCATCCCTGTGGCAGTATTGCACTATTTAAATTACTGTGGCTTTATAACGAGTGCCAATATTCAAAAGGATAAGCCCTCCCCCCTGATTTTTTCCTCCTCTTCCTTCTGAAGCCTCGTCCCTGCCTCCTTTTCTTTTGCAATTTTTAAGCTTATTTTTGTCAAGTTTTTTGAAAAAACACTACTAGGATTTTTATTGAGATCATATTGAATTTATAAGTAAATTGGGGAAAATTGCAATCTTTAAAATATTGCGCCTGCCCATCCATGAATATAGTGAATCCTTGTTTCTTCCCCCCTTCAATAAGGTTTTGTTGCTTTCTCCATAAAAAGCTTACACACCATTTGTCAGATTTATTTCTGGGCACCTTAAAAGCTTTTGCTGCTGTGGTTAACGATGTCCTTGAACAAAACTATTGATTTTTGTATATTGATTTCTAGCAAACTTGCTGAACTTTCTTATAAGCACTAATATTTATTTGTAGATTCTCTTGGATATTCTATCTAAGCATATATTTTATGTATAATTACATTACTCTCTTTTCCCCATCTTTAATTTTTGTGTGTGTCTATTGTGCTTTTAAAAATTGAGATATAATTCCCGCATAATAAAATTCACAGGTTGTAATTATTTAGTTCAATTAGATCTGACGACTGTATACACTTGTGTAAATTAACACCCTGAGTAAGATACAGAACACTTTCATCTCTCCTAAAGGTTCCTTCATGCTTCCCTACAGTCAGTTCCTACCTCCCAACCCTAGACAAACAGCTCTCTGCTTTCTGTGGCTATCACTTAATGTTTCCTGTTCTTAAACTTCTTGCAAATGGAGCCCTACAGTATATTTTATTTTGGGACGCTGTTTTTGCCCAGTACAGTGTCATTTTAAGATTCATTTATGTTGTGGTCTGTATCAGTACTCCATTCTTGTGTGACTGAATAGTATTCATCAGTTTGTTTACCCATTCTCCTGTTGACACATATGTGGGCTAATTTGAATTTTTGAATAAGGCTGCTATCAACATTTCAATCTTTCAACTGTTTCTTTTTATTTCCTCATTATGCTGACAAGGACCTATAGTAAAACAATGAGAGTAGAATGATGAGGGTATCCTTATGTTTTTAACATTGTTCATTTCAATATTTGCAATGCTTTTTAAAAATATATTTTTTTATTGATTTCAGAGAGGTAGGAGAGGAAGAAATTAGAAACATCAGTGGTGAGAGAGAATCACCGATCCGCTGCCTCCTGCACGCCCCCTCTGGGGACCAAGCCTGCAACCAAGGAATGTGCCCTGAGCTGGAATCCAACTGTGACCTCCTGGTTCATGGGTCTATACTCAACCACTGAGCCACACCAGCCGGGTCGAAAAAAATACTTTATTAAGCTAACAGAGTTCCATTGATTCCCAGTTTGCTTAACAGGATTTATTTGGGGGAAGGTATATTTGTTTAATCAAGAGTGATGGTTGAATTGTATTAAACGCCTTTTCTGCATCTATTGAAATAAATTTTCTCATTTAATATGTTAATGTAATGATTATATTCATTGATCTAAGCCATTTTTACATTCTTGGATCGTGATTAGCAATGAGTTAAGAAATTACATGGCCAGATTTAAAAAATAATGTAGTATTTAATACATGTGTCTCTTTGTTCATGTATGAAAGTGGCCTACAGTTTTTCTTTCCAGTTTTGTTGCAAGGTTTTATGGCCTCATAAAATGAGCTGAATGGCTTTCTTCCTTTTTCTATCTTTCTAAAGCAATTTCTTGAAGGCAGAACTTACCGGTAAAAGCAGCGAGGCTTGGCCATGGTGTTTGTGTGTGTGGAGGGCGGGCAGCAGCAGGGGCCCGGAGGTCTGGCAGTTTCGCTGACAGTAATATGTATGCTCACATTTTATATTTCTTCCTAAGCCAGTTTTATTGTTACATTTTTCCAAAAAATTGCCCTTTTAATCTGTTTTCAAATTATTTGCATTGTTTATAAGTTTTCCCTTTATTTTCCTAGTGCATCTCAATGTCCTTTCTATTCAGAGTGTTGTTTATTTTTAATTTCTCTTCTTTTGATATGTTAGCCAGATGTTTGCCTATTTCATTTGCTTCTAAAAGAGCCATTTTCCCCCATGTGAACCTTCTTGGCTGTGTCTGTGTCTGTAATGTTATTATCTGCTGCTCTTATCTTTATTATTTCCTTCCTTCTAATTCATTTGCTATGCTCTTCTTTGTTAACCTTTGATTTAGATATTAACTACCATCATTTTCAACCTTTCTGGTTTTAAAGGTACATTTCAATTGTTTTCAGTGGTGTGCCGGAGCCAACTATAGCCACCTCCTACTGGTTTGTGAGAGCTGATTTTGTATATTTCTTGCCAATTCCACACTTTATGTTGGTAGCTTGAAATAGACCTGGTGGGATATTGACGCTATGGACCCTGGCAAATGCCCTCACACACACATATACATTCACATCCCCACAGAGAGCCCAATGGAAAACATTGACCAACACGCTGCCGGTTGTCTTCCAGATTTGGTGTTTATATTATGATTTGGTTCTAAAACTCCTTTATTTGTTCTTTAATCTTTGATTGCTTAGAAATATTATTTTTAAATTTCCAAGCATATTAAATCATTTTTGTTGTTTCTGATTTTATTGTGATGTAGTCTGTAGAATATCAATTCTTTGGTATTTGTTTGGATGTGGTTGGTCGCATACTATATGGTCAATTTATTTAAAAGAGTTCATGTATACTTGAAAATGTGCATTCTTTAGTTCTCAGGGTTCTACATATGTCCCTTTGTTCAACTTGTTAATCATGTTACCCAAGTTGTCTCTATCAATACAAATTTTTTGTCTGTTTGATCAGTCAATTTTAAGAAAGAAATATTATAACCTACTGTGTTGATTTGTAAAGTTATGTTTATTTTCCATGAATTATTGATTTATATATTTTGAGCTAAATTGTTAGGTATATATATGATTATTACATCTTTCTGATAAATTTTTCTTTCCATTAATATATAGTGTCCTCTTTATCCTTAAGTGTCCTTTATAATTTTAATAAGTGTCTTATTATTTTATCTAATACTTATGTCAACACTGTGGCTTTTTTTAAAGTTAATATTTACCTGGTATATATCTTTCCATCCTTTATAATTCACCTTTTCAACATATTTTAGATATGTTTCTTCAAAACAGCATATAGCTAAGTTTCTTTTCTATTTTTTTTATATTTTAATTAATAAGTCAACCTCATGACATTTATTGTGGTTGATCAGGTTTTTTACACTCACTCTAACTTCGTGCCTTCTCCTGGCTTGATGATGAGTTTTCTATTTGTTTATATGAAATATTCTATACATGCAGATAAGAATAGAGATGAGTATAGGTAAAATGAACTCTATGTACCTAATACCCAGCTAGATAGAATTGTGACACCCCACCACATTTGTTTCAAAACTTTTTTTGGTGGGAATATTACTTTATTCCCGTATTTTTTATCTTCTCTTTGGAAATTACAAGTTTGGTTCCTATTTCTCACAGTGGCAGCCAGCAGCTTGTTAACCTGCATCCATGTCTGGGAGGACCTCTGAGTGCTGTGATTCCAACCTCTCTCGCCCATCCAACATGCATAGTATCGTTGTCCAGTAGTTCATTTTTGAATAATATCCTCCTCATTATTCATTGTTTCTATTGTTGGTAGTTTAAGCCAATGCCTACAGGTTTACCAACTGCATTGTTTGCCCAATTGTGAGCATATTATCTCTGCTTTTCCAGTGGCAAACCTTAATAGCCGCTTTCTGACAATGTCTTTACTCCACCCTGACTCTTCCATTATAATTTAGCTGATAATAGAATTCTAAGTTGCCGGTTATTTTCCCTCAAGACTTTGAGGCTATAATTCCATGCCTTCCAGCTTCTAATATCTCTGTCAGAAATTCTGTTGCCATTTATATTGCTTCTCTATTATGGATAATTTATTTTTTCTTTCTGGATATTTTGGTTTCCTTAGATTTTATATAATTTCACTTCAATGAGTCCAAGGTGAATTTATTTTTATATATTATTCTTAGACTCACTGTACTTCTTTAATCTGAAGAGTCATTTTTAAAATCAAGTTTGGATAATTCTCAACTATTATCATTATGAACACTGTTTCTTCTCCATGATCTTTATTTTCTCTTTCTGGAATTCCTATTAGATACATGTTGGATATTTTCAATCTATATTCCATGTCTTTTAACTTCTCTTTTACATTTCCTGTCTTCTGATATCTTCTAATCTGGGTTCTGGTTAATATAGCCAGATTTAGCTTCCAGTTCATTAATTCTCTTTCCTTGCTATTATTTCTGTGCTATTTAATACTTCTATTTATTCATGTCACATCATATTCTCTTTTAGATTATTTTAAAATTATTTTATTTTAAATTATATAAAATAATTATAGTTTTAATGAAATTTCTGTTGACTTTCATTCCCAATGAAAAATTTCCTTGTGTATGTTTGCAATTTGGGATGATGAAAGGGACTTTTTTTCCCTTTGGGAATCTGGAAAGTCTGAATTGTCAAGAAATCCCTCCAGTCCATTTTTGTTTGCTTCTTCTGAACACCCTTGGAGCCAACAGCAGCCCAAGAGCGATTTTTTTTTAATCCTCACACAAGGATTTTTTTCCCCATTGATTTTCGAGAGAGTGGAAGGGAGGGGGAGAAAGAGAGAGAGAGAGAGAGAGAGAGAGAGAGAGAGAGAGAGAGAAACAAGGATGTGAGAGACACACATTGATTATTGCCTCCACACGTGCCCTGACCAGGGCCTGGGATCAAGCCTGCAACTAAGGTACGTGCCCTTGACTGGAATTGAACCCAAGACCCTTCAGTCCATGGGCCAACACTCTAACCACTGAACCAAACCAAGAGCAGTTTTACATTTTTTTCAGCTCAAGGATTTCTCACACCATGAATGGCGTGTAGACCAAACTCTAGACACACAGGTCTAGGATCTGGAGATTTCATGGGAGAAATATTTATTGATTAAGTTTTCTCATTTCCCTGTTAGAGTTATTGCTGAGACAACTTCCATATTATCTCTCTGGAGGAGTGGGAAGAGGTTATTAGTCCTGATTTTTACTGAGTTAGTAATCCCTCAAGGGTCAAATTCTTAGCTAACTGGGTTAGGTAGCTCCCTCAGTGGCTAACGCATCAGCTCATATACCTACCTAGGTGTCCCTCAGCTGTCTCCTGGCTTCCAACATGTGGGCTTTCCCTTTCTTCTCTTGACCACAGCCATACAGTTTTTACTAAGATAAAATATTCATAACATATAATTTAGCATTTAAACCATTTTAAGCATAAGTAGCATTAAGTTTATACACAATGCTGTGCAGCTATTACTACTTTCTATCTCCAGAGCTTTCTTCATCTTCACAAAAGTAAACTCCTATCCATTAAAAACTAACTCCTCGTTTTCCGCCTCCCTTCCTCTTCCCACCACCCCCAGAGCCCAGAACCACCATTCTACTTCCTGTCTCTATGAACCTGCCTCCTTTAGGAACCTCACAGAAGAAGAATCATACAGTATTTGTCCGTTGGTACTCTGATTATTTCACTTAGCATGATGTCCTCAAGGTTCATCTATGTTGCAGCATGTGTCAGAATTCTCTTCCTTTATAAGGTTGAATAATATTCCAGTATATGTATATACCATGTTTTGTCTATCCATGCATTCATTGATGGACACTTGGGCTGTTGTTACATTTTGGCTAGTATTGTCAATAATGCTGCTATGAACATGGGTGTACAAATATATGTTCAAGTCCCTGTTTTCAATTCTGTCATACACACACACACACACACACACACACACACACACACACACACTAGGGGCCCAGTGCATGAATTCGTGCACCTTGAAAGGAACTGTGGGCCACGAGGCTGTGATGGGCACAGGGGTGGGTCTTGACCCATCCTCTGCGCCCCCGCCCAGCCTTTCCCGCTGTGGCCCTGTCTGCCAGCAGCCCCACTCCTGCCGCCTCCACTCCGATGCACTGACAGCACCAGCCCCACCCACACCCGCTGATGGTGCCAAGTGATCGGGACCAATGCTGAGTGCTGGCAGCAGGTGCAAGCAGCGGCTCCTGCACTGGCAGCGGGTGCAAGAGGGGCCGGCACTGGCAGCAGGTGCAAGTGTCTGGCGAGACCATGGTGCGTGGGAGCAAAGAATTTTCAGTAACCACCAGAGGCTCACCCCGATGACAGTGACTGGCGCCCCACCTTGGTCTGGCACCCCCACTCACCTGCTCCACCATCCCACCGTAGCCGACGCCTGCCATGTTCCACACGTACCCCCTGGTGCTCACCGCACATCATAGCAACTGGTTGTTTGGTTGTTCTGTCATTCGGTCTATTTGCATATTAGGGATATATATATATATATATATATATATATATATCCAGAAGTGGAAGTGATGGATCATATGGTAATTCTATGTTTAATTTTTTGAGGAATTGCCACACCATTTTCCATAGCAACAGCCATAGATGTTTAAAGAGCTGCAATATCTTAACCTGCATTTCCACATGTTATTAGTGGTAGGCTATGCATAGTAGCCTAGTCTGCTATCTTCCCCAAAACCTGTAGCTGATATAAATTGTTGTTTTCGTATAGTTTCTTCCTTTTTCTTACCAAGATCTTTCTGTGACTATTTCAGGTCCCAGATAGGCATTCCAGAATAGCTAAGCTAATATGGGTCTGCTCAGGTGAAAAAAATTATATATATATTTGCTCACTTCCCTTTCTCTCCATACGTTTCAAAGAATGGGTGTGGCTGTTGGAACTGGGTGCAGTGGTGGTGACTCCTCTTGATAAATCGGAAAGTACCTCTGTCTGAGAGAACCACTGCTGTGAAGGGGTTTTCTTTCACTTTAAGTGTTTTGGGTTGTTACCATGTAAAAAGATATTTTATCACAAAGCTCAGGGTTGTTTTTTCCGCTTAAGTTATGTGTCCATTCCAGGTGTGTTTCTTATCCACGGGTTTTCTAAGCCTCCTTTATGAGGTAAATGAGCTCCAGTTCTTTTTCTGGAGCTTTTTAACTTCAGTGAATTTCTCTGAATATGGTAAATTCTTCTACAATATCCTCTTTTCTTCACATTGTTTCTTGAACTTACTGCCATCTTACCTTTAAAAAGTTTCCTCTTCCAGAGAAAAGGGTGGGCAAGTTGCGGAGAAAGGCATTCTTGGCTAATAAAAAAAAAACCATCAAGAACACTACTCTTTAATTAAATTTCTAGTTCTCAGAGAAAATAAAATTGTCTCCCTTTGAATGGTTGCTTTAATAAAAATTGTATTCATTCACAATCTTAATCAGCAAACTCTTACTGAGCTCCTCACACTGCAGCAGGTGATGGATAAAGAAGACATGGTCCCTTGTCCACAGAGCTCAGTATCCAGGGGGCAGTGGTGAAAAACATGAATTTTATACTTATTTTTCTGACTGGGCAGACATGAGGCTCCGAGCTATTGTTCCTCTGAAAACAACTAAAATGCAATAACATTTTCCAAAGCGTGTACGAAGAAGCTGTTATATTCCTTAGAGGCTGAAATTAAGTAAAAATAGAACCCCACTGGGATAAGCAGAGTACTAAAAGGTATTTGCTGAATCGTGGTGACCTTAAGGTATTGTTCGACAGTTTCAAGGAGCAGCAGGTATTGCTTATGGCTGACCAAGATGCACTGTTTAGCAGGACACCCCATCTCTAGCGCTGGATCCCCCTCCTAAAGGCTCCCGTGTAAAATTCAATTAGAAATTATCTTGACACTCAAGGGGCACCAAGGAGAATTTCCTCCCCTGGAACTGCATCCTGAGTGAAGAGAACATTTTCCCTTTGAATGCACGTCTGTATCCGTGTATTCCTCCCACCGTGTTTCAGCTCACGTTTATGCCAACTGACATCTATGAAAAATCCCCAGTCTTAGAATTTGACTCTAAGTAATGATGGGTTGGTCATAACCTCTGGCACCTGGCAGACACAAACACAAAGCCTCTTTGGAGGATTTCTCTGGAGGAACCCAGTTTTAAACTAGGTCTCAAAAAATTCCTAAGCAAACTTCCAAAAATATTATTATATAGAAAATTCCAAAATAACAATGGAGCAAGTTACCATGAGTGAGAGGCAGCGGAAACTATAGACACCAACATCAAACATGGAAATATTTCAGATATAGGAATTGTCAAAGACATTATAAAATAGACACACCTAAAGAAATAAAGAAGAGATTAAATTTATGAGCAAATTACAAGAGACTATGAAAATAATCAGATTTTTTAAAAAGTAAAATAATAAATATAATGTAATTTAAAAACTCCCTGTACGAGTTTAACGGCAGATAAGACCCAGTAGAAGAGAGAATTAGTAAGCTAGGCAACAGATATAAATAAATACTAGACTACTGTACAGAGGTAAAAAAGAGATGAAAATACTTAATCAGAGTTCCAGAAGGGGAGGAGAGAATGAAGAAGGAGGGGGAAGAGCCAACACACACACACACACACACACACACACACACACACACACACACTTAGTTATTTTCTTTTTAAATTGTTGATACTATTATTGATGTTTCCCATTCTTCCCCTCCCCCTTTGCCCACCTCCACCCAGCCCTTGCCACCCCTCCCCTGGCCTCACTGCTCTATGGTCTGAGTCCATGGGCTATGCATATATGTTCTTTGGCTAATCTCTTCACCTTCTTTAATCTAGTCCCCACCTTTGCCCTCCCCTCTGACATCTGTCAGTCTGTTCCACGTATCCATGACTCTGGTTCTATTTTGTTCATCAGTTTATTTTGTTCATTTGTTTCTACATATAAGTGAGATTATATGCTATTTGTCTTTCTCTGACTGGCTTAATTTGATGAACATAATAATCTCCAGGTCCCTCCATGCCATTGCAAAGGGTAAGAGTTCCTTCTTTTTTACTGCTGCATAGTATTCCATGGTGTAAATGTACCACAAGTTTTTTGTTCACTCATCTGCTGATCTACACTTTGGCTGTTTCCAGATCTTGGCAATGGTAAATAATGCTTCAATGAACATAGGGGTGCATATATTCTTTCTTATTGGTGCTTTGGGACCCAGAAGTGGGACTGCTGGGTCAAATGGGAGTTCCATTTTTAATTTTTAGGGGAAAATCCATACTGTTTCCCACAGTGTCTACACTAGTCTGCTTTCCCACCATCAGTGCATGAGGGTTCCCTCTTCTCCACATCCTTGCCAGTACTTATTGTTTGTTGATTTGTTGATGGTAGCCATTCTGGCAACTGTGAGGTGATACCTCATTGTAGTTGGAAGAGTCAATATTTAGATGGATATATGGTAGATATGAACTTGGAAGGTATTATGCTAAGTGAAATAAGATAGGCAGAGAAAAACAAATACTGTATGATTTCACTTATATGTGGAACCTAATAAAATAAAACAAATAAACAAATACAACAAAAATAGACTCATTGATACAGAGAACGAACTGATGGTTGCTGGAGGGGAAGTAGGTGGGGGAATGGGTGTAAAAGGTGAAGGGGAATACGAGATACAAACTTCTAGCCATAAAATAAATAAGTCACAGGGAAGTACTGTACAGCACAGGGAATATAGTCAATAATACCATAACTTTGCATGGCAACAGATGGGTACTAGACTTATCATGGTGATCACATCATAAGGTGTATAAATGGCAAATTAATGTTGTACACCTGAAACTAACAATATTGGATGCCAACTATATTTTAATACATTTTAAAATGACCAGAATTGATGAAAAATGCCAATTCTGAGATCTAAGAAGCTGGAGCAGTTCCAAAAAGGCATAAGAGGAAATACCTACCAGGACTGAATGTTTTATGTCTTCCCAGAGTTGTATGCTGAGCTCTTTATGCCTTATGTTCTGGTATTGTAGGTGGGGCCCTTAGGAGATGCTTAAGTTTGAAGGTAGAGCCCTCATGAATGGGGTTAGTGCCTATAAAAGAGGCTCCACAGAGGCAGAGAAGCATCGATCAGACTGTCAAACCTCAGAGGGAGGTAGGAGAGTGGGGGTAAGGGGGAGAGATCAACCAAAGGACTTATATGCAAGTATATAGGCCTAACCAATGGACACAGACAACAGGGGGTGAGGGCATGAGTGGGGTAATGTGGGGATAAAAAAGAAAGAGGCTCCGAGAGCTCCCTAGTCCCTCCCACAATTGAGTACACAGAGAGGAAACAGGGCTAAGAACCAGGAAGAGGGCCTTCATCAGGCTGTGACTATGCTGGCTCCTTGATCTTGAACTTCCCAGCCCCCAGAACAGTGAGAAAAAAATTCTGTTGTTTATAAGCCACACAGTCTATGTATTCTGTCATGGCATCCAGAATGGACTGAGACAGTAAATAAGAAAGAACCCTAACCTTTGTTTGAAGGAATGCAATTAAATTAGAAGCAGATTTTTTTTATTGATGTAGAGTAAAAACTGATAAATTACTTGCTTTCCATCCTTTTATTATTCACTAGAGGCCTGGTGCACGAATTTGTGCATGGGTGGGGTCCAGCCGGCAGGACGGAGGAGCTATGGGCAGTTGGTGGGCCAGCCCGCCCCCTGGTCGAACACCCGGTTAAGGGGACAATTTGCGTATTACCCTTTTATTATATAGGATTCTGGCATATATTTCTACATATTATCCTTCTACTGTTACTTACTGACTTTTATTTTAGACTAGAGGCCTGTTGCGCGAAGAGATTCGTGCAATAGGCCTTCCCTTCCCTTGGCTACTGGCACCGGTTTGCCTCTGGCACCCGGGACCCAGGCCTTCGCTCTGGCTGGGCTCCGGCAGAAGCTGGCCCCGGAGCCATCAGGCTTCGCTGCTTTGGCCCTGGGGCCATCAGGCTTCACTCCACCGCTTGGAGCCTACATATGCAAATTAACTGCCATCTTTGTTGGGTTAATTTGCATACTCTCCTGATTGGCTGGTTAGCATAGCAAAAGTATGGTCAATTTACATGTTTGTCTATTATTAGGTAAGATGTTATCCATTGACTTTCTTCTGCAGGAGAAGAGAATCTAGCTTAGGCACTGGTCGCACATACACAGCCCTTCCCATTGTTTGCAGTACCTTTATATCACTCTTTTTGCTGATATCAGTGTTCAGTTGGCATTATTAAGGCATGCAGATGTTATTCACAGTGGAGACACATTTAGCATTGAAACAATTGCTCCTTTATTTTACATTTCCCCCCTTAGAGTTTTGTTTTGTCTTTATGAAATTGGGATCATGCCACACACACTGTTTTGTAAGAGGCTTTTTTATACTAAACGGTGCGTCATGAACATCTTTGATGCCTAAAGCATCCACTTAATGGATGCATAGTACTTACTCGATTGCATGAGCACACATAACCCATTAAACTAATTGCCCATTGTGACACAGTTACGCAGTTTTCAATTTTTCACTTTTATAAACAATCCTAAGATTCACATTTCTGAAACTTAATTTTGCCTAATTATTTTCTAAGATAAATTCTATGTGTAGAATTGCTGAGTCAAATGATAATATAGATTATTATGGATTTGATAAATATTTTCCCCCAGAAATAGTGCTGAATTTGAGAAATAGCAATTCTGGGCTTTATCATCTTAAACATTTTTGTTCCATTTTAAATGTGAGTTTTATGCTAATCATTTCCATTCACATTTCTTTAATAACCAATGAGATTGTGTGTGTTTTCATATGCTTATTTGATATTTTGGTTTTATAGTTTGTGAATTTCCTGTTTATACCCCTTGTTCATTTTACTATCAGACAATCTTATTTTTTATTTTGGCTGCTCTTTGCATTGGAGCCCTGTAGGCCTTTTATCATGCTGTTTGCAAACTGCTTATTTGTCCCTTATAATAAATTTTAATTAACTTTAGGGTTATTATATTTTCTTTCTCAAATAAATCTGAGAGTTTTTTTTTTAAGGCTAAAGGACTGTATGTGATATTTATCTGGAGGACCTACATAATCCAGTGTACCCTAGATGCTCAATCGCTATACTTAGGATTAATACAGGAAATTATAATCTTGCTTGCTATGAGACTGCCTAATGCATTTTTAAAAAATTGTGTAAAAGGTCCTGGCATATGTGAGCCTTCATTCAAATATGTTAGAAACAAAAACCCTGCGTATTGCAGAATATGAAATTAAATAGGAAACTAAGGCACTTGCTTTTCTTTCGATGAACTTTTACAAGAGAGTCAGTCAAGAAAGGAGAACACCTCGCTCCAAGTACAATTTAGATAACTGGTGTTTGAAAGAGAGCAAGTCACTACCATGTGTGTGCACATGTGCAAGTGTGTATGTGTGCATGTGTGTGCTTGTATGTGCATGTGTGTACATGGAGAATTTATGCAGCATCTCCTATATGGAGAGAAGTGGAAGAGAAATTGCTATATGGAATAAATATGATTCTCATCTTCAAAGATTGTACCATCTATTGGGGAAGATTAATTACCAAATATCTAAACGCATAAAATTGCCAGGAACACTCTAGAAACTTAAAAAACATATGCATTAATGAAATCAGTCCTATTCTTAAGATTTCAGAACTGCTAAGCATACAGCCAGGGATAAGGAAACAGATGGTTTATCATAAAGGCAATACCAGAAGACTAATTGCAGGCACAGGCTGGCTGAGTGTGTGTGTGTGTGTGTGTGTGTGTGTGTGTGTGTGTGTGCACACACAGGAACTGGAATTCTAACCAATTTCCTATAACTCACCTTTTTTATGATCTGACCCATCTGGTATTTGTGTTTCAGTGAATGATTTTCTGATTCTCATAACTCCAGGTGTAACAACCAGAAACCCAGAGATAAAGGTCCAGAGAAAAGGAGGCATGAAGCCCAAGAGGAGGGAGATATTTTTCATCACTGGGCTATGGAAACAATTGAGACATTTTTGGATAATTTGTTTCATAAACTGATAGAAAGTGGTAAATGCCAAGCTAGGCCAATGACGAGATTTAATAAATAAAAAAGGGAGATGTTGCATAGAAGAAGGAGAATAAGAACATCTTTGAAATAGATAAAGAATTGCAGTAACAATTGTGAATCTCCCTTCTGAGTTGGAAGCCCAGCTTCAGAACTTCAGGGTCTTGTGACCTTGAGCAGTTCATTGAACCTCTACATGCTCTATTTTGTCATCTGTAAGATGGGGATTTGCTTAACAAGGTGTAATTATTAGGCACCTACAATGTAATAGGCTGTTTTAGGTGCTGGAACATTGCTCTAAGCATTGGAGAGCAGTTACCTTCCACAGAGGGCTGCTATGAAGTTAGTCTATACATGTGAAGAGCTGAGAACAGTCATCCTCATGAGATACAGAAATAAATTATAAGATAAAAAGGTGGGTGGGAAATAAGGCACATGAAAATGAACAGACTGCTGACAGAGCTAAGCAAATGATGAAATGAAGCAAGCATTACAAAAATAGAATTTTCTATGGAATTGAAAGTAAATTGAAATAAACCAAAAAGTACTGGTACATATGCTTTTAAATAAAAACCCATGTCTGAAACATCATATAGAGATATGCCCACCCTCAAACACTTAATGACTCCCAATGTCTTCAAACCAAACTATAAATTTTGAATTTGGGCATTTAAGATACTTCATATAATTATTTCTAACTACATTTCCAGCCTTATTTCTCACTCTACTCCTAAATTTTGGATCACAGACCACAGATAATGCTTCAGATGGTCCTACAGTCTCTTAAATGGTATGTGATACAGTTATCAAGCTATCTTATACTCTTTCCTGCTGTATGCAATTTTGGTAGCACCGCTATTTGAATTTATGAACCTCCATTTCCCCTTTTAAATAATCATACAACCTGCTCTGATCAAACTTGCTTTATGTTTTTATTAATTTTTTGCCTGTAGAGGTAGCAGAGTACCTCATACACATTAGGTTCTTAATACATATGCATTCACTCCCCTTGCTCCTTAGCTGCACTCATAGTGCTTGCTCTTCTTGGAATGATTACCAAGTTTTTTCGCTTTTTCAAAATAATAACCATCCTTCCAGGATCAACTCAAAAGTCAGCTTCTTCAAAGCCCTCTGTCCATCTCATCACTGGAGAGATGGATCTCGTCCCCTCCAAAGTGTGACTTTATGACACCTTCTGCACCATACTTCTCAAACCCTACCATAGTTAGTACTGTTTGTGCCTTGTGTACTTGCAGTCATTGAAGACAATGACCCTGTTCTATTAATTTATGTGACTTGACTATATTCACCTAGCACCTTGTGTATGGTGGATATCCAAGAGATTAAAAATAAATTTGTTGAATAAATGGAAGAACTGGATGGATCTTGAGCAGAAATGGGCCACTGGAGGTTTGCTGAAGGCCTGAGTGGTTGAGGGGAGTCTGTGTGATGTTCCTTCAAGGCTTTTCTCTGGGCATCCCCTGACATCCCCACCCCTCAGCCTGGACAAAGAAAGAGCAACTCTGTTTGCAGAGTAATGAGATTTATAGGTCTTGTTTATTAGCAAATTATTAGCTGTGTTTATAAACTCAGTTTGACAAAATAGGGAGTCTTTGAAGTGAATACTGTTTGCTGAAATTAGAACCAAGTTAAATCAACAGAGCATACTGAGTCTGGTTAAGGAAAAGTGCAGTCAACGTGGCTTTCACCATCTTATACTCCTCACTCATTCCTTTTTATTTTTGAAACTTGAACTTAAATTTTTCAAAGCTTGACTAGAATTTTTTAGGGTGAGATTGAGCTTTTTGTGTGTCACCTTGCTGTTATCATGATGATATTCTTGTTTGAAAAGTTTATTGGAGGTGATGGAGTCTTGGGACTTAGTTTGATCTGATCCTGTTCAGCTCAGCCATACTCCAAGACCCTAGTTGACTTGATTAGCAAGAGTCCAGAGGACTGTGGGACCACAGCTGCTGGCTCCCTGCTGCCTCAGAGCACCTTGTTGGAAAGGTTACCGGGAGACACTGGAGGGCTGAGTTTTTGATTCAGAAAATCTACTGAGTCAAAATCTAGAAGAGGCATTTTCTGACATGAACGGTGCTTGCTGGTGAAAGATAACTCCCAAAGCAAAAATGCATCCTAGCCAAAACCGGTTTGGCTCAGTGGATAGAGCGTCGGCCTGCGGACTAAGGGGTCCCAGGTTCGATTCCGGTCAGGGGCATGTACCTGGGTTGCGGGCACATCCCCAGTGGGGGATGTGCAGGAGGCGGCTGATCGATGTTTCTCTCTCATCGATGTTTCTGACTCTCTGTCTCTCTCCCTTCCTCTCTGTAAAAAATCAATAAAATATATTTTTTAAAAAAAATGCATCCTAGAAAGTGACTAACCCACCTGAGGCTTACTAGCCCTATGGTTGGTTTTAGTTAACAAGAAATAACTGCACCTCCAGAGTATCCAACTCATTGGTTGCTGAGACAGGGATTCTGAGAATGGAAGGGGTTAGAATAACTAATAATCTTACCCAGAGAGATCAGCATGCTCACTATAAAATTCAAGTGAAATGTGGGGGAGTTGACCATTTAAGAATGATTGAACTCAATTTCTTGAAGAGAGGACAGAATTTTAAACCATTTTCTAGGAGAAGGCATAGAGTTATGCTGAGTGAAACTGTCCCCTTAGTGGGATTAGTGATGAGCTCAGAATACATGGGGTCTGAGACTGTGATGCCCTCGTTTGGTGATCGATGATGATGAACAAGTATTCTTTTGGTGAGACTCTACTTTTTTTCTCATAAAAGTGTCTCAGAATTCCCAACGAATTCCACTTTGGAATGACTTCTTAGCTAGTTTATATTTCCTATCTCATCACTCTACAATTACACCTCATTTTTAACCAACGAGTAGTTTCCTGCTTGATCACACTTGGCTTTGGATGACTTTTGGTTGTTTCTAAAAATAAACCCTTAAAGTAAAAGATTTGTGTTATTGAAACCCTGTAAGAAATACAACTTTGACTCTGAAGAACTCGAGTTCCAGATACATTTTGATATTGAAAACAAATCATGTCTTATTATTTTGCAGTCTATTCTTACACATTTTCATATCTTCTTCTCTTATGTTTTTAAGAGATGAAGCTCAGATCTATATAAAATATTCTGAGGGCATTAACAAAAGAGTTGCACCTAATCTATGCTCTTATAAATTTCTTCTTCCAAAGTATCTCTTTGAAAATAAAAGAAAGAAAAGAAATGTAAAATATCTATGTAACAAAAATAGGGGCACCTGTGATCAAATCATAAAAGAGTAATAGATACCCTCCATGATGGTTCAACCTGCATTGTGCTCATTTTATGTGTGGGTGGCTATATTATAGCCTATTTTCTTTGTGTCACTAGTGTAATGCATACTTACAGCAGAAATTAGAAAAAGAAGAAAAGCAAAAGGAAGATAATTTAAAATCACCTGTGATTCCATCAACTATAGGTAACTAATTTTGATCTTTCACCTTTCTAGCCTCTTTTTTTTTTAATGGACTGTTCATTTCGTGGCAGATTTAAGTCATTAGGTTTTTTTGTTTGTATTTTCCTCACTTATTAAAAATAATATATATATATATATATACAGAAACTTCCATAAAAATGTCAATAGAGTGAGTTGTATTCACCACTAGTCAACTCCCTCCCCTTTTAGCAAAACCATTTTTGTCATATTTTTATAATCTAAGTTAAAAATATTTTTATTTTCTTTGTTATTATCAGAATGGAATTGTAGATTTTTATTTATTCAAGTGCAATAATAATTCTTTTTGATGCTCAAATCATCCTAAAATGGCCAGTGGGAATGTCTTCAAGCCGTTCTTGTGACTTTCTCACACATACCTGTCACCCACACCCTTCTTTGCTTTCTGACATGGAAGGAGTTTTCAGGCTCACCTTGGAGGCTCCCTGCCCTGCCTGTTTCTCCAAGGAGTCCTGCCTCTATCAGCAAATAATAGAAATCAAGATCTGGGCACCCCATAAGCTTTGGGTTTGAGGTGCCAGTGCTTCGAGTTCCTCTCAGGGGACAGAACTGGAAAATACCTACATAGTTCAGGCTCATACAGTACTGACGGTTCACGTTCAATGTTAATAGTACTATTTTTCTTAAATTCTTTGATTTTATATGTGGACCTCTTTTCCGTTCTCTCTAGCTGTGTGTGTGTGTGTGTGTGTGTGTGTGCTGGAATTACTTGACAATTTACAAAAATGATTGGTATACATGTGGAAAATTCTGGATAGGAAGCAAGACAACACTCTCATAGTGATAGGCTTACACTGGTATGGGCAACGTTTGGGGTGAACATAGAAGGTCCAGGTCATTTCTCAATTTCCCATGAATGGCGGGGAAGGAGGAGGCTCTCTCTGGGACAGGCCTGGAGGGGCAGGGCTTCCTCCTGTGCCACAGTGGGGCTCCTCATCAGCTGGGCAGGCCACACCTCTGGCCTCCAGAGGGCTTTGTAAAGGATGCCACGATGCACAACTCTAGGAAAATCTTCTCCCATGCATTTTCTTATAAATATGAGCAATTTTTGAATATGAACATAGGAAAAATTCTTAGAATGAAATTGTTGGGTCACCATGTATATCGAATACTAAGGCTCTATGGATGCATTTTGCTAAACTGCATGCCTGGGAGGCTGCATCATGTACGCTCCGATGAGTGGAGTGGAGTATGGTTCATGCAGAAATCTTGACTGTACTTGTTGGGAGACCGCTGCTTTCTCTTGCTCGGCCTTTACATTCTACTTTCTTTTCAGGGCCACAGCAAGTTATTTGCATCTCTACGATTGGTTTTTATATTTTTAAACCATTTACATTTATAGTTATAATTTATATTTGTTTTTTTTTATGTGATCTCTACTTCAGAAAGCAACATGTAAGGTAAAACCCTTATCCGTGTTGTTTGTTTTGTAGCAAATGCTTTTTACTGGATTCTTACATTAGGTTCTGTGTCTGTCTCTTACTGAACAAGGTATGGGTTTTCCTTTAAAATGTTTCTTTCTTTACATTTTAGCTAAAAATTCCAAAAGCCTGCCTCATGTGTTACCATAATGTGATTTCTGAACCAGAAAGCCCCTATATTCAAAGCAAACTTTGTTATATGTAAGGCATACTTTTAAGAAGTAAACCAATAAGTGTGCGTATGGTTTATACATTAGTACTTTGAGGGAGGTGGGTGATTTTTAAAATCGCTGCATCACTTTATCACTTTCATGGAAAGGAATTTGGGAAGAACAGTTTGCTTAGTCTGTGGGTTCTATTCCATGTCAGTTAAGAACTGCTAAAGTATACTGGGTTAGAAAGTTGTAGAAATAGATAACATGTGTAATTATAAAGAGCCACAAATATTCTCAAACCAACAGGAAAAGCCTGTAAATACTGCATGGAACCCAAGAATTGCTCAGGATATAAATCTATTTGCTGTGTATCAATATAATTTTTGATGTAGCTTTAAAAATTAGCATGCTCGATTCCTTTTGGATTTTTTGAAGAATTAAATATAATTCTTATATTTTGGATGTTGGCATTTGTGAGCATTATTTCCATCCTCAAATTTATTTTGATGAAGGAGAGTTTGAGGGGCAGTGGGGCAATTTGCTCTCAGCCACCTGGGGAGCCAGCTGTGAAGGAGACCTGATTAATTTTCCTAAATTCCTTGTTGTGAGGGAAAGGTTTTGGTGAGGGCCAACTTTTCATTTCACCCCAAACTGGAGGTTGTGGCAGAGAAATAAGGTCAGCTCTATTTTTAAACTTCTTTTAGGCTGTAGATGGCTGTGCATCCACAAACAGGGAGCTTGCTGAGGGAGCAGGGGCTTAGGGAGCGGTGGAGGGGACCAGGCACCACCTGGGCCAGGGGACCTTTGCCCCGCGGAGAACCCTGAACGTGGTCGATAGAGAACAGCATGGCTCTCAAGCCTTTAGTGTCAGGACCCACTTCCTCTCCTGAAGGTCACGGAGCGCCCCAAGACTCTCATTTCCGCAGGTTCAATCTATTGACTTTGATTGTATTAAGTACGAACTAATCAATTTAAAAATAACAAAAACACATTGCATGTGAACACGATGTGTTTTGTTACTTTTGGTAACTTTACTTACCAAATGAAAAGTATTTAGTGAGAAGAGTAGCATTGTTTTATGGTTTTGCCAATTTTCTTTTTGTTGTTGTTAATCTTCACCTGAGGATATTTTCCATTGATTTTTAGAGAGAGTGGAAGGGAGGGGGAGAGACAGAGAGAGAGAAACATTGATGTGAGAGAGACACATCGATTGGTTGTCTCCCTCACGTGCCCCGACCAGGGCCATGAATTAGCCTGCAACCAAGGTACAGGCCCTTGACTGGAATCAAACCCAGAACCCTTCAGTCTGAGGGCTGGCACTCTAGCCACTGAGCCAAACTGGCTAGGGTGCAAATCTCTTTTAATGTTGGCTTATGTGCCATTTTACTCACAGAATTTCTGACACCAAATGTGTGCGTCTTTTCCACACCCACAACCCATTCTCCCCATTTCTGGAAGCCCCCTCCAATTCAGCCTGACACTGACTGCCTGTAGCCGGCTCAGTCCCACAAGAGGCTCCATCCCACAGGTTTCCTGTGCTTCTGGCCAAGCACAGGTGGGTCCCGGTGCCCTCAATCCCTCCTTAGTTTAAGAATCTGCCGCTCATAGAACTCTGGGAAACACATCTACCTGTGTTGTGAAGGATACCAATGGACAGGCAAATGGGAGAGATGCATAGGAAAGGTAAGGGAATGGGAAAGCTCTCCTTGCCCTCTGAGGGCTTGCCACCCTCCCTGCCCCTCCGTGTGGTCAAGAACCCCGGCGTTCTCTGATGCCAGTGGTTTAGGGGTTTATATGGAGGTTTCATTAAGTTGATTAAATCATTGGCAATTGGTGATGCACTCACTTTCCAGCCTCTCTCCCCTCCCTGCAGGTTGGGGAGTGGGCCTGAGAGTTCCAGCCCTCTGGTCACATGGTTGGCTCCCCTGCCAATCGGCCCCCATCCTGAAGCTATGGAGGGGCTCACCCACAGTCACCTCCTTAGCGTAACATGTGTGGTTGAAAGGGGCTTCTTACGAATCATACAAGATGCTCCTCTCTTCCCTACCTCTCAGGAAATGGCAAGGATTTTAAGAGCAGTTGTTCCAGGAACTGGAGACAAAGACCAAATACTATCTATTTCTTCTTGTATCACAATATCATAGACGACAGCAGTATTCTCATATCTGCTTCAACATTCAGTTTATTCAGATAAAACATGTCATGTAGCCTCCAGGGGACTCTACTGTGTATTCATGAGAGAATGAGAATGGAAACAGATGAATAATGCCTTAATATTATTATGAAAGTAATTTTCATATTGCAGATAATCTGAAGGAGTATTGAGGTCTCCCAGGGTTGGCCAGTCCACACTCTGAGAACAAGTGAGTGTGGAGTGGGTGCAGTGGAGGCAGCAGCGTTGGGAATGACACGCTAGGGCTCTGTGACCCTTTGGCCTGATCGTTACGGTATTGTACTCAGAAAGTGATCCTCCAGTGAACTATTAAATATCAGCTAATTTTGTAAAGGTTTGCACAGGGTAAATAAAACCATCCTAATTTATCTTTGAAACTTCAAATTGTTGTATATAACTGCTGGTCAGCCTCGCCACTTAGATCTGCTCCTTCCCCCACAAATCTCTCCTCCGGTGGCAGTTCCCATTTAGTTCATCACTGTAGCTGCTCAAGCACAAAACCCTGGAATTATTTCAGCCTCCTCACTGAAATTCCTCCGGCCTGAGCCATACGCGTCTCTCACCTGAGCTGCTCCGACCTGTTCCCTCTGCTCTTACCCTTCCCACTCCGCCTTCTCAATCCATTCTCAGCCTAACAGAGTGACCCTTGGAACACCCAAGACTGCAGTTCTCTGCTGCCAGTGATGTGGCTCCTTTCACGTGGAGTCAGAGTGACTGTTTCAATGCTTTAAAGCTTTACCTGATCGAGCCCCCAACTTTCTTTGAAGACCCCACCAATCCCAGCTCTCCCCATGCTGCTCTGGCCACAGCGACTTCTGCTTCTCGAACACACCAGCCCTGCCTCTGCCTCGGGCCTTTGCCCTGGCAGTTCCCTCCGGCTGGAATGCTCTTCCTGACGATATATTCCAACGCCCCCGTTTTGCAGGCCGTGCTCAGCTGTAACGTTCTCACTGTGTTCTGCCCCGACTTCCCTATTTAAATTTCACGGCCCCCTTCCTATGCTGAATGCCCATCACCCCCTACCCATGTTCTACTTTTCCTATTTCTCCCACAGCATCTGTACTCTTGTATTTATATAGTCACTGCTTGTTGTTTATGGTCCATCTGGCTCCATTGGAATGGCAATCCCACAGTTTAGGAATTCTTTTCAGCCTTTACTCATGGTGTACCCCAAGAACACCATGTCCACCTGGCATGTAGTAGACACACAGTAAATACTTGCTAAGTGGAGTGGGGCTGGAGCCTGTGACCACAAAGAGGAGGATTCGGCCCCCTCATCCCCCTTGGACTGATGGAGTGTCTAGTTTTCCAGTCAGATCATGAAACAGATCAACGACTTTGGAAAAAAACAACCACTTGCTAAACGAATGATGGCAAGGATATACAAATGCCTCTAAAAAGATAAGATGCCCCTAACATTTGAGGTTTTTAGCAATTAAAATAAATTATCAGGAATTTGTTGAGGGTATCAATAATCAGAACTCTTTTCAGTGCAAGTGACAACAACTCAACTAACCCTGGCTTACCCAAAGGAAGAAAAAAAAATGTGTTCACTGACAAATAGGCTTCAGGCATGGCTGGCTCCAGGGGTTTAAGTGATGTCGGTGGGATCCTGTCTCTGTACTTTCTCCCTCTTTTGCCAATTTCATTCCCAGGCATCCTCTCCCTTATGGTGGGAAAAATCACAGACGTGTCTAAACTTCTATGCTACGAGCTCAGTCGCCCACGAGAGAGGAAGGTGCATTTGTCTCTGTTGGGTGTCCTCGCTCTCAGGCCCTCAGTGGGCACAGCAGGGTTGTACACACGTCTGTATTTATTTGTATGTCTGTCTCTGGAAATCATGCTGATTTCTTCAATTCCAATCCACCAGCACAGGGATTTTGTAAACCTTTCTCCCTTTCTCCATGTGTACCCACCCCCTTCCCTGACAGTGAGAAACCAGCACCCATTTCCTTAATCTGTTTGCTCAGTTGGCTGATGCTCCGGTTTGCAATCCATTCTGCCTCTCCCCCCAGCCGACTCTTCCTCCCTCTGGACACCCTCCTCCTCCTGCCTGGGCTCTGATACCCCTTTGTGCAGGCTCCCTCCTTGCCTTGTTGGGGCTCTGCCCCCTCCCCCTGCAATAAACCACACACACCTGAAAACACACTGCGCGTGGATGCTTTCCTCACCCGCTGGGGCTGAGTCCCAGTGCCCGGCCCCTCTGCGGGGAGCCCTCCTTCCTGCTCAGACCCTGGTCCCTAGGCTGGCAGCCCCACTCCGACATGCCCTCCGCATCCTGCTGGGTCCCCGACGCCAGCACTGAGCTCAGACCCCGGGCCAGGCACCACTGTCGGGGATGGCCTTGTCACCCTGCTCCCGCATCCCTGGGCCACTGGTCTCCCTCCCCTTCCTGCTCAGGTGACGACCCTTCTGACCCATTTTACAGCTTCCGGAAAGGGAAGAGACGAGCAGGGACAAGGAAACACAAGTGCCTTTATGTTTGCTTATGGAGTCGCAAGGGGCTCAGGCCGCCCCAGGCTTTCCCCACCTCCAGGGCTCGGACGCCTGCATGGCTCCATGGTCCATGAGACACCGTGCCGCTGCCCTCCCCAAACCAGGCCGGGACTCCCTGCTTCTGCTGTGTCCTCCTGGCCCCAGTGCCACTTGACTGCATTGCTTGGTTGGATTCTTTATAAAAATATATTTTATTGCCCTAACAGGTTTGGCTCAGTGGATAGAGCATCGGCCTGCGGAGTGAAAGGTCCTCGGTTCGATTCCGGTCAAGGGCATGTACTTTGTTTGTGGGCACATCCCCAGTGGGGGTGTGCAAGAGGCAGCTGATCAATGTTTCTCATCGATGCTTCTAACTCTCTATCCCTCTCCCTTCCTCTCTGAAATATATATATATATATATATATATATATATATATATATATATATATATATATATATATATTTCAGAGAGGAAGGGAGAGGGAGAGATAGAAACATCAATGAGGAGAGAGAATCATTGATCAGCTGCCTCCTGCACACCCCACACTGGGGATCGAGCCTTGAATGGGAATCAAACCGTGACCTCCTGGTTCATAGGACAACGCTTAACCACTGAGCCACACTGGCCCGGCTGCTTGGTTGGATCCTTCCATATCCAGCACTCAGGGCTCTGCCTGGCACGTGGAGCATCAAGGAGCATTTGCTCAGGGAATGAGTCTAGAAGAGAGCTGTCCCGTGAGGACGGGGAGGCTGAGCCCACCACCGAGGGTGGGTGTCGTGGCCAAACGCACGCATCTCCCCCAGCTGCTCAGACGCGTGTCCTCCTGGCCCGGCCAAGGCTGGTGTGTCCTCTCCCCACACCCGCGGTGGCACCTCCCGGCCTGTGCAGCCGGTGACTTATGGGAGAGGACAGATGAGGAAGTGTAGTTAGCATTCATTCATTGCTTATGTTGTACAGGCTGTCAAAACTAATGAAATTTTATGACAGACGGGCAGCGACCAGCTTCCTGGGGTTATTTATCTTTCTCGCTTCTGGCTCAGAGCGCTGGGTGATTTTTCATTTACATTTAAAAATGCCAAGATGACTAAGCGCAATTCGGCTACTCAGAAAACTAGCAAATTGTATCAATGCCCAAATGTAATTAATAATCATCAGCGTGAGGAATGAAGAGCAGTTAAGCGGCATAGTCTATCTTCCCAGGTCCCGCCCACTCCCCTCCCGTCTCCACCAGTTCCCAAACTCCCGGACATCCATCATGGCTTTTTCATCCCCTCTTTGCTCAGATCTGATAGCCAATATTTGCAACGACAAACAAAAGGTCCTTGTGACTGGTAGCCGGTCCCCGTGGCTGAATAGATTTATGTGCAGCAGCCTTAGAGGGATGATGCAAATAAATGTAACACATAGTGGGGGGGGGGGGAGGGAGGGGGGAGAAAAGAAAAGAAAAATTTAACATAAGAAGGGATAAAGGTCCTGGGAGACAGGTTAATCCTAGAGTGACAAGACTCAGGATTGCGAGTCTGTGTTTATATAACCCAGAGAAAGAACCCATGAATCATAACAACCACGGCCTGGGAGCCGTGTGCTCACAGTTCTCCTTGCGCATCGCTGTCCTCTTATCTCCCCGGTGCTGTGCTCTCTGCTCCTCCCCCGCCCGACCCCACCTGCTCTGGCGGGGCCTCTGCCTCTGCACCTCCTGCATCTCCTGTGTGTCTGCTCCTGCAGGGCTAGGTCTCCGGCAGCATCTGCATTATCACGGTCTCCTTCCTGCTGCTCTGCTCCCATGGGGCTTTGCTGAGCCTCATCCTTAGGGCCCCAAAGTCGCAGCCCGGGTCCCTGGGGCCCTCCCGGGCCAGGCGTGTCTGCTGTAGGGTCTGGATAATGCTTTCTCTCCACTCCCATGTTGGCACTGCTTGTGTCCCAGTGACTTCTAGGTGGTTTTAGCTCACAGCTCTGGGGCAGGGAGTCAGAGTTAAAGGCAAACATTATGCCCTACTCCAAACCACAGCCCCTGCTCACATGACTAAGGCTTGGGGAGGGGCCCAAGCACTCCTGGCCCCTGGTCTCCCTTAGGACGGTCTGTTTCCGGAGGGCTCCCCAAGTCTTCACGCACCTGGGCCTCGGGACGGCCAGGCAGGCCAGGCCTGCAGCACAGCAGCGGGCACCTGCTCAGGCTCCCGATGGCACATCTTGATTCAAAGGTGACCTCACTGGGCATCTGGAATGAACCAGACACAGGCCTCGCCCTCAAGGTCTTCATCGCACAAACAGGCAGGTAGGGAACAGGCAGGAGGTAGGGCAGTGAAGGGAGAGCAAGAGAGGGGTGCGGTGATGAAGCACAGGTACCAGAGCGGAAGGGGCGGCCACTTCTGTGGAGCCGCACAGGACAGCTCCCCAAGGCTGCGGGGGGACTGAGCCCAGCAGCGTGCACACCCGGGAGGCGACCAGAGGAGGAGCTCCGGGAAGAAGGAGCAGAGGGGGAGGGCAGGGGTCAGCTCTGCTAATTCAGAACTTGGAAGGGGGATGTTCGGAAGACTTCTGGTGGGAAGGAGCGTGAGCCTACCTCCAGGAGGTCCTTGACCAGTGGGCTGGGATGCCTGTGTCTTACTTTGTACACAGCAAAGGATACCACACTGAGCTCTTTTCCAAATGGAGCCTTAGCGGCCTGGGCAGAGGCCGTGCTCTGGACCAGGAGGACACACCGGCCAGTGTGCGGGGTGAACAGGGGAAGAGACCCGCGAGGGCAGATCAGGGGAGGCCTCCACAGTAGCAGCAGAAGCGGGACTGCAATTGGGCCAAAGAAATGGAAATAGAGAGGAGGTGACGGGGCTGGCGGGCAGAGGACACAGATGTGGGGGTGAGGGAAGAGAGGGGTCTAAGAGCCGACCATGAGAGGTGAGGAGAGTGCAGTGTGGTGGCCAAGAGGAGCAGTGATTTTTTTGAAGGGAACAAGGGAGGTTGACATCTTCAGAACAACTCTGGAAGGTGTGTGGGATAGGGACAAGGATTCCCATTTTACTTTTCTAAATATATCTGTACTGGTTTCAGAGAGGAAGGGAGAGGGAGAGAGAGATAGAACCATCAGTAATGAGAGAGAATCATGATTCAGCTGCCTCCTGCACAGCCCCCACTGGGGATGGAGCCTGCAACCTGGGCATGTGCCCTGACCGGAAACCCAACCATGACCTCCTGGTTCTTAGGTCGACGCTCAACCACTGAGCCACGCCGGTTGGGCAAGGATTCCCATCTGAGAGGTAGGAAAACTGACAGAGCAGTGGCAGTGTTCTTGCTCACAGGGTGCAAGGCAGACAGACTGACTCTGGAACCCAGCCCTTGCATTTTAAAGCCTTCACTGTTTTCCTTATATGCTGACCCAAGTAGATGTATAGAGAGATGGTAGGAAAAAGGGACCAGAAGAAGATGAGTAGCAAAGAATTATGTGGTTGGTGAAGAAAGCAAATGAGCTCTCCTAATCCATCACCGTGAGCAATTTCCTGGGTATGTAGATCCATAATCCCACATAAATCCCCTAAGAAGAGAGACTAATAAGAAATCAACTCCAGTGGAAAACACACTTAGAGGTAGTAATTGTTGAGAGAGACTGGCCATTCCCCACAGTATCCCAGGCTATCAAATAAAAAAAAAATGCTTGAAATCCATAAGTCACATAGAAATTGCTTCAACTAGAAGCTTCTAGAAGTTTCCATGTGCTCATAACTGGGACATCAGTAACAGACTGACTGCTCTTGGTTCTCTTTGGTGATAAGCAGCTGCTCTGAGGTGGCCCTTTGCAGAGAGTTGGGACTCTCTCCTGGCCCATCTTGCATTGGGGAGTGAGGGGTGCGGTGTCTTCCCGCTTCGGTTGGTGAGGAGGAGAAGTGGGGAGGCACAGGCCTGCCAACGTCCTGTGTGCTTTCTGTTTGTTGTTGCAACTGGCCTCATTAGATCAGGCGAGAGCTGCCAACATTCGTAACGTGGGCTCTTCTAATTAAAGTTCTACTGAGGAGGCTACTCCTCGCTCTGACTCTCAGCAGGAATGTGCTCTCATAACAGAGGCATCTGCCCCCCGGACTAACCTTTCTTGAAACCAGATAAACAAAGTAATACTAATAAAAATATCCATCTGTTCTTAAAGATAAATAAAGCATTCATATACCAAACTGAGATCTGGATTCTTTTGGAGGCAGCTTTAATGATAGTAGACATCTGTTCCAGCTTGCTTTCTGCTCATTTTTCATCTGCACACTCTTATAGGAGAACCATGTGAGAGCTGTTGGAGGGAAGGGGTGCTCCCTAACCACTATCCTCTGAGGCAATTGCCCAGAATAGAGGGTGTGAGAACAAAGAATAACCCTGATTGGGTTTAGCCAGGGATTTTAAGCACTGTGGTCTTTTTTAATTTTAATTTTTAGATATCGGAATTCCCATTTTTTCATTTACAATGGCAAGTGGAATTGCCCCGTAGACCAGCTGCACGGATGTCGGCATGCTCCCACAGCCGCTCCCTTCCTGAAGTCACAGTGGACAAGTATCCAAGAAACACCTGCGGCCACACATTTACCGGGGCCCCGTCTCAGACCTGAGAGGCGAGGATGATTGCTTCTTTCAGGAGAGCTGCACGTGGACAGTTCAGACCAGCCGCCCACGTTCCCAGGACATGCCTAACGCTGAGAAGAACTGAAGCAAGGCGCCACTGTGGGAACCTCCACTTCAGCTCAGACTGGCTCTCTTGGGTTTCTTAGATCCGTCTCTAACTCCAAAGGGTTGGGCAAGTCCCAGGGGTGGGTTCCAAGATGGAAATATCTGGGGCATTAAAAATCATTGCAACAATGGGGCAGGGGTGTGCCTGACCTTTAGTGTCTGAAGACAAGGGTGCCCAAGTCCAACAAAGACTCAGCAATCTCCAATGCTGATAACTCCATATTGAGAAACACCAATATTTTGAAATTGTGGGATCATTTTTTTTCCCAAAGAAAAATTTTACACAGAAGCCCAGGATATAGGACCTATTAAATAAGAGTTATATTGTCCTGCAGAAGAGGGGGTGCCTAAAGCCTTTTTTTTTTGGAAAATACAGTTTAAGAACCTCTATTCTAGGTGCTATCAGGGGGCCATACATTTCTTATAGTGTCTGGTCCTGCAATGCTCTAAGAAGTGACTGGTTTAAAATGTTTGAACTATAATTTTATATGAGAGATTTTAAACATAGAGCAAACGCGAAAGGATTGGGACATTTCTTTCCCTGCCACCTCGATTCTACTGCCATCGGTGTTTGCTCCTCTGTGCTGTCCTGCTCTCCCCAGACGCATTGACTCACCTTATATTCAGTGTATTTCAAAGGAATCTCAGACATCTGTGTGTTTCTCCCCTGATGCTCCGGCACGTGCAGCAAGCATTCACTAGAGAGTTCTATTTACTACTAAGAGGTCAGATCTACATATATGGAATGAATAGACTTATTGTACAGGTTTAAAAATATATTTATGTAGCTTGCACCCTTATCCTATATAATAAAAGGCTAATATGCAAATTGACCAAACAGCGGAACAACTGGTTGTTATGACGTGCACTGACCACCAGGGGGCAGATGCTCAATGCAGGAGCTGCCCCCTGGTGGTCAGTATGCTTCCATAGGGGGAGCGCTGCTCAGCCAGAAGCCGAGCTCACAGCTGGCAAGTGCAGCGGTGGTGGTGGGAGCCTCTCCCGCCTCCACAGAAGCGCTAAGGATGTCTGACTGACAGCTTAAGCCCATGGGGAGTGGGTCTAAGCTGGCAGGCGGACATCCCCTGAGGGGTCTGGGACTGCAAGAGGGCACAGGCTGGGCTGAGGGACGCCCCCCACCCCCAGTGCATGAATCTTGTGCACCGGGCCTCTAGTCAAGATATAACACATTCCATTACCTCTGAAAGTTTTTTCATGGTCCTTCTAGCTAGTCTATGCTCTCCTCCATGTCCTGTTCTCAACAACCACTGTTCTAATGTTTCACCGCAGATTAACTTCACATGTTCCTGAGTTTCACGTGACGGGATCCTCGCATAAGGACTCCAGCATCTGACTTCTTTCACACAGCCTACTGCATCTAAGACCTATCCATGCCCTTACATTTATCAGGAGTTTCTTCCTTTTACTCCAGACAGTGGTGTCTTGGCCACAGACTGAAGAGAACTTTAACTTTAGTGATTCATGATCTGACATTTCCACGCCAGGCCACTCTCATTATTTCTGTAGGATTAGCTTTGTCTAAACACTAACAAACAGTCTATCCATGGAGTTCACTCAGTCAAACAAGTTGACAGTTTGCTGAGACAGACGGGGCAGCTGGTGACATGGCCATGGCAGCAACACCACCTCAAGCAGCAGTGATCAGGAGGCTTGTGGTCCATCAAGAACACTGCTCTCTTCTTCTATGGTTGGAAGCCAGAAGGCAGGGTTGGATCCTTGACTCACCTCTATTTTTTTTAAATAATTGTAAAACATATATAACAAAATTTACAATCTTAACTGTTTTAAGTGTACAGTTCAGCGGCATTAGTATATTTACACTGTTGTGCAACCATGACCACCATCCATTTCCCAACATTTTATCATCCCAGACTGAACCTCTACACCCATTAAACAGTAACTAGCCACCCCTCCTCCCTCCAGCCCTTGGTAATCACCATTTTATTTTCTGTCTCTATGAATATGATGACTCTATATGTCATATAAGTGGAATCATACACTATTAGTCCTTTTGTGATGGGCTTATTTCACTTGGCACGTCTTCAAGGCTTATCCATGTAATAGCATTGTATCAAAGTTACCTTGCTTCTTAAGGCTGAATAATATTCCACTGTATGAATATATCATGTTTTTTTTTTTTAATTCCTTCATCCATTGATTGATGTTTGGATTGTTTCTATCCCTAGCTACTGTGAATGATGCTGCTATAAAGAGGTCACAAATACCTGTTCTAGTCCCTGCTTTCAGTTCTTCCCTCTTCCCCAGCCCCACCCTCCATCATCACAGTCGACACTGAAGATGCACTGTGGTCCCACCATTCCTCTCTTTCTTCACTGTCCCACCTGCCTCAGGTGGCCGCCTCCCTCCCATCTGGACCACTGCCCAGCTTTCTCCCTGCAGGTCTCTCTATGGCAGTGATGGTGAACCTATGACACACGTGTCAGCGGTGGGTGACACGCGAACTCATTTTTTTGGTTGATTTTTCTTTGTTAAATGGCATTTAAATATATAAAATAAATATCAAAAATATAAGTCTTTGTTTTACTATGGTTGCCAATATCAAAAAATTTCTATATGTGACACAGCACCAGAGTTAAGTTAGGGTTTTTCAAAATGCTGACACGCCGAGCTCAAAAGGTTCGCCATCACTTCTCTATGGCATCTCTTGGCCAGTCTGGTCTCAGCTTTTGTTTTTTAACCTGACACTGCAGCCTGATGAGCTTTTGAAAAGGCAAATCTGGTCATATCCCCGATGGCTCCCCATTACCCTTGGGAGAAAAACCCAACAAAGTCCCACAGGACCAGCCCTGCTTACCTTTCTGACTCACCGGCCAGCACTTCCCTCCCACACTCTATGCTGAAGTGACTTTGATTCCCCAGCTACATGAGACTTTTGCTCACCTAGACGTTTGCCTACATGGCTAGAGTGCTCTCCCTGCTCCTCTGATGACCCAATGCCCGTTCTCTGGAACTTTATGTAGAATTTGCTCCTTCTAAAAGCCTTCTCCATGCTCCCCCAAACTGGGCGAGGCGTGCCCATCACATCCTGCCACCGCAGCCCGAGGGGTGGAGGGAGGAGGCTGCGTAAAGCCTTCCTCGGACTTCTCCCACTGAAAGTACATTGGAAACTCATTGTACTTGATATTGTAACACGCTGAGGATGAACACACACTGCATCCACACAGGGTCGTGCTCAGCCATTATATTCTTATTCTACAGAGGCAGAGACTGAGGCCCAGAGCCATTTCCAGAGCTTGTCTGAGGTTACTCAGAGCCCAACATGGAACTCACTTCCATCTGATCGGAGAACCCATGCTACACCAAATTTCCTCAAAGAAAGGGCAGGAGACCAGAGGGCAAGGAAAGGAGAAAAAAGATAGCTCTTCAGAAAATAATCCATTAAGATATCATCACCCTCATTTCCGGGCTTCACATTGCTCTTTGAGCTTCACTGACGACAATGGCTTGCCGCATTCCCCCTTTGCTTCTCCTTTCACCTGGCTGAGAATAGTTGAACCCAGGGTCGTTGTAGCAAGGCCAGGCTAGCCCCGCAGTGACCCTCACCGCCCACGTGTTGTGGCCGGGCGGCTCTGACCTTGCTGTGCTGGGCTCCCTGCACGCCTGGGCTGCAGGAGCTGTCTCCTCACAGTGTCCCCGGTGCCCAGCACAGGGTCTGGTAAGCAGGCATCGAGCCAGTGAAGGAGCCCACATTCATTTGCTGCCAGGAAACTGGGCTATGAATTGGGGAACTGCTCAGACAGGAAAAGGTGGGAGGGATTGGGTGAATGTCACCATCACCAACAGCACGTTGTGGGAAAGATCCAGGCTGGCATCAGGGCCCAGGCTGCTTGGGTGGTGACTGAAGGTGTGCCCATGACTACATCACTTCACTCTGCGTAGCTTCATTTTCCTCGTCCAACCAGGCACTGCGTTCCTTCGTTTCAAAGATATTTGCAGAGACCTGCCAGGTGTCAGGTGCTGGGGAAATGGCAGTGGGCCAAACCAGGGCTCTGTCCCCATGGTGCCCACACTGCAGGGGGGCGATGGAGTCAAATGCCCACGTGAGTGATCACAGGTTAAGCAGTGATCAGGCCCAAGAGGAAAAAGAATGCAGGGAAGGAGTGGGGAGTGGAGTGACTAGAGGTAATTATTAAATGACTAGAGGTGGCCAGGCATGGCCCTTTGGAGAGGTGATGTTTGAGCACAGACTGAGTGAAGGGAGTAGAGACCTGCATGGATTTGTTTTCTTTTTAAAAAATTGTAAAGTATAGACAATATAAAATGTACCATTTTTAAATGCACAGTTCAGTGGCATTAAGTACATTCACATTGTCATGCAGCCATTGCCACCATTGTCTCCAGAACCTTTTCATCTTCCAGGCTGGAACTGTGCCATTAGACTCTTCATCCCCACCTCCCTTTGTCCCCGGAAACCACTATTCCACTGTCGATGAACTTGCTACCTCATATCAGTGGAATCCTACAGTATTTGACTTTTTATGGCTGGCTTATTTCACTTAGAATAATGTCTTCAAGATCCATCCATGTTGTAGCATGTGTCAGAATCTCCTTCCCGTTAAAGGCTGAACAATGTCCCATTGTATGTCTGGCCCACCTTTTTTTTTCTCTGTTTACTTGTCAGTGGACATTGAGAATCTTTGCACATCTTAGCGATTGAGGATGCTGCTGATAGGATCCCAGTTGTGCAGATATCTGTTTGAGCCTCTGTTTTTAATTCTTGTGGATATATATGTATATATCCTTTGCCCCAAAATATATCCTATATAATAAAAGGCTAATATGCAAATTGTCCCCTCGACTGGGAGTTCAACCTGGAGTTCGACCAGGGGGCGGGGCTGGCCAGCCAACTACCCGTGGCCCCTCTCCCTGGCTAGCCCCACCCCCGATCGGCCCCCCACACCTTTATCAGGGGCAGGCCTACTGGTCAACCTCCTACATCTCCTCCCTCTGGCCAGCCCGGCCTGATTGGCCCTGATCAGGGCGGCCGGACCCCACCCATGCACAAATTCATGCCCCAGGCCTCTAGTAGATATATAAAATCTCCAGAAGTAGAATTGCTGGGTCATAGGGAAATTCTGTTTTCTATTTTTAATTTTTTGAGGAACCATCACACTGTTTTCCATGAAGTCACACCATTTTACATTCCCACCAACACTGATTTCTCCTGTCATCGCCAACACTTGTCATTTTCTGTTTTCTTTCACAGTAGTCATCGTAATGTGTGTTCAGTGTGATCTCGTTGTGGTTTGATTTGCATTTCCTTAATGATTAGTGATGGTGAGTATCTTTTCACAGGGACCCACATGAAGGTTGTGCTAAGACCTACGTGACCCAGGCCCAGCGGGGAAGTCCCATCCAACTTTTGGGCTTGAGTTTGCCTCCGGGTGGGATGAGGCCATGGAGGCTGGAGTGGGGGCAGAGCACACTCTGACTTAGATTTTCAAAGGATTTCACTGGCTTTCTGACCACACAGATTTTTCTCTTTTTTCCAACGGGGCTTCATATGGGACTAATTATCCACTGAACACACTTAGCAGCAATATTTATCATCATCGTAAAGCACACCGTGTGGGCAAAGAGATGTCTGCTTACAGAGCACCTCCTCGTACATCATCCCATTCGATCCTGGGGCCAGTTTCTGCAGCCTCCCGCCTCCTGGGGCAGCACCTCCTCCGAGCCATCTCCGGGTGCACCACCCCTCGGTCACTTGACATTTTAAGAGCGGACCCTGGGCATGTCCCTCATGACCAGTAAAGTGACTCAGGCTTCGTGGCAGAGCCCCGCTCTGGCAGTGATGTGTGTGCCGTGCGGTTTTCTGAAAGCAGCCCCGGTTTACAGAGGTCCCCAGGGAGCAAGCCCTGTTTCCCTGTAAATGCCACTCACCCTCTATCCTTTGATATTATGACTTCTTCTTAGAGGGCTGGTCAGCGTTCCTGCCTTTCTTCATTAAGGTCCTCTGAAGGAGCTCTGGCCTAAGGGGCATAGGGATTTAGGTTTTAGTGTTCTGGAAAAGGTGGAATTCATTCATTCATTCATTCATTCATTCACTTGTCCCCTGTGCATTTATTGAGTCAGCTGTAACAATGGTGAACACTGGGGAGACAATGTTGAATAAACAGAGAGTCTCTGGCACCCTAGATTAAGGGAAGGTAGGCCGATGGGCCGGCATTAGGGGTGTGCAAGGAGCAGACATGGGTACACAAACACCTCAGATGCACTTCACACCCACGGGCATGCGAAGACAGATGCATACAAGGACGTGTGATATGGGATCCCAGTGTTCAGAACAGAAGGTCGCCTGGGAAGATGTCTCTCCTCAAACTACTGCTGACAGTCACCTACTGAGAACCTCATTCCGTGGTTCAGGAATGAGACCCCAAACCCCATTAACCACGGAGAAATCGCACAGGGCAGAGGATGGCCCCTGGGACAAACGTGCTTTTCATCTTAGACTTAGGAAGCTAAGTTTGGGGCAAGAGTCAGAGTTCCAGTAGTTACATAGCAAGAATTCAATGACTGATTCAGTGTTTATCACACAATCTGTCTAACGGACTCCCTTTCAGGTCTCCCTGCAGGTCTGCTACCGGGGCTGCTGGCTGTGGGGTTCTCAGTGGTCAGAGGGTGGTATCTGAGGCACTGGAACGAGCGCCCCTTCCCTCGCCCTCTCCGGGAATGTGAAATTCCTTTGGTGGGTGTAGGCCGTGTGGGAAGCTTTGTAAGACATCCTGAGCCTTGAATGAGAATTCCATTTAAGCAATTCTCAGAACTGCAGCAAGCTGTGAGTGCACTCAGTTCTCAGCAGATAGTTATGGAGCACCTACTACTTTCCGGTGTAGTTCAGATAAAGGATTCTCTCTTACACGTTCCTATGTTGAGAAGACAGTCAGGAAAAAAGAGTAAGCAAATAACTAATCAGCAACAACAAAATATTCAGAAATCAAGAGCCAAGAAGAAGATAAAAAGGGGCAAGAGGACTGGAACTTGGGAGTGCAGACTCACTCAGCTCGAGCCAGAACCAGGCCCCAAGCAAGACAAGGACTTGAATGCGAGCGGTTTATTGGAGAGGACACGTCAGAAAATACCAGCAGAGAAGTGGGGGTGTGAGGCAGGGAAGGGGACTGAAGCAAAGTGTACGGCGCCCAACAAATGACCACAGGGACACCGAGGAGCCAGTGCAGACCACGAGCCCGAGTATCCCCGCCGAGGGCAAGGGTGCTGTGTACAGACCAAGGGCTCCTCCTGGGCCCTCCAGTCACTGGCTAGCCTGACAGGCATCTGGGCAGAGTGGGCTCCGGGTCAGAGGCGGCGGGTGGGGTCCTAAGTGCTGGCCTCCAGGGGCCAGCCATGTGCATGGCAGTGCTGACCAGGCCGGGGTTTGCTCTCTCAGGGATGACAGTTTCCTAGGTATGACACGCAGGAGGTAGCCATGAAGAGGTCTAGGGAAAGAGCATTTACAGCAAAGGGAACAGCAAGAAGGGAACAGTGCAAAGGCCCCTTGGGGTCCTGAGAAGGACTGTGGTGGCCGGGTGGCTGGAGGGGGCTGGCCCTGCCAGGCGGCTGGAGGGGAGGGAGGGGGTGGGCTCCGGCCGGCCGTCGTTCTAGTGCAGTGGGAGGCAGCAGAGCTCCTCTATGGGACGAAGTTGTAACAGTGCCGAAGGGACGGCCACTGAGAGTGGGGGCAGCCGGCGACCAGGGCAGAGACAGCGTCCAGGACAGGAGGGCAAACGCTGCCCCTCGGAGCTGGGCGAAGGGCCCCTGTTTTGTAGTGTGCTTCGCTTTAAATTGAAAACACACCAGGTGGGGACCCTGGCCTACTTTGAGGTTGGCCAGCCTTGTAGAAGAACAATTAGATAGTAAAAGGATTGGAAAACAGGGACTTTCCGGTGGCCCTTTCTTTGAGTCGCTGGTGATGCATTTTGACAAAGTGTGAAGCAGGGACAAGCTGGGGACTGCCTGGCTCGCTGGGCAGCGCGGCTAAGGGTCCTTGGATTTGGAACTGGAGTAGCCAAAGCCATTACAAGTGAGCGTTAAGCACATGCATCCAGTGGAAAAGGGTCTGCCATGCAGGCTGGGACCCAATCTGCAAGGCGAGACCTGGATTGGAATCTGGCGGCTGGCACGGGCAGTGGCAGAGATGCCCGGCTGGAGGCTCAGGGGCTCAAAGCTTTGAGTGAGAATTTCTTCTTTTTGGCTATGACTTCATCCTTCCTACGTTTCTGACCCCATAAGCTCCCCCCACCCCCTTACTCTTCATTAAAAACAGGCCACCTTGTTTCACAATTAGGCAGCTGAGATGAAGGCCCATTCAGTTCTGGGGTGGGGAGAGGAAGACATTGATTTAAACCAGGACAGAACCTTAGAATTACCTAGGTTTTTTGGAGGCTAAGAAGCACCCAACCTCCCTCTAGGAATGACAGGCCGGGGCCAGTGGAGTAGAGACCCCTCAGGTCGCATGGCTCCGCTGGCAGGGGTGGGGACTGGAGCAGGTTTGCTGGCTTCCGTGCTGACTCCTGTGACACTCACAGACTTGTTTTCTCCTTCATTTGTGGGGAAACTTGAGTTATTGGTGGAGCTCCCTGGGAGCCACAGACTTCCAGCCATGGGCCAGCTTTGCTCCTTCCCAGCTGTGAGGCCAGGGGAGGACCAGCTGAGTCACAGCCCCGCTCTCTCCATTGGCAGCTGAGATGGAGGCCTGTTCCAGTTCTGAGGGGAGCGAGGGGGGGGGGGGG
>NW_005353762.1:1479782-1507856 GCF_000412655.1 Myotis brandtii
TGCAGGGAGCGCGGGGGGGGGGGGAGGACATTGACGGCCTTGGTGCTGGGATTGCAGGGGTTTGTTTGGTGCCCTGAAGGGACTGTGGCCTGAGGAAAGGGGTCTGTCTCCCTGGGAGAGGAACGAGACCACAGCGAGGATTGGGGGTTAGTAGGAGGAGTGTTAGTAGAGGCAGGAAAGTGGAGGGTCAGGGTTAATCTCCCTGAACCAGATACACAGTTTCATCCCTGCCCTGCCTCTGACTAGGTGTGTGAATTTGACGGTTTCTTTAACCTTCTACCTGTGCGTAGAGACACAGACACACACACCACTGCGTTAATTATCTGTTGCAAAGTAACAACATCACTACACACACAGCAGCTTAAAAGAACACACACTTATGGTCTTGCAGTTTCTGTGGGCCAGGAGTTAGGACACAGCTCAATTGGGTCCTCAACAAGACTGAAATCACAGTGGCTGATGACATCTCATATGAGGCTCAAATGGGGGAGGAGCCACTTCCAAGCTCACTCAGGGCATTAGCAAAGTGCACATCCTTGTGGTTGTAGGACTGAGAGTCTCATTTTCTTGTTGGCTGTTGACTGAAGGCCACACTCAGTTCCTTGTCACCTGGGCCCCAAATATGGCACTTGCTTCCTCAAAACCAGCCACGGAGAAAGCAGCTCCTTCAAGTAAGGCACTATTATGTAACATAATCATGCGATCACATACATGTAACCACACCACTTCTGTTGATTAGGAGCAAGTCACAGGTCCTGCCCACAGCTCACAGGGGGGTGGGTCATTGCACAAAGGTAGGCATTGGGGTCCCCAGGGCCATCTTTGGAGTCTGTCTACCACAATGCCTCCTACGGTTATTGTGAGGGGTGACGAGTTGCTAAGCATTGAGCTCTGAGAGGAGGACCCTCTCAGGAAGCTGGTGATTGTTGGTCGTGGTGGAGGGGTTGTTATTATCACCATCAGGAGAACGTGCCCCTAGCTTGTTCTTGCTCTTGAAAAGTCCTCGAATGTTCTTTAGGGGCCCTGCCTAGGATGATAGGATTCAATTTAAACAAATGCCTACAATAGTTAACAAATGAAATAATTCCAGTAACTTTTCTAGTTTAATTTCATTTTCTTAGAGGCTGCATGGTGTGTGGGAAATACACACAGTTTGGAGTTTAAAGAGTGAATTTATAGGCAACTAATCTGGGCTACAACCAGTGTTGGTTGTCATCTTTACCTTCTTCTTAACTTGGACTTTCCAACTCCTTTTTTTTTTTATAATTATGTGGTTTAAATATTAGAAGAATACATAATGTAGTATACTTGCCATTGTTTTATTTCATATTTATTGAGGTATAATTGACATGTTACACTGTATTAGATTCCGGTGTACAACATAATGATTCAGAATTTGTTTACAACATAAAATGATCACCACAATAAATCTAGCTAACATTCATCACCATGCATAGTTACAATTTTATTTTGTGGTTAAGACTTTTAAGATCTACTCTCTCAGCAACTTTGAAATATGTAGTGCAGTATTATTGACTATGTGACCATGCTGTACATTGATCCCTAGGACTAACTTATTTTATAACTAGAAGTTTGTACCTCTGACCCCTTCACTCTTTTCCCCATCTCCCTCCTGCCCCCACCTCGGGCAACCACCAAATCTCTTCTCTGTATCTATGAATTCAGTTTTTTTAATTTTATTTTTAGGTTCCACATATCAGTGAGATCATGTGGTACTTGTCTTTCACTGACTGACTTATTTCACTTAGCATAATACCTCTAGGCTCATCCATGGCTAAAAATGTCTTACTATGCATCTCCAATATACACATTTTTATTTATATGGTAAGAAATACACAAAATGGAATCACAAAAGGTTGAGACAAATAAGAAATAAGCAATATTTTAAAGGGTCTTTCTAATCGGGAAGGCTTCCAGCCATCATTAGGTCATACTTCAAGGTAGTTTAAAGGCAGTTTCTCATTGATAATAGTGGATGTGCATTCATATTTCAAACTTTTTGTCAGATCTGGCTAGCTCCATGGTTGGCAAACTGTGGCTCACGAGCCACATGCGGCTCTTTGGCCCCTTGAGTGTGGCTCTTCCTAAGCCTTAGGAGTACCCTAATTAAGTTAATAACAATGTACCTACCTATATAGTTTAAGTTTAAAAAATTTGGCTCTCAAAAGGAATTTCAATCGTTGTACTGTTGGTATTTGGCTCTGTTGACTAATGAGTTTGCCGACCACTGGGCTAGCCCCATTCCATTTATTTATTTTTCTCCTGGTGTGGCTGACAGAGAGCTCCAAGAACCGTGGGAGGATGGACTGCTTGGCTATTACTCCTTTGTTTCTACATCATCTGTATTATTTTTAACTAGAGGCCCAGTGCATGAATTGCCCCCGATGGGAGCCATCAGGGGCAGGCTGGCTGGGAAGGGGCCAATCTGGGTAGGGGTGCCCATTGGGGGGTGGGGCCGGCTGGGACGAGGGGAGGTTTGCTGGCCAGCCCCTCTGCCGATTGGGGTGGGAGGGCCTGCTGGGGGACAGGGCCACCTGGGGCGAGGGGCCACAGGCATTCTGGTCATTCCACTGTTCGGTCAATTTGCATATTACCCTTTTATTATATAGTATTCTAGTGTCTTCGTACAAATCCTGATAAGCCACTGCTGTTTTTTGTAAGAGTTGGCTTAGGCTGATATAAATCATGCAGTCACTGAATTAATGTTGTTGGTCTCACATAAGCCATGGTACACACAGTGGGTTACAGTGCAGATGAAGAGGGACCGCATCAGACTCCACCTTGCTCCTTCCATGTGGACCCACATATGACACAGGTTGTCTCACCAAGGGATCCCGTGTTGTGTAGCTGTCCTATGAAATCTGTGTATAGAAATTAAAAAAACATTTTTTAAGATAAAAATAAATAGTTCTAATGCATTGTTCCTGTATGTCGATGATTCATCTATTTCCCTTGGGAGATGTGCACACAGTTTGGAGGTCCCCTTTGTATACCATGTACACAAACTTGTTTTCTTCCAGAGGGAGTTTTACTCTCTGCAGACGAGTCTGGAAAGTCCCCTGCCCCTTGCAGTTGGTTGCGCCATGCTCACATTGTGCCCGCAGCCTACCTGCTCCCCATGCCGCAGGGGGCTCTGAGCCCCTACCCTGGACATGTTTTAGAAAAGTCTGCAAAGGTGGCAAATGCGCCTGGGCCCTGCACTGTGAGGGACCGGCCTGCGGAGCCTTAGGGAGAGAGAAGTGCTGACAGCAGCGAGCCTGCGGCGCTCCTCGGTGGGCCTGTAAACAGGGCCGACTGGCCTGCTTTATCTCTCTGTGCAAATGCAGATTTAATAGGCAGCGCCCTCGGAATCATTGCTGCGAGGTCGGGGCTCCAAAGGAATTAGGGATAACAGTTTAATAACTGTAGAAAGAGCTTAGGCGCTTCGCTGTGCCGGGCTATCTGAGTTAGTTACTGAAAGGCGAACCTGGGACATTAAACCCCTTTATCACTCAGATAGGGCAACACGGGAAAGCCATTCCTTGGCAGGGGATGAGTTTACTGGCTTCTGAAGGGGTGTGTGTTTGAATGTGATAGGGAAGGGAGCATTTGTCAGAGTGGAAGGTGGATCAAAAGACAAATGAATTCTCAGAGTTAAATCAGAGCTTTAAATTATCCTGCTTTCAACTGCTGCACCATCAGCAGAATGTGCTGCACGAAAGCCAGCCGCTTCCCAGGTCTGTGGGTGCACAGAGTCTCTCTCCGCTGATGCTGCATTTTAAAGGAACAGACAGTGTGAGAGGAGATGGCCAGGGCTGGAGAGGCAAGATAAATGTCTGTTTAGCTGGGCAAGAGTCAGTTGGGCTCACCTATTCACCTCAAAGCCTGCAGAAAAGATGAGTTTCGGACGTAGCTGGGCAGAAGTCATTTATGCAGACTGAGGTGGGTAAAGCAGGCTCACTTAGCCCAGTGGCTTCAAAATTTGGATCTATGGGATCCCATCAGAGTTTACCATCTATGGGTGGTGGAAACATGCTTGCAAACTCTGTCCATCCCTGTGTTCGAACCCTTCCAATGTACTGTTGAGGCTCCTCCCATGAAAAGGTGAAGACCGGTTCTCTATTCTGGATCTGGGTTGGGCGTGGAACTTGCTTTGGCCAATGGAATGATGTCAATTGTGAAGATAAGCAAAGGCTTGAAAAGCATTTGGGCACAAAGGCTTGCCCTCCTGTGCCTCTCAGAGACCAGGAGATGCCCAGGCCTGAGTGGTGCAAAACCCAGGTGTTGTCATCTCAGCCAGCAAACCCTGTGAGAAGAGCCACCTAGCTGATGGGCGGCTGCCTGCAGATGCTCGGCTGCCTGCAGATGCTCGAGTGACCCCAGCTCAGATCAGCAGAAGAACTGGCTGGCTGAGCCCAACCCACGTTGCGGACTCCCAGAACCATCAGTTAAGTTGTTATTGTCTTAAGGCATTAGTTTTGGGTGGTGTCCCATGCAGCAAAAACTAACTAAAGGCAGAACCATCAGGATTAAGGGACAATAAACCAACTCCCAAATTTGGTCTCACGTAGGGCAGCTCTGATTTGTTTACTCTTTCACTTAAGCTTTTGTTTGAATAAAGTGTTATGGGGGCAGTGATGGCGGAGGAGGAGCCTTTGGCTTAGTCTACAGTGGCCCAAGATACTCCTGTTGCTGTGAATGAGGCCTGAGCCATCAGATCTGAAGCTGCTGCTTCTGGCTCTGGAAGTCTGGGAAGAGTTTCTAGGGCTGGCTGATCTGTCCTTGATCAGCCTTTGTTATTCGACGTGCTGTACATTCAGCCAGCTCAGTGTAGGGTCAGGTTCTACCAGGAAAGGCAGGAGCCAATCAGCTGTTCATTTGCTGTAAACTATTTAAAAGAGCAGACATTTGGCTCTGCTCACTCAAAGAGAAACTTATGTCTTTACATTGCAGACCTTAATCATTCCCACATCATCCTATGCTGTTGCTAATGCCATAAGATAGGGTTTGCCCCTGGAGAGAAATGTGAGAGTTTGACTTCTTTTTTGAAAAAAGTGAACCAAAATAAAGGTACAACTGTAGAGGTCTCTAGACAAGGGATACAGAAATTTAGTCTTTGCACAACTTTGTGTTGTGTAGACATTCCATCCTTCCATCATTCTTTTAAATTATTATATATTTATCTATGCCTAATGAGCAGGAATAGCTTTTTCCTGTCCTCCATTATGTCTCCTTCCTCTAATAGTGCCTGCTCTTCCTCTGGGTCCCTGCCACCTCCCACAGTCTCCCACAGGGATGAGGAAGCGCCTGGATCAACAGTTCCACACAGTCTTGGTGGGACTGCTGATCCGGAGCCTACTCACTCCTGGTCAAGATTGGCACATGGTCCAAGCCTGGCCAGCTTGATGCCATCATCTAAGAATTTGAAAGTTAAACAAATGACACAAAGACTAAAGATGTTTGCAGCTGATGTACTATTGGAGGTACCCAAGGAGCCTGCCAACCTGGCTGTTCATCAGCAGGCAAGGGTCGACCTCGGTCCTGATCTCTCCACGTAGATTCCTTTACTTCTGTGAGCTGCTCCACCCTCCCCCACTCTCTCTCTCTCTTTTTTTTTACTTTTTTTTTTTTTTTTGCTTAAGTCAACCAAAGTTGGTTTTGTTGGCTGCAGGTGAAGAACATCGGCACCTGTGGTAGTCACAGGGATCTGGCTCTCCTTTCTACCTGGACACATGGTTGCATGGCACTTTCTTGCCCTCTTTCAAGTTGGGTGTGGCCATAATTGTCTCTCATAATGAGAACTGAGACCTCACGCTCTTTCCCTGCCATGGCACTCAGGGGTCCATATAACAAGACAGAGCCTCTGCCAGCCTCAGTCCCCAAGGGATTCTGATGAGAAAAAACATTTTCTACCCTTTGCTTTCCCCACATTGGACATAAAAAGTGAGTGAAAAATTGATCTTGGTTCCTATGAGAATTTACCTCCACTTTACTAGTAGGTATCACATCCAGCATCCCCCAGATGGGCAGGAAGAGGTGGTGCCAGCCACACTGGTTCTCATCGCTGGGAGGAGGTGAAGCCTTCCCAGGAGTGCCCAGCGAGCTTCTGCTCCCACCTGGGGACTAAGCTGGTGCCTCCACCCACTCCCAGCTGAGGGGAGGGCCTGAGAACCTGAATCCAGAGCTTCTCTCACCTTTAGGATGAAGGTGGGCAAGGATGGAGGGGCCGAGGACAGGAGTAACATTAGAGAAATGAGAGTATCCGCTGCTTTCTTTTCCATGCCATCTCACACTGCTCTGTCATTTTATTCACTGAGAAATAGCTGTCATAATAAAATATCAAATAGGTACAGATGTGAGTGCCAAGAACAACTCAATAGTAGCTGTAATACAGACATTAAAAATATTAGGCAGAAGGAGGTACAGACTGTAATCATTAGAGAAGATTGCGCAGTCAACATGGGTCTTGAGCAGAGCCGGGGAAGGCTTTAAAAGGATGCCACGTAATCCCAGCTCTGAAGGATTTACAGTCCACCGTGAGGCAAGTTAACACACAGGAGACAAGGGCAAGCTAGGCAACTCGTAAATAAGCCCAAAACCCAGGGACACGATGAACTGGAATAGAAATTAATAAAGGAGACAAAACTTGGGATTCGGATCTGAAGGGGAAGGCCCACAGAGAGGTGATTTGAGACAGAGGCTTGAGAATCGAGGGCCGTAAGATGGGCGAGGTAGCAGCTCTTCGGGCGGGCGCATGTGGCAAGGCGAATCATAGTTACACACCCAAGTGTGCGATAAATGCAACTTCATATTTCTATAGCTCAATTTATTTCAACTCCTATTGTCTGGGTATAAAAATTATAGTGCCTGCCATTTTCAAAACGGAGTTGCATTGACGCTTCAGGGAATCGTGCTCTTGATGTCTTCTGGCTGCGTCCCATTTGCTGAGATGGTTCCTTGTGTCCTTGCACAGCCACTCCAGTCCAACAGGCATCTCCATAACCTCCAGGCACACGGGGTCTCTGACCATCCGGCACCTGTTAGGGAGGCAGGCTCCAGGAGACGGTGCCCGTTTAAACTCGTCCACCTGGAGTGGCGCAGCCCTCACTTCCCGGAGATGCGCTGCCTTCCGGGGCTCTTCCCGGGCTCTTCCTGGAACAGGAGGCACAGGTGGCCTCTGCCCTTCATCTCACCTCTTTCCCAGAGACGTGTGCTTCTCTCTGGGCTCTCCTGGGTGAATCGTTTTTCTCTATACGTGTAGAATTCGACAGTGTGGTCAACCATTTTAACAATACTCACATTCAGACAAAAACATTAGGGGGTTTCTAAAAGAAAGTTGTAATATGAAAAATTCCAAATATACCAACAAGGAGAGAGAACAATGAACCCTGTGTGCCTGTGCCGCACACCTACCTCTTTCCATTCTTGAGAAACGGTTATATTTTTATTTTCAGAGATAAAGGTAAAGTGTCTTTAAGCAAAAACTATCTTTTTCCTCCTGGTGAAATTTTAATGAAATGTGGCCTTTGTGTCTAGGCCCAGAAATGGATTGAACTGAGATAATTTTCAAGGAGGTTGATGGGAGACAAGTCCATTAATTTATTTTCCCGGCTCTGACGCGCTGGCTGCGGCTGAGCTCCCCGCCTCTCTGCTGGCCTGCGCAGGGGCCCAGGAGGTGTTGCAATTTTTCCCACAGTGTCCCTCCTTGTGGAATGGCTGCAATGAGACTTGGCTCTGAGGCCAACCAGGTAGCATTCCCAGCACCAGGGCTCCTCAGAGACCATTATACATAATCACAGAGTGTCACAGGCTTGACATGAGTGATTATGCAAAACTCTACGCCCAATTTTCAAGTGGCTCCACAATTTGACAAAATGATGTGGCCATTTGTGAACTGCAAGCAAATGGGAGGAAGTGGCGGGTATCGGGTTTCTGCCGAAGTGACAGACCCATCCAGAAGCCAGCGCTCTCCATTCCACAGATCACGCAAAGCAGACCTTTACCCGAGTGAACCAGCCTCAGAAAGTATGAGTTCATGCCCAGCTGTCATTGGAAGTGTTTTGGATTCATTATAACCGGCTGTGGCATGACCGGCCTGGGCTCATTTGGGGTGGGCTGAAATTGGGCCTGTCCTCCCCTCTCTTGGGAAGCAGTTCAAGGTGGGGGTAAGGCTGCTTCTGAGACCCCCAGCAGATGACCACGAAGTGGACGCACTATATGTGGCTTATGAGCAGTAACAAGAGTTGAATTTATTCCCAAATCAAAGAGTAATTCTAAGGAAGCCTAGAGAAGGAAGACAGCATTTACATTTAGCTAGCATGTACTGGGCCTCTTGATCTAAGCCCCTTCACACGCATGCTCAAAAAGGTGCTATTCTGATGTGCAGAGCAAAGTTTGGTGAATGGCATTCCATAGTGATGGCCAGCAAGTCACTCATCAAATGCCTCAGGGAGGGACAAGCTTGAGTAGGGCACACTTGGGAGACTGGCTATTAAGCACTTCTGTGACTCTAATACACTTTGAGCATTTCTGGGCCTCAGCTTTCTTATCTATAAAACAAGAACATAGAGTGGATGATATTGCTCACATCTTTTCAGGATTTAAAATGTTAGCCTTCTGTGGTTCTAGACTATTTGGTACATTCTTCTCAACACTGCTGGTGAAGAGCTCCCAGGCAGGGCTACTACTTCTGTATGTAGTGACATGGATTTAAACAAGAAAAGACAAAACTAAACTAAACTAAACTAAACATGGGAAGGCATTCTCCTGGTGTTGACACATGGCCCCTTCCCTTTTTTCTATGTCCCAAGTTTGAAGTGACAGTTGAAAGAGTTGCAGTTTTCAACTCCTGGCTCTTTAGTGGACCTTCAGGGAGCAAAGGTTCCTGAAGGTCAAGTGTCTCACTCAAACGCACAGCCACTGAGTGGCAGAGCTGCCAGCATATGACGCATCCATGCGAGGATTTCTGTGGAACACAAGCCAGAGTTGTCTCTTGCTCTAACCAATAAACAAACCTTCCATCAACTGACAAAAGGCTTTGGCTTGACAAAACTCATCCGTCACTGCGGAGACATGGTCTATTCGTCACCCTCCCATTCCCATCCTCCAATACAGATCTCTGTTTGCAGTTTTCTCTCCCATGGCATCACGGGGTACGAGGCTACGAGAGGGATAGCAGCGCCTGCCTCTTGCATGTTTCAAGGTCCAAGGTAGACCCTGAATACATCCACCGCATGGGTGACAGCACTGGGGCTCACTTTCTGAGTCTTTTCAATGTTCCTGTAAAGCTGTAACTATAGGGAACAAAATGTGGTTTCTTTTCAGTTGTGACTGGGAGGCTGGTAGTTATGCTCAATGGTGTGTGGTTTTAATTAATCTCCAGCATTTGAACTTCAGCCAGCCTCACGGGGGCTCCTCAGCCGGGCCAGTTATCTTGATGTGGATGGGGGCAGTTTCAGGATGCTCCACGTGAGCGGAGGGTTTTCATGCCGGGTCTCCTTTGTCTTCTATGAATGCCACTAGTGGGGATGGGAGGGGCAGGGAAAGCAAGTGGCTTGATAACATCTTTAGAAACCAAGTAATGACCCATTAGGAGGACCAACAATAAATAAATGCATTTTCCATTCAGTGTCTCTGTGGCAATCTAGACGAGCATATGACTAGGAAAATGTAATGAAAGCAATTGTAACTCTTTCGGTGGAGAGGTAATTACAGTCCAGGGCTGCTTGACTGATGAAAATTACACTGCTTATAATAAATTGCCACACAGCTAAGTCTTTTCTGAAGTCCTTAGTATGATTTGTGTTTGTGCACTTACTTAAAACATCAGGGAACAATTTATAAACATGAGCCTTTTTGGACACTGCCAGGATCGGCATTTACGATTAGAGAGCCTGTTTAAGGTTTCCTGATTTATGGAGGATAGATCATATTTTCCCGACACTCTCATGGTCAATTACAGACCTGCATGGTGCATTTGGTAACTTAAAAGCAAATTTAATCATTCTTTTTTTTTTTTTTTGTATTTATAAGCAGCCAAGTCAAGAAAACATTTTCTCTTAGACTGGGGAGAAAGATGTTTCAAAGACAACTTGCTATTGGTAGTATCGATGGAGGTGGGTAGCAATACCATGGCTTGTTTGTCTTCCCCTAATGCAGCGGTTCTCAACCTGTGGGTCGCGATCCCTTTGGCGGTTGAACGACCTTTTCACAGGGGTCGCCTAAGACCATCCTGCATATCGGATATTTACATTACAATTCATAACAGTAGCAACATTACAGTTATGAAGTAGCAATGAAAATAATTTTATGGTTGGGTCACAACATAAGGAACTGTATTTGAAGGGCCAGAAGGTTGAGAACCACTGCGGCCTAATGTAAACATTAGGAACTTCCTGATGGAAATAAAGTGTACCTGGCTCAGTACCTGATCCCCAAGCCCTTGTCATAGGAAAGTTTAAGGACAGATATCTATAGTGCCATTGCCTTTAGACCACAAGAACCAGTGTGGTGTATCAGAAAGAGCTCTGGCCTAGCCGATGTGGCTCAGTGGTTGAGCATTGACCTATGAACAAGGAGGTCAGCTTGGTTCCCAGTCAGGGCACATGCCCGGGTTGTGGGTTGATCCCCAGAGGGGGGTGTGCAGGAGGCAGCCAATCAATGATTCTCTCTCATCATTGATGTTTCTATCTCTCTCTCTCTCTCTCTCTTCCTCTCTCTTCCTCTCTGAAATCAATTAAAAAATATATTAAGAACAAAAAGAGCCCTGAACTGAATGAACATCACAAGGCAGATTCTAAGCCCAGTGCAATTAACTAGCTCTGTGATCTGGGGCAAATTCTTCTCTTTCTGGGTTTTAATTTTCTCATCTTTCAAGTGAGGGCTAAACTATTTGGGGTCTAGGTCCCCTTGGACAAAAGATCAATGATTTTGTTCCAGCTCAGGGGTTCTCCACCCTGGCTGAACATCCGAACACTTATTACAAATACTGAAGCACAAATACTGAACCAGAAGATCTGGGGGTAGGTCTTTCTTTATTAAAAATATAAATGACACTACTCATGTGATTCTAATGGGAAGCTGTGGTTGAGAGCTGTGCCTTGTCTCTTGGGAATTTCTGAAAGCCTAATGGTTTAGAACCAGGAGAGACTATGCCACAAGAGCATGTGACCTTGTCCTTCCTCAGAGGTCCTGAAAACTGAATCACCTTCTGCCATCCCAACAAAAACAGGGCCCAGAACCTATTCTTGGTCTTTTTTCCACTTGGACACTTTATTATAATTATTTTTTAATCCTTACCCAAGTATATTTTTTCCATTGATTTCTGGAGAGAGTGGTAAGGAGGGAGGAGAGAGAGAGAGAGAGAGAGAGAGAGAGAGAGAGAGAGAGAGAGAACAATGTGAGAGAGACATATTGATTGGTTGCCTCCTGCATGCACCCCTACCGGTGCTGGAGAACCTGAAACCAAGGCACATGCCCTTGACTGGGAATTGAACCCATGACCCTTGTGGGCTGACGCTCTAACCACTGAGAAAAACTGGCTAAGGCTGCACTAAGACACTTTAGAAGATAAGCACATGGAGTGGGTGGGTGTGAGAGGAGACTGCTACCATAGTTTTTAGGTGGCTGGTTTTCACTAGAACCTTTGGAAGAATGGTCTCTGCACCTACAATTCAGAGACTTGAGACCTACAGTGAAAACCAGACAGGCCAGGTGATGAGCTGGGCAAGCCATTGAGTGTTTGGCAGCAGTGAATCTCTTGTCCACCACTAACTTCTGGGTCAACCTGAGAGAAGTGATACATGGATGGGCTGGAGCCCACTTACACAGACTCAGGAGTTGATGGTGCTCATCTTTACCCAATGCTGTATTCAGTGACATCACATTGGTAGCTAGAATCCAGCCACATTGGTGTATTTACACACAGAAATTGGCAAATGCTACAAATCATCACGTAAGCCAGTTGTTAAACGTTTACTAGCACATCACTGAATTGAAGTATTTAGATGATCTTCTCCTGCTGTGGCAGCTGGGACCTTCTTATATACTACTGGGAAGAAAAAACCCAGAGTAAATATTTATCTATCAGCTTTACCTCCGCTGGCAGGGAAGGCAGTAGCATTATGTTCTGTGTGTGTTGAGCTGTATGAAGTTGACTGAAAAAGTGGGGTTAACCTTAAAAGAAATAGAAAGCGTGGTCTTTCCCATGGACCAATTCAGGGTAATGGGGAGATCTAATACTCATAGTTGAAACCTACAACAGTAGTTATCCAAGTGTGTTCCCTGGACCGACAGCATAAACATTATGTGAAATTTGTCAGAAACACAAATTCTCAGGTCTCACGTCAGACCTCATGAGTCAGAAACTCTGGGGTGGGGCTCAGCAATCTGATTTAACAAGCCTTCCAAGTGCTTCTGATGTGAGCTCAAGTTTTGAGAGCCACTGTTCTAAGGAGGTGCACAAAAGATAATGAAATGATGTATTATAAATATTCTACAATGGCAGAGGTGAACAGTTGTGACACTTATCACATGGCCCAGAAATCTAAAAAATTACCATCTAGCCCAGTGGTTCTCAACCTGTGGGTCACAAACCCATTGGCGGTTGAATGACCCTTTCACAGGGGTCACCTAAGACCATCCTGCATATCAGATATTTACATTACAATTCATAACAGTAGCAACATTACAGTTATGAAGTAGCAATGAAAATAATTTTATGGTTGGGTCACAACATGAGGAACTGTATTTAAAGGGCCAGAAGGTTGAGAACCACTGATTAGCCTTTTACAAACAAGTTTGCTCATTCCTGCTCTGAGCCATTACACAGAGCATGAACACACGTACATGTACACATGTTAATGGTGTACATGATGACGAGTGCTCCCCTGCCAAATTCATAGAATGCTATTACTTATTACATCTTGAAGGGGTTGCCTTTACCTGCTATTACCTCTTCTTTCCCTTCCACTCTCTCTTCAAAGCTCTGACTTTTTTCACTTCCCCAAAACTACTCTTTCCCAGGTCATGAAAAACATTATTGCTAAATTTGAGGAACACCTCAGAAAGTCCTCAATTTCCTTTTCTTTTCTGCCTTATTTGCTATAATTGATCATTATCTCCATTTTTAAACTCTCTCTTCTATTAGCCTCTCTGATACTTTGCTACACTTGCTTGGTTTTCCTCTTCTTTACAGAATCTTCTTTCCCTGTCAAGAAGGGCAATCAGAAGACAGTTGTGTTTGTGAAGAGTTGGAAGAGAGTCCCTTAAGAGGAAGGAGTGGTCAATAGTTTTGCAAGCTGCTCTTGGTCAAGTAACATGAGAACTGAAAAATCTCACTTTCTCAAGGTTTGGTCCTACACCCTCTGCTGACATTGCACCCTCATCGATGATTTCACAGATGCTAAAGGCTTCAATAACCATCTTTATCCAGAATTTCAGGCCCAGAGCTCCTTACTTCTCACTGGATATCTTCAGCAAACTATCTCACAAGCCCCAAAACCCAACAGGTCTTTCTTGAAGTCATGTTCTCTTTCATTGTTCCCACTATAGCGAGTGGCACCATCTATCCACTTCTCCGAGTTAAAAAATGAACCTGCCTTTACAGTTCTCTTCCCACAATTACAATGACCCATTAAAGTGTTTTGCTCAACAGAAGACCACTTTCCTCTGAATCACTTTCCTTCTTTTGTTCTCAGCTTTTTAATGAGTTACAAACTCAATGCTTTCACCCATAAATTAGGAAAGGGAGCATGCAACAAGAGGATATAACCCTTGTAAACATTTGTGCACCCGACATAGGAGCACCAAACTATATAAAGCAAATCTTGATGGACACAAAGGGAGAGACCAATGGCAATACAGACATAGTAGGGGATTTTAACACTCCATCGACATCAATGCATAGATCTTCCAGACAGAAAATCAACAAAAAACAGCTGCCTTAAATGACACACTAGACCAGATGGATTTAATTGATATTTCAGAGCATTTCACCCCAAAGCAGCAGAATATACATTCTTTTCAAGTGCATATGGAACATTTTCTAGGATAGACCACATGTTAGGACAAGTCTCAATAAATGTAAGAATATTGAAATCATATCAACCATCTTCTCTGACCACAATGGTATGAAACTAGAAATCAATTACATAAAATCAATTACTGAAAAACACTCAAGTACATGGAGGCTAAATAACATGTTACTAAGTAATGAATGGGTCAACAATGAGACCAAGGGAGAAATCAAAATGAAACAAATGAGACAGATGAAAATGAACACACAACAAACCCAAATCTATGGGACACAGCAAAAAAAGTTATAAGAGGGAAATTCATAGTGTTATAGACTTATCTCAAGAAGCAAGAAAAATATCAAATAAGCAATCTAACCCCACACATAAAACACCTAGAAAAAGGACAACAAACAAATCCCAGCATAAGTAGAAGAAAGATAATACTAATGATTAAAAGGGTGTATCTGTAATACTTTCAACAATAAAGATACAGTTACAGAAACAAAACAAAACAAAAAATTAGAGTGGAAATAAATGACATACAGACTACAAAAACAATACAAAAGATCAATGAAACCAAGAGCTAGTTTTTTGAAAATATAAACAATATTGACAAATCTTTAACCAGATTCATCAGAAGAGAAATTGAGAAAGAACAAAATAAAAGATTGTAAGAAAATATTACGAACAACTATATGCAGATTAGTGCAGCCACAGTGGAAAACAGTATGGAGTTACCTCAAGTAATAAAAAATGGAACTGCTTTATGTCTCAGGAATTCCACTTCTGGAAATATATCTGAAGAAACCCAAAACACTAATTTGAACAAATATATGCACCCCTATGCTCATTATAACGTTATTTACAATAGCCAAGATTTTGAAGCAGCCCAAGGGCCCATCAGTGGATAAAAAGCAGTGATAATTTATACAATGGAATACTACTTGGCTGCAAAAAATAAGATAATCTTACCTTTTGCCACAGCATGCATGAACCTGGAGAGTATTATGCTAAGTGAAGTAAGCCACTTAGAGAAAGACAAATACCATATGACTTAACTTATATGTATAATCTAATGAGCAAAATAACAAAGAAAATAGAAACAGACTCGTATATCCAGAGAACAGACAGACTGCTATCAGAAGGGAGAGGGATTGGGGTGGCTGGGTGAAAAAGGTAAAGAAATTAAGCAAAAAATAAATAAAACTAGATCATCTTCTTACATCACACAAAAGAATAAATTTAAAATGAATTAAAGACCTAAACGTTAGACTTGAAACCACAAAAATCCCTCATAGACACGGATAACCTATTAAGATCTAAGTCCTCTGAATATTTCTCTAACTTGATAGGCAAAAAAATCATGCCATTGCTTCCATATGCATTTCTTTGATTACTGGTTAAGCTGAACACACCTCTCACAACGCCCCCCCCCCCCCCCCAAAAAAAAAAAAAAAAAAAAAAAAACCCACACCAACAAAACAGACTGTGATAGGTTGGCTGCTGTATGTCTGTTGGGGCCTGGCCCTGGAGACTCCACCTGAAAAAGAGTGAGTGGAACAAGACCAGGAAGAGGAAAAGCTGAACTATGAACTGGGTCACCTTCAGAGTTGTCTTGCTTCAAGGCAAGGGGGCCTATTCTTTGTAACCTCTACTTTGACCAGTCATTAGGTGTGGCTGTCCCAGGTGAGAGACACTGCCCTTAGAGACAACTACCTTTGTTGGAGGAAAGTCTAGAAAGGGCCTGTGGGTCCGTTGGCTGGGCAGACCACAGCATCCTCCACACACAACTCCTTTTCTTGTTGACAGACGTGGGGTCTGGCATAGAATAGAGTAATATTTGTTCAATAAATCATTGAATTGCTCTTTTTTCTTTTGTTCATGCCTTCACTGAAATTTTTCTGTTCCCATATTTATCTTTTTTTCTCATTTCTTTGCAAAGTGCTGCTTATATTTTAAAACAGTAAGCAATCCAAAAACATTCCAAAAATATTCCAAAAACATATATGTAAACAAAGAAGACCCCAAATAGCCACAGCAATCTTGAGAAGGAAGAACAATGTTGAAGGGATCACAATACCAGATATCAAGTTATACTACAAAGCCACTGTAATCAAAACATCCTGGTACTGGCATAAGAACAAGCAGATAGATCAATGGAACAGATCAGAGACCCTAGAAATTGACCCACACCATTATGCTCAATTAATATTTGACAAAGGAGGCGAGAACATAAAATGGAGTCAAGACAGTCTCTTCAATAAATGTTGTTGGGAAAATTGGGCAGATACATGCAAAAAAAAAATGAAACTAGATCACCAACTTACACCATACACAAGAATAAACTCAAAATGGATAAAAGGCTTAAATGTAAGATGTGAACCCATACAAATCCTAGAAGAAACCATAGGCAGCAAAACCTCAAACATCTCTCAGAGCAATATGTTTGCAGATACATCTCCTAGGGCAAAGGAAATTAAGGAGAAAATAAACAAATGGGACTATATCAAAATAAAAAGCTTCTGTACAGCAAAAGAAACCATCAACAAAATGAAAAGGGAGCCCACTTTATGGGAGAACATATTTGGGAATGATATATCTGAGAAAGGGTTAATATCCAAAATATACAAGGAACTCATTCAACTTAACAGAATGAAGACAAACCATACAATTAAAAAATGGGCAAAGGCCCTGACCGGTTTGGCTCAGTGGATAGAGCGTCAGCCTGCAGACTGAAGGGTCCCAGGTTCGATTCCGGTCAAGGGCATGTACCTTGGTTGCGGGCACATCCCCAGTAGGAGGTGTGCGGGAGGCAGCTGGTCAATGTTTCTCTCTCATCGATGTTTCTAACTCTCTATCCCTTTCCTTTCCTCTCTGTGAAAAATCAATAAAATATATTTTTAAAAAATGGTCAAAGGACCTAAATAGATACTCCTCCAAAGTGGACACACAGTGGTATACTGCTCGTGGTAATGCAGACTGGTGCAGCCATTATGAAAAACAGTATTGAGTTTCCTCAAAAAAAAAAAAAAATGAAACTTCCATTTGACTGAGTGATCCCAGTTCTAGGAATATGTCCTAAGAAACCCAAAACACCAATCAGAAAGAATGTATACAACCCTATGCTCATCTATGTATATAAACAGAACAAACTGTCGAATCTCAGAGGGAAGGCAGGGGTGGATGGGTGGGTGGGAAGAGATCAACCAAAGAACTTGTATGCATATATGCCTAACCCATGATCACAGACAATAGAGTGGTGAAGGCCTAAGGCAGGGGACAGGCTAGAAGGGGTCAATGGGGGAAAGTAGGGAACATATGTAATACTTTCAACAATAAAGATTAGCAAAATATGTTCTCTTATTTGCCATTTGCCTTATGATTTTATTAGTTTATTTCTGTCATATATACTAGTAGACCTTTCTGATATCTATGTGGTACAACCTATCCATTCTTTTTCCTCTCTGCTTGAATGTTTAGTAAATCTTTACAATCCCTAGATCAGAGAATGCTCACTTCTCTATTTTTTTCAGGCTCTCTTAGATTTTATTTCTTACATTTAACTCTTCAGTCCATCTGGAAATTATTTTGCTCTAAAGCATGAGGTAGAGATCTAACTTAATTTTTTTTTCTAGGAAGATCTCTTTATATCACCTCAAGGGATGTGGATTTTATTTGGAAGCTGATGGGGAGTCCCCGAAGAAAGCCCAGTGGGACAGGCATGTGATCAGGTTCCCTCTGCGGAGGGCTCTGAGCCCTGTGGCACCTGGATGCATGCAGATGTTTTGGGCAGTGGGCCGTCCTGCCTCTCCCATCACACTGGGGATAGATTTCTGCACCTTCCCGGAAGGCTGGCTGTGCCTTTCAATGATTAAAGTGGGATCTACGGACACGTGTTCAAGAATGCATCAGAGAAACCCATCATGAATTTGCTACAATTCAGCACTTGCCAGAAGCTAGCTGGAGACATTTGATGTGTGTACGAGACCATTGAGGGCTCATGTTAAACATCAATTCATATACATTCTTTGAGCTCAAGCCCAGTATTGAGTTAGTTTTTCAGAAAGCCATGTGTCTGGACCATATTATTTTAGTCCCCTTCAGAAATGCTTCCACTCTGTTAAGATTTAATGCTGTTTCCCTAGCTTTTATCTAAGGACCGTGCAAGAAACATCCATTTTGAGAACCTTTCTGTATCTTTCATGAAAACACATGGCAACGGGGGCTTGGCTTTTTGTTTGAAGAAAATATTTTACATGTGTCTTAAGATTAAAATTTATCTTAAATTCTCCTTAGACTTTATAACCAATAAACATGCAAATTAATTATTAGAGGGCATCTAAGAGAACTTCAGAGAGATGTTTTGAACCTTAGTGGGCTTTTTCTTAGTCAATTTGGCTGCTATACAGAATAACACAGGCTGGGTGACTTAAACAACAACATCTAATTCTCACAGTTCTGGAGTCTGGGAAGTCTAAGGTCAAGGTCCTGGCAAACTTGGTGTTCAGTGAGAGTCCTCTTCCTGGTTGATAGATGTCTATCTTCTCATTGTATCCTCACCTGGGTGAGAGAAAAATGATTCCTCTCCTGTCTCTTCTAATAAAGGACACTTATGAGGGCTCTGCCCTCATGACCTCATCCCCCCGAAGGCCCTATTTCCAAGTGTCATCACGTGAAGGGTTAGTTTTTCAACAAATGAATTTGGGGTGGGGGGGGGGGACAAAAACGTTTAGTGCATTTTAAGTCCTTTAGGCTCAGTCCTATCAAGGATCCCAGAATTACAGAGATCATAGGCTGGGTCTGATCAGAAGGCAAGGAAGGGGGTCCTGTCTTGGTGGAGGTCAAAGTCATTTCATTGATCTCTCTCACTCTTATTGAAGCCTGATCCCATCTTGACTGGCAGCATCCTGTGTGATCCCAGAACCCTGTACTGTCTCATGGGCATTCCTATGGTAACATAATTCCTTGTCCACTTAGTAAGGCCCCTTCTAGGCTCTGAGCTCTGGGAGGGTGGAGCTTCTCTTATCCACTGGTCTCTCCTTAGTGGCTGGCATCAGGTCTGGCTGTACAGTAGCAAGTGTTTAAAAGCATTTTTTGAATCAACAAATAGGGCATAATGTTGAAAATTGGATGCAAGGGAGTCCAGAGATGGAACTTTAGACTGGAATGAAAAAATATGATCAAAGACATTTTCCGATTTTCTTGGGATTGATCAAATATTTTTCATCCTTTTATGCCTTTATTTCTACATTTTTGTCTTTATTTTATCATTTATCCCTTTATTCTTTCCTCATTGTTTTCCAATTCATTCATAAAGTAACTTTTTTTTGTAGTATCTATCCACTCTATTGCAACTACTATAGGAGAAGCTTACCTGAAGAAGTCTCCAATACAGGGTTCAGCAGTCAAAGTCTTAAGGGACAAATTCGGCTCACTACCTTTTTAAATATGGCCCCTTAACTAAAAGTAGCTTTTACATTTTAAAATGTTTTTTAAAAAAATCAAAAGAATAACATTTTGTGACTTATGATACATAGATGAAATTCAGATGTCAGATGTCTATGAAGAAAGCTCCCTTGGAACACAGCCTGGCTTATCTGTTCACATGTCTTGTCTAGAGCTACCTTCACAGGATACTGGTTAATCATATGTGTCAACTTGATTGGGCTAATGGGTGCCCATATAGCTGGTAAAACATTACTTCTGGGTGTGCCTGTGAAGGTATCCTGAAGGAGTGTAGCATTTGATTCAATAGACTGTGTAAATAAGACTGCCCTCACCAATGGGGATTGACATTATGCAATTCACTGGGGCCTGAGAGGGACAAAAGCATTAAGGAAGGACAAATCCTCTCTGTCTTCTTGAGCTGGGACATTCATCTTTTTCTGCCTTTGGATGTCGGAGCTCCTGACTCTCAGGCCTTTGAACTTGGACTGAATCACACCACCAGTTTTCCTGGTTCTCTAGTTTGCAGATGGCAGACATGGGATTTTCCACTCTCCATAACCACATGAGCCAATTGCCATAATAAACCTCCTCTATTATATATCTACTAAAGGCCCAGTGCATGAATTCATGCACCTTGAAAGGAACTGAGGGCCCCAAGGCTGTGGTGGGCAGAGGGGCAGATCTCAGCCCATCCTCCATGGCCCCACCCGGTCCCTCCTGCCATGGTCCCCAGGCCCCTGTCTACTGGCAGCCCCACTCCTGCCGCTGCCACTCCCACATGCTGACAGCACTGGCACAGGTGCTGGCCCACTCGCATCTTTTGACAGTGCAGAGTGATTGGGAGTGGCGGCTGCTGCCCCAATTGCCCCTCAGGAGCAGGGGGAGGTAGAGAAACCCTCAGGGGTGATCAGGGCCCGCAGCTGTCACTCGCACCCATTGATGGCGCCAAGTGATCAGGACTGGTGCCAGGCACTGGCAGCAGGTGCGAGCAGGGCTGGCACTGGCAGTGGGTGTGAGTGGGGCTGGCGTTGGCAGCAGGTGCGAGTGCCAGGTGGGACCGCAGAGTGCAGAAGCAAAGAATTTTCAGTAACCACCAGAGGCTTGCCCCGATGACAGCAAATGGCACCCTGCCTTGGTCTGGTGCCCTCGCTCACCTGCTCCACTATCCCACTGCAGCCAATGCTCACCATGTTCCACGCACTCCCCCTGGTGGTCAGAGCACATCATAGCGACCAGTTGTTCGGTTGTTTGGTTGTTCCTGTTGTTCCACTGTTCGATCTATTTGCATATTAGCCTTTTATTATATAGGATATATCTCCTCTTGGTTCTGTTTCTCTGGAAACCCCTCCCTGACTAATACACAGGACAAGGCAGATCTGAAGGCTGGTGACAGAAACTGTGTATTCTACAAAGCCTAAGGTATTTATTTGTTACTAGAGGCCCGATGCACGAAATTCGTGCAAGGGGCTCAGCCCTTGCAATCCTGGCAGCCTCAGCCAGCCCTTGCAGCCCCTCACAGCCTTGGCCAGCCTATACAGCCCCAGCTTTGTCTGGAAGGTCATCCAAAAAGTTGTCCGGAAGGTCATCCAGATGGTCGTTCTGCTGTTCGGTCTAATTAGCATATTAGCTCTTTATTATATAGGATAGGGAATGTTTGCTGACCCCTGCTCAACACAGAAAGTGCACACTCAAAACACAGGGCACATGTCCTGACTCTGAAGCATGAGGGTGTAATGGCAGGAACATCTCCAGGCAAGAGGGTCAGTGGGGGTTTGCACATAATAGGAGTCAACAGGCAATGGGGCAGAGGTAGGAGAGTGAGGCAGCTGATGCAGCTCAGACAAGTAGGTACAAGATCAAGTTCAAGAAAGTAGCTGAAGCAAGAATGGCCATGGTGTCCTGGAAGGATCTAGGCAAGTAAAGTTTCCACCACGAGAGGCAGAGGATCAATCTAACTGAGGAGCAAGGAGTTGCCACCTCGCTCCTACAGCAGAAGCGCCATTCTCCCACCTCTTTCTTTGGGTGCCAGTGGGCAAGGCTTTGCAGCCAGGGAGGGCAGCTCCTTGCACAGCCGCTGCTCCAGTAAAGCTGGGCCAGGGCTGAGGGTGGAGAGGGCGGGCCTCCTGGCAAGTTCATTCACTGCCAAAACAGAGGGAGGAACTTCTTGGAAAGATATGAAAGCTGGAATTTACAACACAAGGAAATGTATTGAAGCTATTAGCAAGCGCCTCCCCTGACTTCTGTCTTTGGATTGTTAAAGTACTTATCTTTTTGGCATCTGAATGCACTAATGCAAACATGAAATATATGTTGCAGGAAGGAAAAGAATAATGAGGTGACACCGTTTCAGCTCTTGATTTCATACAGCATTGCTTTATATTGCGACACCCTGCAATTTGTTAGGACAAGGCTCTCTGTAAAGAGACCTGACGTGCCTTTGCGATCTGAGAGAGAATAAAATCTCATCAATGCTTTTGAGTGGGTTATTGATTTTCATTCCATTTCTCCCTGGCAGATCAAGAAAACTGAGTTAGGTGTGTTAATGGAGCAGAAGCCGGAATGTTAAATACAGGTGGCTCTGCACCATTGACCTGGAGAAACGGTTAAGATGCATCATGTTCATGGTGGTGTAGTCTGAATATGCCCTTAAAATAAGAGGGAACTGGACTGACAGCCTCAGCTTCATAAGGGAGGGATTTTAGGCCATTGTGTCATTTTTCTTTGTAAATGGCTTTATTCTGTTTAAATATTCAAAAAAGTACAGCTTTTTGTAGAATATAGATTCTTCCAGAGACATCTTTGATGTATGACATTAACAAAGTGATGCAAAGGCTTCTAGTATTTAGGAAGTCGTGTAAAAGCGGAAAATGAGGTAGAGACATTGGTATTCTCCCATCCAAGTACTAACCAGGCCCGACCCTGCTTAGCTTCCGAGATCAGACGAGATCGGGCGCGTTCAGGGTGGTATAGCCGTAGACGACATTGGTATTCTAATAGGAAAAAACAGAAATAGAGAAAACACGGAGAAATGGATTCTAAGCAGCCTGGTCAATCCTGCCTCTTTACTGTTGTAATCATGGAAGGACAAGCAGGAAGATCATCACAGGGAAGAAGCCAGGACTTGTCCATTTCAGACCATGTGCTTCCCATCTTCCCTCCACCGCCAGGCGGAAATCGTGTTCTTCCACGGGATTTCGAGAAAAGCATTCCGCACGGGAGATTGTGGTGTGGCAAGATTTATTTGGGTGGAAAGAGAAGGCTGCCCCTGGGTTTCCAATTTCCCATCTCTGCCTGTCCAGCCACGGAAAAATTCCAATCTTGTCTTCATGAAGGCCAAAGCCACAGTTTCTGTTTCATATTAAAACTTAGTCCTTGGAGCTACTAGACCTCATGGTAGTGCGTGTTCCTGGGCGGGAGAGAGAGCTCTTCTTTGTTCCCCTGGGATTATGTTATCTCTGCCTTGGGAAGGGCTAGGAGCTTTTTTAAACTAACCACTCAACTTCCCGAGCTTTCGCTGGCTTCTGTTGGGTCCACCCTTGACCTATGATCCCTTTCCCAGGTTAGACGGACAGGCCTCTATGGTCAGGCACGGTCCCTGTGCCATTTGACTTCTGTTGCACATGTGCTTACTCCCCCACAATCCGGTACCAGAGCGGGGAGCAGAGGGGTGCTAGTCATGGTGGGGCAGAGCTGTGATCCTCTGGAGTCTGCGAAGCTGCAGTTTCCAGGTGAAGCAAACAGGCTCAGTGTCTGACAGCTCCTCAGCCCATCAGGCTCAACAATGGCGGATTCCCTTTGCTTCCTTCCTGTATTAGTGTCCAGCTACCTACCTATGCTAACGCCAGGACAGTGGGCAAAGAAGCCCTGTGCTCCAGAGGCTGTGTCGTCAGTTACGGGAGTCTGTACGGCAGCTTGCATCTTAGAACTACAACTTTGTTTCTATAACGTGGTCTGATGGCTGCTGTGATCCACCACTTACTGTCTACAGGTAATTAGTTCACTCTGAGCCTCTAGTCTAGTGGTTCCCCACCGAGTCTGTTTAAAGCTTTTTATCTGAGTTTACTTCCCTCCTCCCTTCTGCTGCTGATTACAAAGCACCAGCCTCAGCCAGGTGTTGGGTCTGGGAGGAGAGAGGCCTGTCTGTAGGCCTCTTCGAAGTCTCCCTCTGTCATCAGCTGCTGTGTCCTTGTGAGGTTTCCCCCTTTCTTTGGTGCAGCAGGGACCCGTGGTGCCCTGGGGTGGCACACTGGATGGCAGTGTGCAGAGATAGCATGGATTCTCCACACAGATGTAGCCTCACGCCAGGCAAATAGCCCAGCATGTTGCCTTGATGCATTTCATCAATGACCAGCGACTTCTTGGGGCAGGTCCAGCCAACCTTTCGGTGACTGTCTGCCCCTCACTCTAGGCCCAGGGAAAATTCTGAGTTCCTCCCACACCACAGAAACTCTGGACTTGACACAGAGTCTCTTATTTAAATATACCATCTACCTTCTTTTTTGTTTTCTTGTTCCCAGGCTGCCACTTTCAAATAAGAGCTGGGAGGCAGCACATCGACCTTCCCTTCCTTCACCCCCCCAAATGCGCGGGCTCTCCCTTCATCTCCTGCCTCCTCCCGATTATTCTCACTCTCTATCTTGCTTATCACTCCTTTCTTATTTTTTTTTTTCATTCTCTCAAATTAATGTTCTTTTTGGCATTATTGGTTCTCATCTGTTCTCTAGTGATTTCTGTCTTACAGTAAAGAACAAGATTTCTTTTTTTCTTCTTCTTTTTTAACCTAGAAATTCACCTTTGACATCTTTGCGTTTGGCAAAGTTTATTTGCCAGGTGCAGTCAGGAGAAGGTGGGCAGAGCGGCTTGGGAGCAGGTTGGGGTTCATTCAATGAACCTCACATTCCATGTCCGGGGGCCTTTCTTCTGATACGTTAATAAATTAAGTTTTGGGGAGAAGAATAAATTCCATGACACCTAGCTTCCGTCTTGACATGGACTTACCAACTTAGGACGCACACTGTTTTGAAGGACCCTCCCCAGCGCCGTCCCCGGGTTCAGCACGGTGGCGGCTCAGGTGCTCTGCAGGGCACACCCAGAGACCAAAATCCGTCTTTCTTATTCCTACCTCTTCCAACCTGTGTTCTTCGTGTATTTTTCTCTGCCTCTGGATGAAACCCCAGGAATTTCCAGAACTTTTTTTGGCCACTTCTTTTTGGGTAGTAATACTAACACAACCCAGGCCAGTCTGACATGAAAACTCTGGGCTCGTAATCAATTTGAAATCTCTCCCTTCACTCTGCTAGCTACGTCTTGGCTAGAAAGTCTGAGAGGAGACGTCCAGGGTCCTCCCCCTTCTCTCACCACCTCCTCTCCGTTCAGTTGCTGTGGTGCTCGTGCTGAGCTGAGAGGAGAGTGCAGTCCCGTGGGAGTGGGACTATTTCATTTGGCATTGGTCCGCTCTGCCCGTGTCACAGTGAGCACATTGGCATCTTTCGCTTTTTGAAGGGGGTTCCTTTAAAGACCCCCCTCCTGAGCTCTGGTACCAACAGTTCCCTCGACTGGGTGATACCGCATTTACCAGGTGATTCTGACTCCTGGCTTTTGTTGGCCCGCTTCTCTATTGGGGTCACCTTGCTCCTCCAGCTTTCTTGGATGGGGTCCGGTTGAAAATCACTGATGGCTGGCTCCCTTCCAGAAGGAGCTCATGTGACCCGAATCAACATGTGTGCCCCCTGACCCCAAACTCTGAAGCTGCAGGCCACTCCTCATGCAGAGCTCCTTGATCTTCTGCCCTCACCGGGGTCCTTCTCATTCATTCTTCCTCAGGTGCGAGGCAGGTACCAGCCCCTGTGTCCCCAGAGTCTATGGGAAAAGGCCAAGTCTCTAAATATCTTCTGAAGTTCCCAACCCTGCTTAAGGGAAGGAAAGAACATTCTATTCCTCTCCCCATTGGGTAACAAGAAAAAAAGCACATTGCCTTTGATAATGAGAAGATCTTTATACTATAATCTTTGTCATGAATAAATCTCTGAGCCTCCTGTTACTAACCTTGGGGTGGGTAATGGGATCACACAGGCATAATAATTTGGGGCCATCCCTTTTACAAGTCTGGTATAGATAGTCTAGCCCCTCCCTGTGCAATGGGAAGAGAGGTGGTACTTCACCTTTTGTCTTGCCTCAAAGGTCTCTTGATTTCAAGTCTCCCTTGTTACCAAGTGATGGCCAGCCCAGTGACACACCCTCACACTGCCTCTCCTGCCCCTGCCTCACTGCTTCCTATCCTCACTCCTGTCCCTGGCGTTGTATTGTCTCCTTCAGGGGAGGACCTAAGCCTTTGCTTTGGGCTCTGCTTCCTGGGGAAACAGGCAAATGTAACTGGTAAGTGGGCAACTCTGACAGATGCTATGGAGGACACACAGGGAAAAAGGAAACATAGTTCTCCTAACTCTGTGGTTGGCAAACTGCAGCTCACGAGCCACATGCGGCTCTTTGGCCCCTTGAGTGTGGCTCTTCCACAAAATCCCACGTGCGTGCGCACACGTACAGTGCGATTGAAACTTCGTGGCCCATGCGCAGAAGTCGGTATTTTGTGGAAGAGCCACACTCAAGGGGCCAAAGAGCCGCATGTGGCTCACGAGCCGCAGTTTGCCAACCACTGCCCTAACTTGTTTGGCCTTTGGGAGTACTTATGAGGTTAACTACAATTGTGAGGAGGCACGACAGTTGGAAACAGTGGTTGGAAAGTGCCTCCCTAGACCAGTCTTGGGCATCTGATGTTCTTTCTTCCACTGTTTCCTCCACAGGGTCACCACTACTTTTTTTAAAAATATATATATTTTTATTGATTTCATAGAGGAAGGGAGAGAGAGAAACATCAATGATGAGGAAGAATCAATGATCGACTGCCTCCTGCATGCCACGCCACCGGGGGTCGAGTCCACAACCCCAGCATGTGCCCTTGATCGGAATCGAACCCTGGACCCTTCAGTCCCCAGCCAACGCTCTATCCACTGAGCAAAACCGGCCAGGGCACTACTCCTTTTTGTTTGTTGATTTGGGTTATAACAGAAGTTGATAAAATGAGGGCTCATCTTGGGACAAGTCAAAAGTCTGCATTGGAAAGGCCACCTCCTTTCTTTAATCTCTGTACTTTGCACCCAGCACACAGTGAGCTAATGAGCACATTAGATGTAGAGAAAAACCATTGCAGATTAATTTTTCTCTGCTTTTTGGTCTTTGTCTTTCTAGGCCAATGAGGGTAGCTGAGTACCTGGCTCTTTTCTCTCACCCACAAATTCTCAAACACACAGACACACATCTATCCACATTCTTGGATACATTTTCTTATTAAAAGTAGCTAAAAGTCTCTGGGGAAATTAACTGTTGTTATAAAGAAAAAACTGCTATTGGCCTTGGCCTGGAGATAAGCATCAGCCATAGGAGATTTGAATCATGCTCAGAGGAACGCACTTCCCTCTGGGAGTAGTAAAATGCTGGCAGCTCTGGCTTCTTGCCCAGAGGCACTGTCTCACATGCCTTGTGTTGCTATTATGTTCAGAGATTCTTGATGTCTATTCTCAACAGTGGACATGATGTTTTGATTAAGTCCAAACAAGAAGGCAGAATGATTATCTAAGGAATTTGACTATCTCCGGGACTACAGTGGGATATGTTGACCTTCACAAAGGGTCTATCATCCCTTGATTTGTTTCATCGGCATCTAATTAGTGATGAGTGCCGATCCAAGTTGTGTCAGGCGGAGAAAATCACTTTAGCTTCAAGAGCATAATTTAACAGTGAAGAGTTAGCAGGTCTCTGACTCACAGATTCTGTGATTCTCTCAAGGTGTAGCTGGAGAAGAAGCAGAAACAGATGAAAGAATAGTAGCAGGAACATCAGAGAGCATATGGGACTGGTCAGGAGGAATGGGGAAAAGTTCTTGCTCTGTCAGGACTAGTAAACTGACTTTAGGTACATGACCTTCAACTTTATGGCACCTAAGTTGATTTATCTGAAAAGTGAGATGACTGAGCTTGACCTGGGGTTAGATATTGAAGTGCCTACAGGGCAAGTAGGTAACTTGCATGGATGGGTGCCCAGAGTGTTTCTACATGTGAACACTGGTTGTGGTGTGGAGGATTCTGAGCTGCAAACATGCTCCCCCACTGTCCCATTCTACAGAGAGCAGCTGACACTGCTTTAACCTGATGCCTCAAAGGCATACAGATTCAGTGATATCAGGTGTTTCGATTTTTATAGAGAAATCACAAATCCAGAGTTTTGATGTGAAATTTCCCAATTTTTAAAAGACAGCTTAAATTACTTAAAACCAATTACTTCAATTACTTATTGACCAATCAAAACCTGCCTTTAAGTTATGTCTAATTTTTGGGTCCTCACTTTGTCAATATTTTTGAAGTGTGTTCCTAGAACCGATGCTAATAGATGTAACAGCCAAAAAAAAGGTCCCCGTGGTCCAGGGGTGGGCAAACTTTTTGACTCGAGGGCCACAATGGGTTCTTAAACTGGACCGGAGGGCCGGAACAAAAGCATGGATGGAGTGTTTTTGTGAAGTAATATAAATTCAAAGTAAACATCATTACATAAAAGGGTA
>NW_005353762.1:1507883-1554816 GCF_000412655.1 Myotis brandtii
TTTCAAACGGGCCGGATCCGGCCCGCGGGCCGTAGTTTGCCCACGACTGCTGTGGTCAAATACCTTTTCGAAACATTGGACTAAACAAAGTTAAAGATGTTTCTTTACTGTAAGATTTCTCAGAGCCTTTTTATTATAAGGCATGCCTGGCCGGTGTGGCTCAGTGGTTGAGCGACCTAAGAACCAGGAGGCCACAATTTGATTCCTGGTAGGGGTGTATTCCCAGGTTGTGGGCTCGATCCTCAGTGGGGGATGTGCAGCGGACAGCCTATCAATGATTCTCTTTCATTATTGATGTTTCTATCTCTTTCTCCCTCTCCCTTCCTGTCTGAAATCAATGAAAATATTTTAAAAAATATTATAAGGCAGCACTGTCCAATATGGCAGCCACTAGACACATGTGGCTTTGAGCTCCTGAAATATGGCTCATGTGTACTGAGATGTGCTGTACATATAAAATACACATCAGATTACTAAGTTTTAGTATTAAAAAAGAATTTAAAATATTTCATCAATAATGTTTATATTTATTGCATGTTGGAATATTAATAATTTTTATATATTGAGTTAAATGAAATATATTATTAAACTTAAGCAAATTTATTTTTTAAAATATGCCTCCTTGAAAATTTTAAATTACAAATGTAACTTGCATTATAATTCTGGTGGACATTGCTAGTATAATGTATCTGGTGATCACCCAAGAAGTGGATAGAGTATGAACATTTTCAAAATTTATTTGGCTTCAGATTCTTTTTTTATTGTTGTTAATCCTCATCCCAGAATATTTGTTCCATTGATTTCTAGAGAGGGAGATAAGGAAAAAGAGAGAGAGAGAGAAAGAGAGGGAGAGAGAGAGATCAATGTGAGAGAGATACATCAATTGGTTGCCTCCTGCACCCACCCCAACCAGGGTTGGGGATCAAACCTGCAACCCAGGCACATTGACCTCAGGCAGGAATTGAACCAGAGACCCTTCAGTGCATGGGCTGATGCTCTAACCACACTGACCAGGACTGGACTTCAGATTATTTTTACATAGGGGGCAACTCATAAAATTAGTGTTCCATGGCATACTTCAGTAAAGGGATTCATCTCCGACACATGATTTTGTGATATTCTGAGAGATGGAGGAGTATCATCATCATGATCCCAGATTTCCCCTTTGCCTTTGATTTTGGTTGGTGGCCCCATGGCCAGCTCTCAGTGAGATGGCAACTCTAGGTCCCTCAGCACAGTTCTTGGCCTTCTCACCTATTCAACCTTCCTTACCTATTTCTTCTTTCTTATTTAAAAAATTATCAAAATTATTGATGAATCATTGACATTCTATAAAATGTATCTAGTTTCATGAGTTTTGACCAATGAATACACCTGCATAACCATCACTATAATCAAGACAGAATATTTTCATCATCCTAAAATGTTCTCTCTTTAAAAAAAATATGTATTTTTCTTGATTTCAAAGAGGAAGGGAGAGGGAGAGAGAGGATAGAAGCATCAATGATGAGAGAGAATCATTGATTGGCTGCCTCCTGCATGCCCCTGACTGGAGATTGAGCCTGCAGCCCAGGTATGTGCCCTTGACTGGAATCAAACCCGACCCTTCAGTCCACAGGCAGATTCTCTATCCACTGAGCCAAACCAGATAGGGCCTAAAATGTTCTCTTGAGTCACTTTTCCAGCCAATCCTTATCTCTCAACACCCAGCTTATGCAACCACCAACCTGCTTTTAATCTTGTTCTTTTGACCTCTTTTCTCCCTGTCTCTGTCTCTTTCTCTCATTTCCTCCCATCATTTGGATCTAATGCAGTTGTCCTATCTCTCCAGAATCCTCTCTAACCTGTCTTTTCACCTCCATCTTGGATCTGTGCTTCTTTCAACCACTGTATTAGCCCGGCAGCCTAGCTTCCTGGAGTCCTGCCTGACATCTGTCTGTCTAATCATAATCTCTATTGCATCAGACCTAATTCCTTCCAAAGGGGACACAGCTTTCCTTCCAAAGGAGAGAAACCAGATAGTGTGCCACACTGAATATGACAAAATGGTGTTTCTAGAACCTATAATCCTAACTATAGTATAACCCCGGTTAAATGCCTTGTTCCATTTCCACTGGATAATTACGATTGGTGAACTAGTCTATGCCATAGATGAGAGTGGCAGAGGGATGTACCAGGGAAATAAAAAGTGAGCAAAAGATCCAGGGCAGGAAGAAGCTGAAAAAATGGGACAATATTTCTCAATATGGCCGCACATTAGAGTGTCCCTTGGAGCTTTGGAAATGTAATAGATGTTTAGGCTAAGCTTCAGAGATTCTAATTTCACTGGCTCTGTATTTTAAAAAGATTCACAACTGGTTTTAATATATAGCTAGTCTTAAGATCCATGAACATAGTAGACTGACCTAATTCATATCTTTATGAATTGTCTACAGGGATCATCCTGGATATAGAACTTTGGCCAGAAATTGACTTGTGAGCTCTGAGATTCCATTTGAGGACAGTTGGTAGGACAACAGCCATTATGTGATGGGGTTTAGCAGTGAGTTTAGGCAGAAATAAGACCAGGACCAGCTCAGCTCAGTCAATGGTTCCGTGAGCCTGAGGGGGGGAGGCGAAGGATTTAGAAAAGACAGACAAAGAAAATTAGCTGGGTCTACTCTAGGTGGATCTCCTGTGCCTGGCTGAGGTCACAGCGAGAGACCCAGATAGCAAGCTGAGCCTTTATTTTATAGCCAGAGGTAAACAAGGTAGTGGTCACCATAGTTACAATGTTCTTGTGAGTTTCACTTGTTTTGGCAGCACTTGCTGTACCTCCCAAAGCCCATTAGCTATCCAGATAGGGGAGAGTCATAAGGTCAAGCCTAATTATGCTAAGAGGGCTGTGCCCTCTAAGCTGGGACTTGTTTGTGGCTTTGCCAACAGGTCAGTCCGAGGCTTAACCCTATAGCCGCTTCCTACATTATCCAATGGCTTCTATACACTGGTGCTGCCTCCAAACCGATCCTGACATAGAAGTCATCCTCCTACCTACTCCCAACACCCACAGGACCAACAATGAGGAGATAATTTGCCTCAGAATATCATGGGATGAAGGACAAGAGTGCCACACATAAAGTTATTGATAGGAAAGGATAGTACACTTACAGAGAACCTGAGGTGGCTCAGGATGGCTGCAGTGGACAGTGTGCAGAAGAGACAGGAGACCAGGTTATGCAGGACAGCACCTGGGCAAGGATCTTGTGTGCCATGCAAGTGGACTCCCATTTTATCCTGGAGAGCTAAGGAGAACATTTCAAACTGTGCACTGTGAGTCAGACCCCTGGCCCTTCCTCCTAGGGCAGTGATGGAGAACCTTTTGAGCTCGGCGTGTCGGCATTTTAAAAAACTCTAACTTAACTCTGGTGCTGTGTCACATATAGAAATTTTTTTGATATTTGCAGCCATAGTAAAACAAAGACTTATATTTTTGATATTTATTTTATATATTTAAATGCCATTTAACAAAGAAAAATCAACCAAAAAAATGAGTTTGCGTGTCACCTCTGACACGCGTGTCACAGGTTCGCCATCACTGTCCTAGGGTGTGACATGAAGGCTAGTGAGCTTCCTCTGACAGCAACGTGGGATTGGGTGCAGGGGAGGTAAGACGGGTCCTGAGGCACTAGATAGAAGGTTGTTGGCATGGTCCACTGCTTTTTCTGGACGTGAATATCCATTTTCCTGTGGCCTTCTTCACCTTTCTCACTCTACACATTTTCTCCCAGATGATCTCCAACATCAAGCTATTTGCTGATGACTACCATGCATTTGTTCAACAAGGATACATTGAAATAGAAACAAATAGCAGAAAAAATAAACACATTCAAAAGGTGGATCTTTGAAAAGACCAATAAAGTCAACTCCTTTTGAAACTGTAGAAGAAGAGTGAGATTAGAAATAAGGAGATATTACAGATATAGACGAAATGAAATATTCATAAACATTTTTACATCTGACTTCTATGGTGATACATTTGAAACCCTACAAAAAGGGATCATTTTATGATAAAACATAATTCACCAAATTTGACTCAGGAGGTAGAAAATTTCAGTAGGCCAGTATTAAATAAATGAGGTTGGAAAGTGATTAAAGAGGCGCCATTGGAAAAGGAACTGAGAGCACAGTTGAGTTCCACCTAACATTTAAAGAAGAGGTAATTGCAACAATAGTTAAACAATTCCAGATCATGAAAAATGGTAGCCAGAATAAATGCAATATAAATGCTTAAAAATGTAGCACAAGAAACTTTAACTTAACCTCACTAGTGAGTATAAATGCAAAAAATGTTAAATATATACTAGAAATAGGACCTTACAATGATCAAGTAAACTTGATTCTAGAGTCCATATTAGAAAATTCATCAATATACTATACTAAATGAACAAATTAAAGAGAAAAAAGCATTCAACATGTCAATAGCTTCTAAAAAGACATTTAAGTCCTAACCGGTTTGGCTCAGTGGATAGAGCGTCGGCCTGTGGATTCAAGGGTCCCAGGTTCAATTCCAGTCAAGGGCATGTACCTTGGTTGCGGGCACATCCCCAGTAGGGGGTGTGCAGGAGGCAGCTGATTGATGTTTCTCTCTCATCGGTGTTTCTAACTCTCTTCTATCCCTCCCTCCTCTCTGTTAAAAAATCAATAAAATATATTTTTAAAAAAATAAAAAATAAATAAAAAGACATTTAAAATCTATTTATAATAAAACTCTAAGTAAAATATAGATTTAAAAGCGACTTGAATATAATACATATAATATAGACTATGTCCTTAAAACCAACAATAATTATTACAAACCATTTCAATTAAATAGAGCAATAATAACTACCTCAATTAAAATCAGGAAGTAGACAGTGATAAATAATAAACCATTTTAATTAAAATTAGGAACTAAGTAGAGATGCTTGATATCAACCTTATTATTCAACATTTTTTACAATGTTCAGGTGAATTTATAAGAAAAGGAATGAAATAAATGATACAAAAAATTTTTAAGATCAATAAATACACACTTTTGCTAATTAAATCATTATACACCCAGAAAGCACATGAAACTTTGCAAGAAACCCAAAGACACTTTTGGGTAGAGCGCACCAAGCTGCAGGGAAAAAGTGTACAACCAGTTACTTTGTAGAATCTTCTAATTTGTGCCCATATTTGACTGCTTTCTCCTGGTGACATTTTACATAAACTGCACAAAGGCAGACCAAAAGTTTAATTAGATTCTCACTTATCATTTTGAAAATAAAAGAAATAGGTAGACTGCCTGGTAAATTGATTGATCATAATTTGTTGTTATTGTTATTACTGTTGGATAGTATTCCACTATATGGAACGAACAACATAGTTTATTTATCTCTCCCCTCTGGTGGGTGTTTTCAGGGTGGTTTTTTTTGTTTGTCTGTTTTTGTGAGTAAAGGTACTAGAACATTGTATATAAGTCTTTTTATAGATATACTAGGGGTCCAGTGCACGAATTTGTGCACCTTGAAAGGAACTGTGGGCCGCAAGGCTGCAGTGGGCACAGGGGTGGGTCTCAGCCCCTCCTGCCACAGCCCCCAGTTCCCTCTCTGCCGGCAGCCCTGCTCCCACTGCCGCCACTCCAACATGCTGACGGCTCCAGCCACACTTGCACCGGCTGACAGTGTGGAGCAATTAGGGCCAGCGCCAGCAGCAGGTGCGAGTGACAGCTGCTGCCCCGATTGCCCCTCAGGAGCAGGGGGAGGTGGAGAAGCCCTCAGGGGTGATCGAGGCTGGCAGCTGCTGCTCGCACCCGCTGACAGGGCCAAACAATTGGGACCAGCGCTGGGTGCCAGCAGTGGGTGCAAGCGGCAGCTCTGGTGCTGGCAGCGGGTGTGAGTGGGGCTGTTGCCGGCAGCGGCTGCGAGCAGCAACTCCAGTGCTGGCTGTGGGTGCAAGCGGGGCTGGCCCGGGCAGCAGGAGCAAGCGCCAGGCGGGACCATGGTGTGTGGAAGCAAAGAATTTTCAGTAACCACCAGAGGCTCGCCCTGATGACAGTGACCAGCACCCCGCCTTGGTCTGGCACCCCTGCTCACCTACCCCACCATCCCACCACGGCTGATGTCTTCCATGTTTGGTGCACACCCCCTGGTGGTCAGTGCATGTCATATCGACTGGTCATTCGGTTGTTCTGGTTTTTCCGCCTTTTGGTCTATTTGCATATTAGCCTTTTATTATATAGGACATTTTCATTTCCCTTAGATTCTAGAAGTAGAATGGCTGAATTTAAAGAGTACACTCATTAGTCCCCCCTTATTCATAGAGGATATATTCCAAGACCCCCATTGGATGCTGTAATCGAGGACATTACTGAACCTTATTGTACTATTTTTTTCTTATATATAAATATCTTTGCTTTTATAAGAAGCACTTTATGGCTTCTCTGTGGATCTGAATTGCCAGCTTCACTATTCTTGCTCCTTGGGGCCATTATTAAGTAAAAGAAGGGTCACTTGAACATGAGCACTTGGTACTGCCACAGTCCACCTGAGAGTGGAGACGGCTGCTTAGTGACTGACAGGCAGTGGGTGTGCAGTGCAGATACGTGGGACAAAGAGGCAATTCATGCCCTGGACTGGACAGAGCATGGCAGCATGAGCTTTTGTCACAGTACTCAGAATGGTTCACAATCTACAACTGATGAATTGTTTATTTCCATTTACAATTTTTGTTTTGCGGTTGACTGTGGGTAACTGAAACCGTGGAAAGTGAAAAAATGGATACTGTGCTGTATGATTCCATTTGTGGAATTCTACAAAATGCAAACGAATTGGTAGTGACAAAAACAGACAAGCAATTACCTAGGTTTGGGAACAGATAGGGAGAGGGATGAACAGCAAAGGGTGATAAGGAGTCCCTTGGTAGTAATGTTAAAATTCTCTCTATATTTTTATTTTTTAAAATTCAATTTATTGAGGTGACATTAGTTAATAAAATTATATAGGTTTCAGGTGCACAGTTCTATAACACATCATCTTTATACTGTATTGTGTGCTCATTGCCCCAAGTCAAGTCTCCTTCCATCACCATTTATCCCCTTACACTCTTTTATACTTCTGCCCATCCACCTTTCCCTCTGGTAATCACTATGCTGTTGTTTGTGACTATCAGTTGTTTTTTTTTTAATCCTTCACCTTTTTCCCCCAGCCCCACAACCCCCTCCCCTCTGACAGCTGTCAGTCTGTTCTCTGTCTATGAGTCTGTTTCTATTTTGTTTATTAGTTTATTTTGTTCATTAGATTTCACATATGAGTGAAATCATATGGTACTTGTCTTTCTCTTACTGGCTTATTTCACTCAGCTTAATGCTCTCCAGGTCCATCCATCTGTTACAAAAGGTAAGATTTCATTTTTTTCTATGGCCAAGTAGTATTCCATTGTGTAAATCTAACACAGCTTTTTTTGACACTTGGGCTGTTTCCAAATCTTGGCTATTGTAAATAACACTGCAATGAATATAAGGGTGCATATATTCAAAATTCTATATTTTTATTGTGGAAGTAGTTTATGGGTGTAACTATTTGTTGAAAACTCATCAAATCATGCAGTTTACATGAATATAATTTATTGCACATAAATAACACTTCAATAAAGGTGATAAGGTCCACATTCAAGGACCTAGTTATTACAGAGTACATTAGTTATTGGTTAATTAGTTATTATATAACTATGCTAATATTGTTCATTTAAGCTGGGTATTTTGCTATCATTATATTTCTTTGCTTGTATACATTTTTTGTTTTGCATATTATTAATAACTAGAGGCCCAGTGCATGAAATTCATGCAAGAATAGGCATTCCTTCTCCCAGCTGCTGGCACCGGCTTCCCTCCGGCACCCGGGACCTGGGCTTCCCTCACAGCCCCGTTTTCGTCTGGAAGGTTGTCCAGTCTAATTAGCATATTATGCTTTTATTATTATAGACTAGAGGCCCAGTGCACAAAAATTTGTGCACTCAGCGGGGAGGGGGTCCCTCAGCCTGGCCTCTGCCCTCTCGCAGTCTGGGACCCCTCAGGGGATGATCACCTGCTGGCTTAGGCCTGCTCCCCGGGGGATTGGGCCTAAGCTGGCAATCAGACATCCCTCTGGCAGCCCGGCAGCCATCGGGGGATGTCCACTTGCCAGTGGGGAGCAGACCTAAGCTGCAGTCGGACATCCTTAGCACTGCTGAGGAGGCAGGAGAGGCTCCCACCACCACCGCTGTACAGCCTGGCTTGTGGCTGAGCAGAGCTCCCCCATGTGGGAGTGCACTGACCACCAGAGGGCAGCTCCTGCATTGAGCATCTGCCCCCTGGTCAGTGTGTGTCATAGTGACCAGTCATTCCCAGTCGTTCTGCTGTTAGGGTCAGTTTGCATCTTACCCTTTTACTATTTAGGATAGCGGCCTGTTGCATGGGTGGGGGCCGGCTGGTTTGCCCTGAAGGGTGTCCTGAATCAGGGTGGGGGTCCCGCTTGGGTGCCTGGGTGAGGGGCTGATGGCTGTTTGCAGCTGGTCACACCCCCTTCAGGGTGGGGGTCCCACTTGGGTGACTGGCCAGCCTGGATGAGGGGCTGATGGCTGTTTTCAGTCTGGCCACACCCCCTTTAGGGTGGGGGTCCCCACTGGGGTGCCTGGCCAGTCTGGGTGAGGGGCTGAGGGCCATTTTCAGGCTGGCCGGCGACTGAAGCTCCCAGCCTCTCCTTTTTTCCTTTTTTTTTTTTTTAAATTCTGGGATTTATTTACCTTCTATAATTGAAACTTTGTTGCCATCACTGGAGCTGAGAGCTGGCTCTTGCTCGCTCCAGCTCTGAGGCCACGGCCTGCTGAAAGCAGGTATCTGGGGTTTGTTTAGCTTCTATAATTGAAAATTTGTTGCTTTTGGAGCTCAGAGCCGGGCGGCGGCAGGCGGGGAACCTTGTCTTCCTCCATCACTGGAGCAAGCAAGCCTCCTGCTTGCTTCAGCTGTGTGGCTGCCGGCTGCCATCCTTGTTGGTGATTAATTTGCATATCCCCCTGATTAGCCAATGGGAAGTGTAGGGAAGGTACGGTCAATTACCTTTTTTATCTTTTATTTGATAGGATTGCCTTTTTATTTGTGAGGTTTTCCTTGAGCATGTGATTGTCTCCCAATAAACTTACAAGGAATAGACTTAGCAATAGAATTCTTACGAAGAAATCTTAAACTACCTTCTTAAGCAAGAGAGGAACCCAAAATCTATAAAAGGAAATATTTTGGCTACATAAAAGTGAAATGTTTTGACTGCAAAAAAATATGGCAGGAGACATTGTTACTCATAGTGTGGCTAGTGGAACAGGGCCAAGCTACAGTTTGCTCCCACCCATGTCACGGTAAGGTCAGAAACAGAAAAGAAGCATTTATACTCATATAGCAATTTAACACGGCCATGGCATCTAAGTGCATGGTTCTGTGTTATATGAAACATTGATCTGCTATTGACGGTAAATTTTAAAATTCTGGTCCTTTGCCATAGAGAATTTGAGAAGCATTGCCATATACAAAATACACATACAAGTATGAGCTCTGGGAAAAAGTTATTTGCAATGCAGCTGAAAAATATTAAAATCAATAATATACAAGAATTATACAAATTAACATATAAGTGAAAAATACTGGACCAAGGAATAAGCTGCAATTCAGAGAAGGGAAATCCATATGTCCAATAAAATCATGTCAGGACTATGTTTCTACTCTCAGACTTACACAACTTGAAAAGAGCGATAGTGCCTATTGCTAATGCAGATATGGGGAAATTCTTATACATTGCTAGTGGCACTATGGATTGTTAGTGCCTTTTCAGGAGGCAATCTGACAACATCCATAAAAATAAAATTACATTGAATGTATTCCTGACTCAGCAACACGCACACTTCCTGGGAGCCTATCATCAACGTGCACCCCGTTAAGTAGCATATCTGCTCAAAGGTATTTATTACAGCCTCACTCATAGTTTCAAAAAGCTAGGAACAAAGTGCCTCCCAGTTATAGGGGAACGGTGAAGAGATTGAAGTTTACCACCCTGGGAGCCAGTGCAGCTATTAAAAGTATGAATCAGGATGATACCAACGACCTTGGTAGAGTTTTTATGAGGTATCCTTGAGTGAGTAAAACAAGATGCAGAAAATGTTTAATATAATCTCATTTTCATGAAACGATAAATGGAAAATGCCATATCAGAGGCATGGGTTCATGGTACAGACGGACAGATCTCAGAGGGGACAGGGTGGAGGGGACAGGAAGAGATTAACCAAAGAACTGATGTGCCTATAAGCATAACCATGGACACAGACAATAGTGTGGGGAAGGCCTAGGATGGGGCAGGGGCTGGGTGGAGGGGGCAAAGAGGGTTTGGAGACATCTGTAATACTGTCAACAATAACAAATAAATTTAAAGAATGCCATATATGTGTTTGTATCTATATGTGTTGAAATATTATGAAAAATGGAGAAAAATAAAGATATATACTAGGTTGTTAACATAGGTTATTGTGGGTTGTGCTGGTGAAGATGTGGGTGCATATGGGAAAGAGTTGGAGGGGAGGCAAGAAAAAGCAAAGACTGTATTAAAAATCCCATATGGGTTGGAGGATTCAATTTATGCAAAAGTGTCCATTTGTGCACATGCGTAAGACATATTTTGACACAGTCTTTACAAAGGATGAGTTAGCTTTGTATGCCCTAACTTTTAGAAATGGTAGTAATAAAATGCAATAAAATAAGTCAATAAGAAAATCAATTAGGAAATCTATAAGGAAAAGGTTAATATCTTGGTAGAAAAATGTTCAAAGGATATTTATAGCCATTCAATAAAAAATACAAATCACCAATTACCATGCAAAAAATGTGCAACTTCATTAATAATCAAAGAAATTCAAGTGAAAATCCTATAAGGTAATTTTGTCCCATGTCAGCGTTTGAAATATTATTAATATTGGTAAATTTTAGGTTGGGGGTCACACTCTCAAATATACTTCCAGAGAAAATAAAAATTAAAATAATAACTTTTGGGAAAATATCTGCAATATGCTTCAAAACATGTCTATGTCATTGATGTTGATTCTGTTTTAAAATTTTTTTTCTATTAATGTAAGACTTAAGTGGGAAGAGAGTTTTGGTGTGTGAAAGAATGCCTATCAATAGATGTTAATAAATTAATGATATAATAGAATTCCAGTTTTATTTCTAGTAATAACATATTTGGAACTGCCTAGATGTCCATCCGAAAGGAATTAGTTAAATAAAATATGTACAGTCACATAAAAGATCTATTGTCATTGAACCATGCTCACAACATCTTGTGATTGAAAAATGCAGCTGAAGCAACCATATTGAAATTTTGTTGCTTTGTGAGTAAAATATTACACACTGATATGTACAAAAATTGGAAAGACAAACACAAAAATGCTAAAAGTAATTTTGGAGAGGATGACGAGATTATAGATAACATGTTTTATGTCTTTGTGCTTTTCTGTGGTTTCCAAGTTTTCTGTGTTGAGCAATAGTTTTAATTAAAATGAAGAAAGACGTTATGAAAATGTTAAAAGGCTGTAAAGATTAGCATCTCTGGAAGTGCACACGGAAGGGAGGGTAAGCAGGTAAGAATTATGTGCTCCCTTCAGGAAGGGAGTTGGCCACCAGGCTATGCCACTCTCTCAACATGCTTGACATATGAACTCTAACCTTTTGCTTTCAAAGCTGCAGATATAATCAAAGGTAGGTCATTAGTTAATTGCTTTGAGGTTATTTCCGAAGTCCCTGGTGGGCTGTTGTAAATGATTAGTAATATCATTATTACTTAAACAATTGTGGGCCAGCCTGTTATTGCTTTATCAGCACTGACTCAGGGTTTTATAGGCAAATGGCTCTCAACTTGGGGTCCCCTCACCTCCAGAGGTCCAGAGTGGATGTCAGCTCTCTGCACTACTTTATGTACATAAAAACTGTCAGGAAATTATGCATTTAGCCAGCTGCATAGGCTCACAAAGCCTTATTTTAATTGCCCATTTTTGCTTTTAATGTAAAATATAATTTTCACTTGATACATTGTGATAAATTGGTATTTAGTACATATGTACATTGGGAAAGTTGATGTTTTACTAATAGATAAAAATTTGGGTTTTAGAAAATTTTTTAAAAGATGGAATCATTTTTTTGGCACTAAGATTATTCTTATAATTGGATTTAGTATTCAAGGTCAGCCACATTACTTAAAATTTTATTTTAATTTTGCCTACAGACATGAACTCTAGCACAACTTGTTATGATATTTTTGAAGGAGAAAAAAACATAGGGACTAGCTCACCTAACTTAGCAACCATTCTCCATTTTTCAAATGGGCAACTGGGCACAGAAAGTCTGGCACAAGTTCATGGTTACTGAGCAAAAGAGCTGCTACAGAGCCTATATTTTCTGTTATCTCGCTATCTTTTTCCTTCTTGGGCTCTAAGGTGATTTCCCTAGAAGTAACTTATGGAGAGGTGGCAAATGCTCATGTGCACACAGTGGAAGTGAGAGAGAGAGAGAGAGAGAGAGAGATAGTTATCTTTGTACATAGCATTATCTTGTGTAATTCTTTTAGCACTTGTATGAGATTGTTGCTATAGTAAGTTCCTTTCAAACAGAAGGAATGCTGAGGCATGGAGAAGTTAAGCAACTTGCTTAAAGTCACCCAGCTAGTCCGAAGCAAAGCCAGCATTTGAACTGGGGCAGCATGAATCCAGAACACTGGCCTCAAACCCTCTATAACAACATTACAGTCAGCCGGAGCACGGTGAAAGGGCTCTTTAATAAAAGCACTAATTCTGGCAAGTAGCCCGGAGAGGAGATGGGGACCCATTTGTTTTACTTCCTTGACTGATACATATCTTAAAAATGAGTTTCTTGTTGGAGGATTTAAACATTTTTAATTGTAAAGGCTGAGGAACTAAACCAACTAGCTGAATATTCTGGCCATTGCTGATTTTCAGGCGTACTATATTTTAAAGCATTTTTAGCGAAGTTAGTACCTGAATTAAATTACTAGTATCTCAATCCAGCTAGTTGATGCTTTTCAAAAACGTTGTCTTCTCTTCGTCTGCTCTGTGGGTGGCCAGAACAGAAGACAAAGGGTGTAACTGTTGCTTCCTTGGCTATTTTCTGAGCATTGAGTTAGGTGAACATCGGTGATGTGGAGCTATAGGAAATGTAGCCCGGGAAACACAATATGGACAGTCCAGAAGTAAAGATTTACATCCTGGACTCCAAAGCAAAACTTACAGTAAAGAAAAAAACAAAAACACAAAACAACGAACATTTTTCCAAGTGCAGCCACCCCAAGCTTCAACTCAGCAGAGCTTTTCAATCCGTGGGACAACCGCTGGGCTGGCTCTGTGGCAATAGAACGAGCAGACGGGCACTGTCCCCTGGGCACCCATCACAGAGTCCATCTTATTATAATTTTTAAAAGTTAAAACTGCAACCAATTTCATTGTAAAACTGGCCTCTCCAGCATTCTTTGAATCTTCTTGAACTCATTCTTAGCACATCGAGCTGTAATTATGTGATGCTTTTCCTTGCAATACATGCGGAAGAACTTACTAAGTAAGAGCTGATGATGAACTTGGGACTTAGGCCTGTTGTGCCGGCCTCTTCAGGGCTATCTTTCCAGCAAGCCCGCCCAGCCCCCGCGTAGCTGCCTTCCCTGCTCCATCTGTGAGCCCAGCTATGGCCTGAGGTTCAGTCCATCATCTTTGTCAAGGCCACCGATGTCCTCCACAATCCCAGGTTCAATGGTGAATTCTCAGTCCCCATCTTGCTTAAACCATCAGCAGGATTTCCCCTCTTGTTTTGGGAACAAACACCACCCTCTTTTCATTGTCCTCCTAACTCATTGGAGGCTCCTTTCTCAACCTGCCAGCCTGCCCCCCCCCCCCCCCCCCCCCCCCCCCCCCCCCGGGGGGGGGGTTGGGGGGGCATTTCTCAACCTCACATGTGGAAGTGCCTCAGAACTCAGTCTTGGATCTCTTCTCATCTGTAGCAACACTTATGTCCTAGGTGGACTCAGACTTATTCAGTCCCATGGCTTTAAGTACCAACCCTATGATGATGACTCCCAAATGTGTATTTCCAGTCTCTCTTAAACTCAGAAGTCTCCTTATGGTCTATCTGACAGTGAATGTCTCAGAGTCATACAAACTAAACACATCTAAAACAAAGTTCTTAATTTGTACACATCCATAAAACTACTTTTTTTCTGTGCTTTTACTATATCCTTTAAAAAGAAGTAAAACAAAGAAACCTAGACCCAGGCTACCTTCATCTTCCACCTGGACGACCTTAGTGGCCTCACTGCTGTCCTTGTTGGCCCTCTTGGTCTCATACAATCCATTGTCTACCAGCAGCCAGAGTGGTCTTTCTGGTACACAGCCCAGGTTATTTCACTCTTGTTGGCAGCCATGGTGATGTGCTGTTCAGATCTCCCTTCAAGAGGACCTGCTAGGAGAAGGTGGTTGGTGGTTGATGTATAGCATCCAGCTGACATTCCCCTGGACCTGCCCAGTGCATATGCTTTTCTCAGTCATGTTCTCAGGCTCCTCCCAGCTATGACTGCTGTCCTTGGGCAGTTGCTGCCTCACATGTGGGATGCTTTTGAATTTCTTAGAACTGTATTCCAGCTCCTCCTTCCCTCTCTCCTTTCAGAGGTGCCAGACTTTAATTCTATCCCAACTTACTCCCGTCTTCCTAACAAATCCTCACCTTTTTATTCCTCACAGGTGTTTTCTCCACAAATCCTTCTGGATGTCTAATTCCATCCTGGCCTCTGCTCAAAGCTTTCTAATAGCTTTCTTCCATACTCAGAATGAAGTTCAAGGACCATTAATTTATCCATGGCAGGATCACTGATCTGAACTCCTACAACTCTGAGCTTTGTTCACTTTGTTCTAAGCACACTGGTTTTATTGCCATTTTTTAACACATATGTCTTCCTCTTGCCTTAATCATTTTATCATCTATTTCCTACTCTGGAATTCTACTGCCCTGGTTATCTGTATTGTTAACTTACTTAAAGTCTTTGGTTAAATATCACTTTAACCAAAGTGAGGTTCATCTGAATTATCTATTTTGAAATTATAACCCAATTCCCACATCTCCCAGGACCTCCATGTTCTTTCCACTACACTTCTCGCTATTGCAAAAAGTACTATTATATTATGAAGTCTGGAATGACGTCCTGTCTAATTAGCATATTATCCTTTTATTATTATATACTAGAGGCCCAGTGCACAAAAATTTGTGCACTCGGGGGGGGGGGGGTCCCTCAGCCAGCCTGTGCCCTCTCACAGTCTGGGACCCCTCGGGGAATGACCACCTGCTCGCTTAGGCCTGGTCCCTGGGGGATTGGGCTTAAACTGGCAGTCAGACATCCCTCTGGCAGCCCGGGAGCCCTCGGGGGATGTCCACTTGCCAGCATGGAGAAGGCCTAGCTGCATTCGGGCATCCTTAGCACTGCTGAGGAGGCGGGAGAGGCTACCACCACCACCTCTGTACTGGCAGCCGTCAGTCTGGCTTGTGGCTGAGCAGAGCTCCCCCTGTGGGAGCGCACTGACCACCAGGAGGCAGCTCTTTCATTGAGCATCTGCCCCCTGGTGGTCAGTGTGTGTCATAGTGACCACTCATTCCCAGTCGCTCTGCTGTTAGGGTCAATTTGCATATAACCCTTTTATTATATAGGATTATATTATATACTAGAGGCCCGGTGCACAAAAATTTGTGCACTCAGGGGGCGGGGGGAGGGGGGTCCCCCAGCCCGGCCTGTGCCCTCTCGCAGTCTGGGACCCCTCGGGAGATAACGACCTGCTGGCTTAGGCCTGCTCCCGGGTGGCAGAGGGCAGGCCCAATCCCTAAGTGCAGCCCCTGGTCAGGCTCAGAGCAGGGCCGATTGGGGAGTTGGGGCGCCGCCCCGTCATGCACAGAGCAGGGCGGATCGGGAGGTTGCAATGCCACCCTCAGTCACGCTCAGGGTAGGGCCGATTGGGGGGTTGGGGCACCGCCCCCTGTCACACTCAAGGCAGGGTCGATGGGGAGGTTGCGGCGCCACCCCTTGTCACGCACAGAGCAGGGCTGATCAGGGGGTTGGGGCGCCTTCCCCTGTCACGAACAGAGCAGGGCCTTCCCCTGTCACGAACAGAGTAGGGCGGATAGGGAGGTTGTGGCCCCGCCCCCTGTCACTCACAGAGCCACAGGGCGATCAGGGGGTTTGGGCGCTGCCCCCTGTCACACACAGAGCCGCAGGGCAGTCAGGGGATTGGGGAGCTCCCCCCTATCAGGCACAGAGGAGGGCTGATCAGGGGGTTGGGGTGCCTTCCCCTGTCACGAACAGAGTAGGGCGGATAGGGAGGTTGTGGCCCCGCCCCCTGTCACTCACAGAGCCACAGGGCGATCAGGGGGTTTGGGCGCTGCCCCCTGTCATGCTGATCCCGGTGCCGGGAGCCTCGCTGCTCCGCTGATCCCGGTGCTGGGAGGCCTATTACCCTTTTACTATATAGGATAGAGGCCTGGTGCATGGGTAGGGGCTGGCTGGTTTGCCCTGAAGGGTGTCCTGGATCAGGGTGGGGGTCCCCACTGGGGTGCCTGGCCAGTCTGGGTGAGGGGCTGAGGGCTGTTTTCCGGCTGGCGAGTGACTAAAGCTTCCAACCGCTCCTTGTTTTCTTCTCTCTTTTTTTTTTTTTTTTCTGGGCCAGCTTTAGCTCTGAGGCCTCGCTGCTGAAAACATAGATACAATGTTGAGGTCTGAGCCCGGCTGAATGGAAGCCCTTTTCTGGGGTTTTGTTTAGCTTCTTATTTGCAACATAGTATATAGTTGCTTAGAGTTGCAACTGAGAGGCTGGCAAGTTAGGCGGAGAACGTTGGAATCTGCAGCAAGCAAGCCTCGTGCTCGCTTCAGTGCCTGGCTGCCGGCCGCCATCTTGGCTGACAGTTAATTTGCATATACTCACTGATTAGCCAATGAAAAGGGTAGCGGTCGTACGCCAATTACCATGTTTCTCTTTTATTAGTGTAGATTATAGTGTCTGTTTTGGTCTCTGATATATTTCAAGTGCAAAAAACAAGAATAACAACCCAGTATCCAGCACAGAACAGAAAATAAACAAATACTTATCAAAGGAAGAAATTGACTTAATTCATCAGAATGTAATTCTTTATTTGTAAGTTTACCTTATTAAACTAACAGCTTTCTGAGGACAAAGATTTTGCCTTACTTTTGCATTTCTGACATAGCTAGAGAACATACTTATTTCTCCATCTATGTTGAAATAAATTAATTTAATATTTATTAAAATAGTGTTGAAAATACTAACCCATGTCACATTATCTTTAAACTGCTGTTGCCAGGCTCAATCATAGTAGTTGTAAGTAACAGCACATGGAAAAGCCGCTAGCACAGCCTATTAATCAATTGCTTGTTCTTTTAGGTACCTTGATTGAAATTAGTTTTTGTTTGTTAATTTGTTCTTTTATTACTAATCATTAATTCCACTGGTATGTACATCAGAGTGTTTGTTTTTTAGTGCCCAGTTTATTACATTGATTCAGTAAAATGCTGAAACAATATAGTGATAGTTGTATAAAAGTGCTAAAATTCTTAGGAAAATTAGTGAGAATTTATGTGAGAGTTTAAAGAATGAAGAACTCACTTCAAGCTTTGGGAGTGAGAATGGGTGTAAATCTGAAGGTTTTTTAAAGAAGTAACATTTCAATTAAGCTTTAGGGCTGAGGAGGTCTATATTCACTTCTTCCACCATCTTTCGTTGTTGTTTCGTTTCTTCTGAGGGGAAGGCATACAGATTTGATCAGACCCTGACCATGGCTCATGGACTGCTTCACATTTGCTAGTGGGCGGGACAGAGCACATTTCATCAGATCAAGTGCATGAGGCAGTGCTCACTCTCCCTTTCTGCTGCCATATATCCAAAGTTCTGCAGGTCTGGACACCTTACTCTCCTTCATCTCTATCTCCAGTCCTGCTCTGGTAGAAAGAAGAAACAGTGACAAACTGGTGGGTGTCAGAGGGGCGGAACTGCGTGATGAAGTACCTTTAACATATGTTTTATTTATTTATTTAATGTATAAATATTTATTTACTATCTACTAGGGTAGGACACTACATATCAATTAAGCATTTAAAATGTTAATAGGCAAAATGATTGAGAAACTCAAACTATAAATCATCAAAATATTTTCAAAAGTATTAATTTCATGAAGGAATGCTCTTTTGGTGAATACTATAAAAGAAAAATTTCACAATATATTTACATACATATCATTGCATTCTTTCAGCCAGGTATCAGCAGTAATAAGAGAGGGAGTAGGCAGAGATAGTGAAGAAAGGCATTTCTTTTTTATTCGTCATGACAAATGAGAGAAATAAACCAAATTGGCAACAAGTAGAGACTAAGTACAGTGATGAATATTTTCATGAAGGAGATATGCATTTGGGTGCAGCATTTCAAGTCTGCCAAACCCACATAAAAACTACATTTTTCTATCAGTTAATCTCCACTATTTAAAGTTTTAGGGAGAGAAGCAAGCAAATTGCATCCCCTGTTCATAAAACTGTATGTCCACTTTAACTCCCAAAGGGGAGTTTTGGCAGATGATGTTTTAAGTAATTTCCTGGAGAGTTATGAAGTAAATACTTAAATAAAAAATTGTTACAAAATCCCTTTTAGTGGGAAGATGATATGGGAAAGAATGAAATTGACGTCCTCTCCTGGGAAAAGGGGATGAAAAATTTTGGATAAGGAAGACAAATAGGCTAACCTAGACAATAGGCAGGGAATTGGGTGTAGTAAATGGTGTTATAAGAATACAGCACTGAGAAGTGGTGTGTATAGACCCATTGTACTGAAGTGACAATTCAACTAATGCTGATAGAACATTAGGCCACTCTACCATGCCTAGGAGATCTAATAGCCCTAACTAATATATAGAAACAAACACAAGGAGGCTGCCAAAATGAAGAGGCAGAGAAACATGTCCAGATTGAAGAAGAAAAAAAGAACAAAATCCAAGTAAAAGAACTAAACAAAGTAGCAACAAGGAATCTAATGTACTAAATGCAGAGCTCCAAGCACTGGTTAAAGGATGCTCAATGAACTTGGTAAGAACCTCAACAGCACACAAAAGGAGCAGGCAGAAATTAAGGACACACTAACTAAAACGAAGAATAATTTATAGGGAATCAACAGTAGAGTACAGGATGCTGAGAATCAAATCAGCAATTTGGAATATAAGGAAGCAAAAAACATAGCAAAAAAAATAAATCCAAACAGCAAAAAGAAAAAAGAATTAAAAAAGTGAAGATAGGGACTCTTTCTGCCTCCCTACATTGGAGTTCATTCTGTGGGACTTTTCCCTCTCCCCACATGGGAGTCTGTATCTATTCTTCAATAAATTTCCACCTTTGCTATTAAAAAAAAAAAGTGAAGATAGTATAAGGAGCCTCTGGGACAATGTCAAGCATAGCAACATTTGCATCAAGTGGGTGATGAAGGAGAAGGTAGAAAGCAAAAAATTGAAGACCTATTTGAAAAAAAGTAATAATAGACACCTTTTCTTACTTGGTGAAGGAAATACACATACAAGTTCAGGAATCACAGAGTCCTAAACAAGATGAACCTAAAGAAGCCCACACTAAGACACAGCATAATGAAATTGACAAACGTTAAAGACAAAGAGAAAATCTTAAAAGCAGTTAGAGAAAGCAGTTAGTTACCTACAAGGGAGCTCCCATAACACCATCAGTTGATATCTCAACATAAACTTTGCAGGGCAGAAGGGATTGCCAAGAAGCATTCAGAGTGATGAAAAGCAAGGGCCTATAACTAAAATTACCCAGCAAATTTATCATTTATAATCAAAGGACATATAAAGAGCTTCTAAGATAAGAAAAAAAACTAAAGGAGTTTATCACCACCAAATCAGTATTATATGAAATGTTAAAGGGTTTTCTTTAAGAAGAAGAAGAAAAAAGATAAAAAATATGAACAATAAAATGGCAAGAAATATATATCTATCAATAACTGAATCTAAAAAAATAAGTAAATAAGCAGATCAGGAACAGACCAGACAGGTGTCCAGTAGTCCTGGTACATACTAATATATATTGTTTAGTTCTCATAATACAGAGAACACTTCAATGGTTGCCAGATGGGAGAGGGATTGGGGGTATGGGTGAAAAAGTTGAAGGGAGTAAGAAGTACAAATTGGTAGTTACAAAGTAGTCATGGGATGTAAAGGAAAGCATAGGGAATATAGTCAAGAAATTCTAATAACTGTGTATGGTGTCAGATAGGTAGGAGGTTTATCGAGATGATCACTTAGCAAGTTATATTATGTCTAATCCCAGTGGTGTGCACCTGAAACTAATATAATATTGTATGCCAACTATAATTGAAAAATAAAAAAAAATGATTTAAGTTAAAAAAGGAAGAAACCATTCTAGAATATTCTTGGATAATTTAAAGGTGGGCAAAAAATGGTTTCTGTCCCTGAAGTGTTGGTAAGTACAGAAGAGAATGACATTCATGAATTGTTTTAATACAAATAAACTCTGGTATAAAAACATGTTATATATGTATTATGAAACGTAAGTATATATCTACTAGAGGCCTGGTGCACAAATTCATGCACTGGTGGGGTCCCTTGGCCTGGCGGGTGATCAGGGCTGATCGGGGCTGTCTTGCCCAGTCCCTATCGGGGTGATCAGGGCCAGCCAGCCAGGGTAGAGGGACCCTGGGAGGTTGGCCTGCCATGGGAGGTTGGCTGTGTGGGAGCACTGACCACCAGGGGGCAGCTCCTGCATTGAGTGTCTGCCCCCTGGTGGTCAGTGCATGTGATAGTGACTGGTTGACCGGTCATTTGGTCGTTCGGTCGCTTAGGCTTTTATATATATAGATAATAATATGTTAATTAGAATGGACATCCAAATGACCTTCTGACGTCATTCCAGATGTCCTTCCGGACAAAGCTGTGGCAGCAGGGCCGGAGGCAGAGGTGGTTAGGGGCAGTCAGGCAGGCAGACAGAGTGGTTAGGGGTGATCAGGCAGGCAGGCAGAGTGGTTAGGGGTAATCCGGCAGGCAGGCAGGCGAGTGGTTAGGAGCCAGTGGTCTTGGATTGCGAGAGGGTGCAGGCCAGGCTGAGGGACCCCCCTTTTCCTGTGCACAAATTTTGTGCACTGGGCCTCTAGTACATATATAATTTTAAGTGGTATATGCATCCTATATAATAAAAGGCTAATATGCAAATTGACTGAACGACCAGTTGCTATGACATGCACTGACCACCAGGGGGAAGATGCTTAATGCAGGAGCTGCCCCCTGGTCGTCAGTGCACTCCCACAGGGGGAGCACTGCTCAGCCAGAAGCTAGGCTCACGGCTGGCAAGCGCGGCAGTGGTGGCAGGGGCCTCTCCCACCTCTGCAGCAGTGCTAAGGACCCCTGGGGGATGTCCGACTGCCAGCTATCCCCCGAGGGGTCCCGGACTGTGAGAGGGCACAGGCTGAGCTGAGGCCCCCCGCCCCAGGCACTAATGTCATGCACCAGGCCTCTAGCATATAAATATATATGCATATGTACATATATACACACATGTACATATACTAGTACATATGTGTACACACCAGTATATGTACAAATACATATATACACAAATATATATGTACTAGAGGCCCGGTGCAAAAAATTTGTGCACTCCGGGGGGAGAGGGGGTCCCTCGGCCCATCCTGTGCTCTCTCGCAGTCTGGGACCCCTCAGGAGATAATGACCTGCTGGCTTAGGCCTGCTCCCGGGTGGCAGAGGGCAGGCCCAATCCCTAGGTGCAGCCCCTGGTTGGGCTCAGAGCAGGGCCGATTGGGGAGTTGGGGTGCTGCCCCCTGTCATGCACAGAGCAGGGCGGATCGGGAGGTTGTGATGCCACCCCTAGTCACGCTCAGGGTACAGCCGATTGGGGGGTTGGGGCACTGCCCCCTGTCACACTCAAGGCAGGGTCGATAGGAAAGTTGCGGCGCCACGCCCTGTCACGCACAGAGCAGGGCCAATCAGGGGGTTGAGGAGCTCCCCCCTGTCACTCACAGAGTAGGGCTGATAGGGGAGTTGGGGCACCGCCCCCTGTCACACACAGAGCAGGGCGGATCAGGGGGTTGGGGCGCCACCCTCTATCACCCACAGAGCAGGGCCGATCAGGGGGTTGAGGAGCTCCCCCCTGTCACTCACAGAGTAGGGCTGATAGGGGAGTTGGGGCACCGCCCCCTGTCACACACAGAGCAGGGCGGATCAGGGGGTTGGGGCGCCACCCTCTATCACCCACAGAGCAGGGCCGATCAGGGGGTTGAGGAGCTCCCCCCTGTCACTCACAGAGTAGGGCTGATAGGGGAGTTGGGGCACCGCCCCCTGTCACACACAGAGCAGGGCGGATCAGGGGGTTGGGGCGCCACCCTCTATCACCCACAGAGCAGGGCCGATCAGGGGGTTGAGGAGCTCCCCCCTGTCACTCACAGAGTAGGGCTGATAGGGGAGTTGGGGCACCGCCCCCTGTCACACACAGAGCAGGGCGGATAGGGAGGTTGTGGCCCCACCCCCTGTCACACACAGAGCTGCAGGGCGACCAGGGGGTTTGGGCGCTGTCCCCTGTCACGCTGATCCCGGTGCCGGTAGGCCTCGTGGCTCCGCTGATCCCGGTGCCGGGAGGCATATTACTCTTTTACTATATAGAATAGAGGCCTGGTGCACGGGTAGGGGCCGGCTGGTTTGCCCTGAAGGGTGTCCTGGATCAGGGTGGGGGTCCCCACTGGGGTGCCTGGCCAGTCTGGCTGAGGGGCTGAGGGCCCTTTTCAGGCTGGTGGGTGACTGAAGTTCCCAACCGCTCCTTTTTTTCTTTTTTTTTTTTTTATTCTGGGCCAGCTTTAGCTCTGAGGCCTTGGCTGCTGAAAGCAGGTTTCTGGCCTTTGTTTACCTTCTGTATTTGATACAATGTTGCGGTCCGGCTGGCTGAAGCCCGGCTGACTAAAGCAGGTTTCTGGGGTTTTGTTTAGCTTCTATATTTGCAACATAGTTGCTTAGAGTTGCAGCTGAGAGGGCCGGCAAGTCAGGTGGGGAACGTTGGAGTCCACTGTCACTGGAGCAAGCAAGCCTCCTTGTTCGCTTCAGTGCATGGCTGCCGGCCACTATCTTGGCTGGCAGTTAATTTGCATATCTCCCTGATTAGCCAATGGGAAGGGTAGTGGATGTACGGCTAATTACCATGTTTCTCTTTTATTAGATAGGATACAAATACAAACATATTTATAATTTTTAAGTAGTATCAAATATCTATTTGAGGCCTTTCATTCATTCTCCTACTTACCTGGAAATGTGATATTGTTTCAACTTGGTGTCCATCACAGAAACAGACCCAATGCAAGGAAACCAATGATGTCTTCAAGAAGCAGTTAACGTGGCTCACCTTATGTGACTCTGCAGGCAGTACCATGTCTGGTTCATTTCTCACAGGGATGCTGTGAAATAGGCCACTTGCAGTGACAGAACTCAGGTAAAAGGTCCTGGTTAATTGCACCATTGTAACCCCCGAGCCTCTGCTTCTGCTGAGCCACAGACTTACTGAGTGCCACCCTCTGGATGAATCACAGTAGCTGACTCCGGTGCTTTATGGAGACTGGACAGGAATCCAGCAGTCCCGTTGCTCTGCATTTCTGATCGCAGCCTCTTGTCAGTCACCTCGGCAGCATGAGTGCTGGGCATTGATGCTCTTAACTGCTGATGTGGACAAGACGGTTTGGCCTTGAGCCAAGGTTCTTGCCTCTCTGGCTCTTGTTCTGAACACATCTGTCTTTCTTGGTGACACTGACAGGGGAAATGAACTGTCCTCCACGTCCTTAAGCTCTTTACTTTGTCAAAACAACAAACACAGCTCAATACACCAGGGGCTTATCTTTTAACCTCTGATGGTGTATCTGGCTTTAACATTGCTGACCTGCAGCTCCGGCCCCAGGCAAATGGACAGCTCTATTCCTGAGGCACTGTTAGTCCTCTAGTGTCAATATTGGCAAAGGCAGGAGAGGATCAATGCCAGTCTAACTGGTCAAATTAGTCTTTAGAGGGAAGAAAATCAAAGATGATGTCAACACTGGTTTGACTAATTTTTAACCTCATGGATGAATCAATTCAGTTAAAAGGGGTTGAACCCACTGGGCGTGGAGACCCAGCACTGAACACCCCTGAGGCACGTCATGGCTGGTGAGACACAGAGTGGCCTCGGCGACCCGCCCATAGCCCCATGTGGGAACATCACTTGTGCTGCACAACATGAAAAGAGAAAGCTGCAGACTGGCCTCCTGCTTGGAAGTCCCTATGCCTTGGCAGGTCCTAGGTTGCTTTCGGGTCATTCTAGAGAAGTGGCAGGATTTCTGAGAAGAGCCAATAATGTCCAGTTTAGTGCCAGATTGTTTCCATCTTCCCATAACTATTCTCCAATAAATGCTAACTTGCTAACCCAATGGGTAGTTCCTGCTGGCACTAATGAAGTAATGACCAAATGTGGGATATTCCTTGCTCTGTCTTACTTTGTGAAGCTTTCTGGATGAGGAACCAAGCTGGTCACTGCACTTTATAACGACAATGCTCATGACAGCGAGTGATGCTTGCACGATGCTCACAGAGCCCCAGCCACAAGGGACTGCAGGCAGCTCCTCCGGTTCAGAAACTGGCTGGCCGTACGTGCTCGTCACAGTTTCTACCTGGAATGGTGACCGTCAAGAGCAGGTTGAAAGCAGCCGATGTAAAGAACAACTGGAGACACCTGCCTGTTTGTCCTAGAGCAGCGGTTCTCAACCTGTGGGTCGCGACCCCTTTGGTGGTCGAACAACCCTTTCACAGGGGTCGCCTAAGACCATCCTGCATATCAGATATTTACATTATGATTCATAACAGTAGCAACATTACAGTTATGAAGTAGCAACGAAAATAATTTTATGGTTGGGTCACAACATGAGGAACTGTATTTAAAGGGCCAGAAGGTTGAGAACCACTGTCCTAAAGAAATGTTAACACAGCAGCAGTTTCCCATTGAAGGGTGACTCGGAGAAGGAGGAGAAGCTAAAACCACGCTGTTGTTCCAGGTGGTAAAGCTGGGACCAACCTGTGAATGTTCCTAGGAAACATTTTATTCAACCTTCATGGAAAACTTTTCAGCAAACTGAGCTGCTCAAAAACTGGACCATGCTGCCTCAGAACGCAGAGAGCGTCCATCGCTGGACAGTGAAAGTCAAACAAGACCAAGGGGCAAGGGTGTTGTGCTGGGTCGAAGGCTGCACTGGGTGGCCTTGAATGTGCTCCCAAATTCCTGGATTTCCTGGAGGAAAGGGAAGCTCAAAGCAGGTGCTCGCCTCCTCCTGAATGTATCCAGGGTCTATGTCTGTAACAGGGAGATGTGGTCATTGTGGGAACTTAGCTTATTTGGAAACCCCTTTAGACCAGGAGACAGACACTAAATAAAGTCATGCAAGGAACTGAAATGGTCCTCCTTTAATGCTACCTGCAGTCAAACCTCTGAAGCGTTCTTTCTGCTCCATGTTTGCTCCTTCTTTATTTAAAATAATTGCATCAGCAGCTCTCTTCCCCTGTAATTACCCCTGTCACTCTGCTGAGGATGGTTTCCTAACTGGCAAGCTCATCTCCCAGAGAGAATGGATGATGGGCAGTTCTAAAGGGGAGCGTGGAGAGCTTTTTTATCTCCATGCTGCAGTGATGGCAGCTTCCAGTCAAGATGCTCAGACAGCTGCCGACATGACTGCAGCGTCTTTCCAAGATGAGTCAAAGGGACTCCTCTGAACTGGAGCTCACGGCACCTGCACGCCACTTCAAAGTCTTGCTTTGCTGATGGAGAGATGTTCCTGCCATGTTAGGGCCTCATTTGTTGCTAATGGATGACTTTAAGAACTACTGGTCTATTTTGATAGATGAACAGCCAGGTTGGAACTGGGAGCTACTTTCATAGGAACAGATCATGGGGCATTCTTAGCGGCCAGGGTTGAGGCCCCCTGTATAGTTGGAGGTGCCCACAGTCAGTATAATTTGTGAAGGGTAGTGATTTTCATCAGAGTTAAGTGAAGCCCCCGGGGGAGTTCGAAAGATGTTTCAGTGCCGGTCTACAAAGCTGCACACTGGGACAGACCTGCTTTCAGGAGGCTGTGTTTGCATGGTGCTGAGTCTGAATGGGAAGCTGAGAATCACATCATTCCGGACTCTTCAACATAACTGATGTTTGCCTTAATCCTTGCCTTTGCAAACACAGCCATGAATCTGACTCAGGGGCGATCTAGGCCTGCTCAATTCTCCACATGAGCAGAACTCCACGCTCTGAACATCTTATCTCTTTAGGACTTTTGTGCTTTTTAACCCATTCAATGCTAGTTCCACCATAGCATGTACCAGCTGTATAATAAATATCTTTAGGGCATACTCAAAGGGCAGAGTCAGAGCCCCAAAGCCCCACTGAAGCAAGTCCTGCTCCATAGGGGCAACTCCTGAACAGCAGCTCTTCTGCTATAGGCACAGTTGGTCCTCACAGCCAATTGGACTGGGGTCAACCCCTCTCAGTGATGCCATTAGCCTCTCAACTATAACAGGACAGTGCACACAGCCCACACAGGGCACACCTGGAGTGCTCAGCTCAGGTGACTGGGGAGGCTGAGCAACTGGGCCCTACAGGATACCTTCTATACAAGGCCACTCAACCAGTTCCAGGAGACATAGCAGCTCTACCTAATAAATAGAAATAAACACAGGGAAATAGCCAAAATGTGGAGACAAAGAAGCATGTCACAAATGAAAAAACAGAAGAAATCTCCAGAAAAAGAACTAAATGAAATGGAAGCAAACAAACTACCAGATACATAGTTTAAAGCAATGGTTATAAGGATTTTAATGATATTTTCAAGGAACTTAGTGACTACTTCAAGGAACTTAGAGAGGACATCAATGACATAAAAAGGGCCAGTCAGAAGTGAAGCATACCCTAACTGAAATGAAGAATAATTTACAGGGAATCAACAGTAGAGTGGAGGACAGAGAGAATCAAATCAGCAATTTGGAATATGAGGAAGCAAAACACACCCAATCAGAATCGCAAAAAGAAAAAAGGAATTAAAAAAAATGGTGATAGTATAAGAAGCCTCTGGGACAACTTCAAGTGTATCAACATTTACAACAAGGGGGCACTGGAGAAGAAAAGAGGGAGCAAGAAATAAAAAACCCATTTGAAAAAATAATGACAGAAAACTTCCCTTACCTGGTGAAAGAAATAGACATACAAGTCCAGGAAGCACAGGTTAAAATGTCACAGGTTAAAGACAAAGAGAGAATCTTAAAAGCTGCAAGAGAAAAGCAGTTAATTACCTACAAGGAAGCGCCCATATGACTGTCAGCTGCTTTCTCAACATTAACTTTGCAGGCCAGAAGGGAATGGCAAGACATATTCAAGGTGATGAAAAGCAAGGACCTACAACCAAGATTACTCTACCCAGAAAAACTATCATTTAGAATTGAGGGTCAAATAAAGAGCTTCCCACAAAGAAAAGCTAAAGGAGTTTATCACCACCAAACCAGTTTTACATGAAATGTTAGAGAGTCTTCTTTAATAATAAGAAGAAATAAAAGATCAAAAATATGAACAATAAAATATGAACAATGAATACATATCTATCAATTAAATCTAAACATCAAAATAAATGAACAAGGAATCTAATGAACAAAATAAACTGATGAATAAAATGGAACCAGAGGCATGGAAACATGGAACAGACTGAAGAATCTCAGAGGGAAGGGGGAGGGAGGCTGGGAAGAGATTAACCAAAGAACTTAAGTGCATATATGCATAACCCATTAACACAGATAATAGGGTGGTGAAGGTCCTGGGTGGGACTGGATCTAGGTGGAGAGGAGCAATTGGGGGTGGGGGGTGGAGAAGGGAAGAACATCTGTAATACTCTCAACAATATATATTTTCCAATTATACACAGTGGATCCCAAATTTTAGTCCAGAGATGAGCTGTATCAGAGTCACTTGGAAAGCTTAATTAATACACACACACACACACACACATACCAGTACCATCCTCAGCAATTTGACACAGTTGGTCCAGGGTAGAGTACATACTGTTTTTGGTAGATGATTCTACTTCACATTCAGCTTTGAGAATCACTAAGCTAATTTTTAATGTTTAGTAATCTGTAGGGTAAGTTTGGAAATAAAGAAAGTTAGCATTTATTGGGAATGTATGATGCTTAAAGCACTAGGAGGAGCCTTTATAACATACATTGTGTCCTTTCATCCTTCATATACCTAATGAGCTTACAAATGGAACATCGGGGTAACAGCATTGTCAACATCATCCAGCTTACACAGAAGAGGTGGGGTTCCTATTCAAATCTTGACATGTCTTTTTTGCCTGTGCCACTATGCATGGCAGGGGGGCCTGAGGGCAAAGGTCAGGCATCTGAAGGCATTATTCCTAGGCTGGCAGAGCAGCCCAGAAACCAAGTGAAGCAGGTAGATGTTTTCCTCTGACTCCCAGAACCAATCACAGTGACTGGTCCTCTGAAGGTAGTTGTGCAAAGTTCCTTAGTGACGGTGAAGTCAGGAGTCCCTGACTCGTGAAGAGATGAAGAGAGAGGAGTGCGTTTTCCGGGAGATGTGAGCTCTTAGAGTAAGAGACAGCACTTCTCATAACATCACATCTGAGCTCCTTCGATGGCTCAGCTCCCCTCTGTGATGGCGAAGCTTCTCACTGATTGTCACCTGGAAAAGTACAGTGGTCATGCACGAAGAACAAATTACGACGAGGCAGTAAGCTGGACCCTTTTGCAAGGAGAAAACTTTGACCTGTCAACTGAGCTCCCAGTGCCCTTCCATGTATACAGACACCAGTGACACCAGAGGCTTAGCAAAAGGCACGGTGTGAGGTAAGGATGCTTCCAGAATGGAAAAGAATGATTTCAAAATCTCCAAAGAGTTCATCATTTCTGCAATGGGGGCTTTCTGCACTATTGTGTATGCTACTAGCATAGCTGTTTCAGTATTGTAATGGTTTCATAATGTGCTTCCAGCTCCTGCTTGCTACCTCAACTGGCTGTTTCTTCAAAATAAATTCTTAGTGAATATGGTATTTTGTCTCAGAGTCCTCATTTCTTCCTGCTGACTGCTCATGTGAAGAGGCCATGAGAACCTGTTTCCTTCCCTCTCGCATCCCCATGCTACACAAAGGATGAGGACACACTAAGTGCACCAGATGAAGACACACTAAGTGCATGAGAGAGACAGGCCACAGGGATGTCCTCGGTAATGCAACTGCAGAGGCATTCCCATGGTGTTGGAGACCCAGTGGGCAGGGTTGACCATCGGCCCTTCTGCTGTTGAAACGGAGGCACTGTTTCTGATTCCGCCTCTGAGGGTAGTGACCCGGAAGCCTGTGCCTCTCTCCAGTAGTCAGTGAGGATGATTTACTGGTGCTATTGCACTTCCCAGGGGAACAGTTCTCATGGCTCGACTGGCTGTCAAGATTTATCTTGCAGACATCTTCTCGTTAGAATCACCGAGCTGAGTCAACCACTGGAAACTCAACTGATTTTTCTGCCATGCAAATCATAAAACGGCAGCTCCGAGGCATCCTATAGATGATCTTGACCTGTGGTTTTCACTTGGGGCTTCAGGGAGACCTCCTGGGGTCAGCAGAAGGATTTCAGGAGCTAGTGCAGAGTGAGGGGTCAGACTGGAGATAGGACTTCTGGCTTTTTTTAAAAAATATATTTTTATTGATTTCAGAGAGGAAGGAAGAGTGAGAGATAGAAACATCTATGATGAGAGAGAATCATAGATCTGCTGCCTCCTGCAAGTTCCCCATTGGGGATCGAGCCCACATCCCGGACATGTGCCCTTGACCAGAATCGAACCTGGGACCTTTCAGTTCACAGGCCATTGCTCTATCCACTGAGCCAAACCGGCTAGGGCAGGACTCCTGGCTTTTTATTGTGCGTCAAACAGAACTTTCCTGTGGCTTTTATATTTAGGTTCCTTCTAAGATTTTTGTGACATTTATTTTTGTTTCTTTTTTTGACTTGGGCAGTGTACATTACCTTTTCCCAATGGCAGCCCACTTTCCTTTTGAGGAGTTACCTCTCCCTCACTATGTGTAGTCTTGGTAGGACTACAGGTGCCTATTCTGCAATGGAAAATAAAAGAGGTCCCTGGGCTCCTTCTCCCTGGTCTGCTTTCTGGCCTGATGCAACAGGAAAAGCCACCTTCCCTGAGCACGGCCAAGCATCCTGGAACGCGGAGTCGGGAACAGGAATGCAGACACAAGTGAGCTGACTGGGGTTCCTCCTTATTCCCCGTGCGCGGTTCCAGCTCTATTTCCGCAGGTGCTGCTGCCACCCTCCTGGCAGTGCCCTGGTTCTTTATCATTATTTGAACCTCATTCTTCAGCTTTCAAATCAATTTCATGGCATCTGATGTCCTCCAATTAATTTTTTCTTACAACAAAAGCATGCTAACTTACACTAACCTTTTTTTATAGGGGGATACATTGAGCCAAGACAGAATGTACCTTGCTCAGAGGTCTCCTGCACTAAGTGCCGTTTCTCCTGCACAGGCGAGAAACTCAAATGCCTACTGTGGCCAGTTAGGCGACAAAATGAGTTCGTAATCCTGTTTTTTCTTAAATTACATGAATTCTCAATCTTTTAGTTCACTGCTTTTGATTGGAAAAGGCACAGAAAAATATTTCTTTACTGTAAAAAATAATAGTGTGAAGACAATAATAATTAGCAACCAACACTTCGATTTAATATTAGGTATACTATAGTTAGTAGTGGTGATTTTGGAAAAATAGGAATACTCTATCTAAAAATAATTGCCCACTATTCAACTCTATCTCATTATTGCCTGGAATAATTTGGTCCCCACATTGCCAAAATACCTGTTTTAAAAGATAATTTGGCAATCTGAATTTGAAATGTAAAACATTCTGATCTTTTTAGTGGTGGCTCAATTTACATACAATTACTACGAATACAAAGCAACATGCCTCTGGGTTGGATTTAGCCCTGTGGGCCCTTGGCTTGTAACTTCTGTCTTTTTTTCAGGTTCATTTCTCCCTTTTCCTCAAAATTTGTGCTCCATGCCTCCTATGTGATCGTGTGAATGACTCCTTTCTATCCTGAAAAACTTCTGGAAACAAGTTGCATTTGAGTCCTTCTATGCTCCCCAATAGAAAGAAAAAGGCAGCTTGATTCATTTTCAACTTGGCTGCCCTTATATTCTTAGTAAGTGTTCAGGGTGAAGAAACAGGTTTAATTAGGGGATTTATTAACTAGAGTGTTTAGTTTTCCTGTAGGGATGAAATGGGTGTCTGTGGAGCAATTCTGCCACATAGATATTATCTAGGAAGGTCAGACATGAAGAAATGTTGATTTCAGGTGTTTAGGATGGTCACCCGGCAGCACTGTGGAGAGGTCACCACAATGTGTTCCCAAGTCTGTGACCTAATGAAAGAACACATATGAACATGTTTGGAAAATGGTACAATATACATTGGTACAATAGACCATTGAACCGAAAAAGGGGGCGTGGCTTCTAATGACTAAAGATGAAAATGGAAAACCATATCTTAAGGAATGTGAAACATGCTCAGGCACCTCCCACAGTAGGAGTCTAGACCAGGAGTTGGGACAGCCTGTGGGACAAACTTGGCTCACTGCTGGTTCTTGTAAATAAAGTTTTATTGGAACAAAGCCATGAGCATTTGCTTACATGTTGTCTATGACTGTTTTTGTCCTACAATGGGAGCTGAGTAGTTGCAACAGAGATGGTATGGTTTGTAAAGTCTAAAATCTTTACTATCCAGCCCTTTAGAAAAGAAGTTGCCAAACCCTGGTCTAGACTACTGCTGGTGGGAATGTCGACTGGTGCAGCCATTATGGAAAACAGTTTGGAGTTTCCTCAAAAAATTAAAAATGGAACTGCCATTTGACCCAGTGATCCCACTTCTAGGAATATATCCTAAGAATCCCAAAACACCAATCAGAAAAAATATAGGTACCCCTACATTCATAGCAGCACAATTCACAATAGCTAAGATCTGGAAACAGCCCAAATGCCCAACAGTAGATGAGTGGATAAAAAAGCTGTGGTACATTTACACCATGGAATACTATGCAGCTGTAAAAAAGAAGGATTTCTTACCCTTCAAGACAGCCTGGAGGGACCTGGAGAGTATTATGCTAAGTGAAATAAGCCAGTCAGAGAAAGACAAGTATCACATGATCTCACTCATATGTGAAATCTAATGAACAAAATAAACTGATAAACAAAATAGATCTAGAAACATGGAACAGAGTGATCAATCTCAGAGGGAAGGGAGGGCAGGAAGAGATTAACCAAAGAACTTGTATGCATATATGCATAACTCGTGGACAAAGGCAATAGTGCAGTGAAGGCTTGGGAGGGGGAGGGTACTGTGAGGAGGAGATCAATGAGAGAAGAAAGGGGACATCTGTAATACCTTCAACAATAAAGATTAAAAATACTTAAATGTTAGACTCGAACCATAAAATTGTAGAAGAAAACATAGGCAGTAAAATATTGGACATTTCTCTTACCAATATTTTTTCTGACATATCTCCTCAGGCAAGAAAAACAAATGGAAACATAAATAAATGGGACTAAAAGGTTTTGCACAGCAAAGAAATCCACCAACAAAATCAAAGACAATCCACTGAATAAGAGAACATATTTGCCAATGATACATCTGAAAATATGTTAATATTCAAAATATAAAAAGAACTTAAACAACACCAAAAGATCAAACGATCCAATTAAAAATGGGTAGAGGACCTGAACGAACACTTCTCCAAAGTGGATATACAGATAGTTAATAGACATATGAAAAGATGCTCAAAGTTACTAACCATCAGAGAGATGCAAATTAAAACTACAATGAGATATCACCTCACACCTGTCAAAATGGGTATCATCAATAAATGAACAAACAAGTGTTGGCAAGGATGTGGAGAAAAGGGAACCGTCATACCCTGCTGGTGGGAATGCAGGCTGGTGCAGCCACTGCGCAAAACAGTATGGAGTTTCCTCATATAATAAAAAATGGAACTGCTTTATGACCCAGCAATTCCACTTCTGGGAACATATTCAAAGAAAACTGAAACACTCATTCAAAAGAATATATGCACCCCTATGTTCATTGCAGCATTATTTATAGAAGCCAAGATTGGAAGCAGCCCAAGTGCCCGTCAGTAGATGAGTGAATAAAAAAGCAGTGGTACATTTACAAATGGAATACTACTTGGCCATAAAAGTGAAGGAAATCTTGCCTTTTGTTACAGCATGGATGGACCCGGAGAGTATTTTGCTAAGTGAAGTAAGCCGGTCAGAGAAAGACAAGTACTGTATGACTTCACTTATATGTGCAATCCAATGAACAAAACAAACTAGAAATAGAAACAGACTCACAGATATGGAGACTGGCAGCTGTCGGAGGGGAGGGAGGTTGGGGGGCTGGGTGAAAAAGGTGACGGGGTTAATAATAAACAACACCCGAAAGTATGGTGATTACCAGAGGGGAAGATGTGTGGTCTAAAAAATAAATAAATAAATACATAAATCATGCATTTGATTTATTGGTTTTTATAATTGTTTCTTCTGTTTTCAATTCCTCCCTTCATCTTAGGTTGTATCTATTTTTCTCTTATTTTGCCCGTTTCTTAAGGAGGGGATTTGAGAATAGTTTTGAGACTTTTCTTCCTTTTTAGCATGCACATTTAATTCTATAAATTTTCTTATAAACATTGCTTTAACTGCAACCTGTAATTTTTAAAAAATTGATTTTAGAAAGAGGAAGGGAGTGAGAGAGAGAAACATGGATGTGAGAGAAACATTGATTGGCTGCCTCCTATACACTCCTGACATGGGATCAAACCCAGACCTGGGATCGAACCCTAAAATCTGGGTATGTAACCGGACCAAGGATTTAGCCCACCACCCTTCGGTGCATGGGACGGCACCCCAACCAACTGAGCCACACCAGCCAGGGCTGTAACATGCAATTTTTGATCTTTGTATTTTTATTTTGTGTAATTCTTAATATTTTCTAATTTCCCTTGAAATGTCTTTTTTGACACATTGGTTGTTTTTAGCGGTATATTGTTTAATTTCCAAGGATTTTGGAGATCTTTCCTTTATATTACTGTAATTGATTTATAGGTTAATTCTATTGTGAGGGCAGAACATACTTTGCATTTTATTAATGCTGTCGAATTTGTTCAGGTGTGCTTTATGAATTCAGATATGGTCTGTCTGGGAGAACGATCCACAGGCACTTGAAGAGAATGTATATTCAGCTGTTGTTGGGTGGAGTGTTTAATAAATGTCAATTAGACACAGTTCTTTGATGCTGATGTTCAGTTCTTCTATGCCCTGGCTAGTTTTTTTATCTGCTGGTTCTATCAATTACCTCAGGGAGTGGATTTGTCTATTTCTGGATTTGTGGGTTTGTCTGCTTCTCCTTTCAGTTCTGTGAGCTTTTGCATCGTGCATTTTACAACTCTCTTATATGTGCGTATATATATAGGATTGCTATGCTGTTTGCTAAACTGACTCTTTTATCTTTATATATTATCATTTATAATCCTGGCAATTTTCTTTGTTTATTTAGACAGCATAAAGTTGGATCAGATGTTTAAACTATTATGATAATCTTTGCCTTTTAATCAATGTGTTTAATGCATTTATATTTAAAGAAAATATTGGCATGTTTGGATTTTAGTCTGCCATTTAATTATGTTTTCTGTTTGTTCCCTTTTTTATTCATTAGATCCACTTTCCTGCTGTATTTTGTGTTATTTGAATTTTTGTATTATGTTAATTTATTTACTCTTCTTTGCTCTCTCTTGGTATCCTTTCAAATGGAATAGAGCAAACTTACCATACTTTGGGTCCCATTATTCTTTTTCCTTCATCTTGTAGTTGTCATATGTACCATATCCACATTCATTGAAAACGCATCAGACAATATTATAACTTTTAGTTTTAGTAATCAAGTACATTACAAAGAATTTAAGGGAAGGATAGTCTATTATGTTTATTCAGATATTTACTATTTCTGTTGCTCTTTATTTCCTTCAAATAGCACCACACTAATTCAAGGGTAGAACAAGTACCTTATAATAACAACATATTTCTGATGCCTCCCTCCCGTGCCTTGTATTATTGCTGTCATTCATTTCAGTTACATACAAGAATACAGAGAGATACAAGCCATTGGTCCTATTTTCATTTTAAACAAACTGTTATATGTTAGGTCAATTAAAACTAAGAAAAATAAATGACTTTATTTTACCTACATTTATTTGTTATTTCATGCTCTTTCTGTCTTTATGTAGATGCAGGTTTTTGACCTATATCATTTTCCTTCTCCCTGAAGAACTTCTTTTTAACATTTATTGCAAGGCAAGGCAACAAGTCCTCTCAACCTTTATACAGAATTCTAGGTATTTTTCCCCTCAAAACTAAATATTTCACTCTACTGTCTTCTCACTTGCATGGTTTCTGAGAAGTCAGATAGAATTCTTGTCTTTGCTTCTCTCTATATAAGGTTTTTCCCTCAGGCATCCTTCAGGTTTATTTTTTATCTTGTTTTCCTATACTTTGAAAAATAGTATGCCTAGGTATAGGGTTTTTTGTTTTTATTTTATTTTTACTTTTTTGCATTTATCCTGGTTGGTGTTTTCTGAGCAGTCTGGATCTGTGGTTTTGGCGTCTGACATTAATTTGGGAAATTCCAAGTCATTATTGCTTCTGTTCTTGTCTCTTTTTCTTCTCCTTCTGGTTTTCCCATTATGCATACGTTACACATTTTGAAGTTGTACCTCAGTTCTTGGATGTTCTTTTCAGGCTTTTTTGGGGGTCTTTTTTTTCGCTTTGCCTTTTAGCTTTGTAAATTCTTATTGTTATATTCTCAAGCTTACAGATTCTTTCCTCAGCCAGGTCCCATCTTATAGGGAGCCCATTGTGAAAGCATTCTTCATTATTGTAGTGTTTTTGATCTCTAGAATTTCTTTTTAATTCTTTCTTAGAATTTTCATCTTTCTGCATAAATTATCCATCTGACTTGCATGTTGGCTACTTTTTCCATGAGACTCTCTAACATATTAATCAGAGTGTTTTTAAATTCCTCGCCTGATAATTCCAACATTCCTGCCATAATTGGCTATGGTTTGATACTTGTTCAGTCTCTTCGGACTGCATTTTTTGCCTTTTAGTTTACCTTGTAATTTTTTTCCTGAGAGGGGGACTCGATATTCTGGTTGAAATAGGCCATTAGTAACTTAGTGGCAAGGTGTGGGGGGAGGGGAAGCGTTCTCTTGTGTTATGTTTAGATTTAGTTGTTGGGTGAGCCTGTGAACCTAGACTGTGAACTTCACTGTCGCTTCTCAGTCTCCATGCGCCCCTCTCCCCCACCAAGCCCCAACCGTGTGCCCCAGATGAGAAAGGATGACTGGAGGGGGCTGTGGTTTTGTATTTCTCTTCCCGCATGTGGAAGGCTAGACGGGCCTCCAGTGGGTATTTCCCTTCCCCAGTTAGTCTTTAATAACACCCAGCAGGTTAGGCTCTGATAAAATAGTTTCACTCTACTTCTTTGCAGCATTTCATACTGTTTTTCCCCTCCCTGTGCTGGAAGCATGACATTTCTCATATATTCACTGTAGGAACAAGATAGAGCTGCTGGAGGTAAAACTCCCAATGGGGTGGGTGCTCCCCTATGACTGGGTTCCTTGGAGTTTTCATCTCCCAGACTTGTCCATATTGAGCCTCCAGCAATTTGTCATTTACAGGTTAGGTTTTCCTATTTTGGTACTGGTTTCCATGGAGGTTTTTGTCCTGGTAAGCTGAAATTTTCTGTATTTTCCTGTCTATCTCTTTAATTTTGGGGGCAGCAATTTGCTCTATGGTCTTACTTCTGAAGAGTATTGATTTTTTAGTTCATTTGGCTTTCTAGTTGTTGTTAGGATAGAGTGGTGACTTTCACACTCCTTATAACTAGACCTGAAAACCGCTTTTTTTCTTTATGATATACTATGTTTTCTTCTGGTGTCATTTTCTTTCCTCTTGGATTTTTTTTTTTTTATTTTTAGAGAGAGGAAAAGAGAGGATGCAGAGATAGAAACATCCATGAGAGGAATATCATCAATCGGCTGCCTCCTGCACGACCCCTACTGGGGTTTGAGCCAGGCATGTGCCCTGAACCTGGAATCACACCTGGCAATTTCTTGGTTCCTGGGTGGATACTCAACAGCTGAACCACACCGGCTGGGCTAATTACCTTTTTTTTAAAGGGCAGATCTACTGAAAATGGATTCTCTCTCATTCATTCATTCATTCATTCATTCTCTCTCTCTCTCTCTCTCTCTCTCTCTCTCTCTCTCTCTCTCTTTAAATCTAAGGATATTTTTATTTACTCTTATAATACCTGAATGAAATTTTCTCCGGATATAGAATCCTAGGTTGAGGTTCTTTTCTTTCAGCAACTTAAAATATTATTTTACTTTTTTAATGCTTTTTATTGTTTCTGATGGGAAATCTACAGTTATTTGAATCATTGTTTACCTACATGGTGGCTTAGATTTTATATTTCTCTGGCTACTTTCAAGAATTTTCCTTTTGTCTTTTGTTTTTATCAGTTTGCTTACAATGTGTCTCAGCATGGATTTTGAGGGGATTTATCCTGCTTATGATTTACTGAACTTCTAGAATCAATAGTATTATATATTTTGCCAAATTTGGGAAGTTTAAGCTATTATTCTTCATATAATTTTTTCTGTAATGCATTATTTTCCCTCTATTTCTGGGACTCTGATGACACAAATGTTAGACATGTTAGTATTGTCCTATAGTTCCCTGAGTCTCTGTTCATTTTGAAATTCTATTCCCTCTCTGTTGTTCAGATTAGATAATTTCTATTCACCTATCTTCAACTTCATTGACTTTTCACTGTCATTCCCATTCTGCTATCGGTTCCATCCAATGGGTTTTAAATTTTTATATGTTTTATTTCTCAGTTATAAAATTTCTGTTTTGTTCTTTTGTATAGCTTCTATTGTTTTGATTATGTTTTCTATCTTTTCATTTATTTCAAGAGTATGTATCCTTCCTTCTTGAAGTATTTTTTAAATTTTACTTTACATTCAATATTATTTTGTAGTACTCAGGTGTAAAGAATAGTGGTTAGACAATTGTATATTTTACAAAATGTTTCCCCTGATATTTCCAATATCCAACTGACACCAGACATAGTTATTACAATATCATTGACTATGTTTTTATAACAGCTGCTTTAAAGTCTTTATCAGATAATTCCAACATCTGTGTTATCTCAGCATTTGCTGCTATTACTTTTTGCCACCTGAACCTATATTTTCTTTTTTTTTTTTTTGAACCTATATTTTCCTGGCTCTTTATATGTCAAGTAACTTTGCATTGCATCTTAATCATTTTGGATATTATTCTCTGAGACTCTGGGTTTATGCAGATGCTATGGAGGATATTAATATGTTTATTTCAGTAGGCAATCAACCAGATACACTCAGGCTGATGTTCAGACCAGCCTTCCGTGGACTGCGGATTCAATGTTGGTTGATGTTCAAAGCCTCTGCAGTGCTATGTGGATCTGTAAAATGTGTGCTCCACCATAGGAGCAGGTTGGGACCTAGATGGTACTGTATCCCTTATTCCAGTTCTCACAGCCATTGGGTACATTTAGGATAAGATTCACACATGCATTAGTTGGTGAGCTTGAGAATTTATAAATGACACTGCCAAATCTAGGTTTCTTTCCTGAGTTCCTTCCTCACTGTGATTACCCTAGTGCAGTGGTTGGCAAACTGTGGCTCGCGAGCCACATGCGGCTCTTTGGCCCCTTGAGTGTGGCCACGAAGTTTCAATTGCACTGTACGTGCACGCCTGCACGTGGTATTTTGTGGAAGAGCCACACTCAAGGGGCCGCAGTTTGCCGACCACTGCCCTAGTGCTTTCAAATTTCTCAAGGTTCTCCTTTTGCATGGCCAGCAAGCTGGGGCTTGATTAACTTATTCTGCCATGCACGCCCTGTGCCTGTGTCTGCTAAGCCAAAGGGTGGAAGAACAAAGAGAGGAAAAGAGCTCAATCCTCTTGGAACCACAACCCCTTTGGTCAGGAAGGAAGGCTCTCCTGCATCAGAGTATTAGGTTTCTGTGGGTCCATCCCCTCTTCCACTACTGCTGCTGCCACTGCAGACACAGGATGGTTACCTGGAGGCTGGAGTGTGAGAGAGTAAGAGCATAAGCTGTAAGTGAAAACTCTTAGAACATCAGGAGCCTCCCCAGTCTCCCTAAGTGTCAGGCTACTTCATTCCTGTTCCTTAATATAGACAAGGGGGCTTCGCCTGGAGCTCTCTCTGTGGTGATCCCCACTGGTTGCAGGTTTTCTTGCTTTCATGTTGGAAGATACCAGAAGGAAAAAAATGGTAAACGCATCCCTAGTTTAATGCTGCTTCACATGCTGGCCTTTCTCCATTTTCCTGCTATTTACTTTCCCAACTTCCTGAATAGCTATGCATGCATTCTTTCCAGGTTTTATAGCTGCACTCAGGGAGAAAGTCAGTGTGGGAGACGCTTGCTTCATCTTACATAAAACAAAAACCATCCCTAGATTTTACCACTAGCAAGCCCTTTCCTTCCACCAACTGCAACTTTAAGTCCAAAACAAATTGGCACTCATTTTACCTGTAATATTCCTATAAGATGCAATCGATTGGCCAAAGGTTAAGTTGAAGAATAAGATGACTTCAAGGGATAAAGAGGAAAGTTTCCCCACTTCTCATACTGAGCTGTTACATAGAGGGTTTAGGAGTACTGCTGTTTATTCCCCACATATAAGATAGCTTATTTGGGGATTAATGCATTTCCCCCTGATGTTTGTAGTCAGGATACATTATTTAGAATGATTCTAATGTTCCTCTTAACTATAGTTTATCTACATACAGTTGTTCTTGATTTGATGCCTTTGTTGGGAGAAGTGGAGGGGTATTGCACTCGGCTTCCATTTAAGACACAACCCTTTCAGGAATAACCCTGGTTCTTGTTGTACCTAACCCTTTCTCTTCTGTTTTCCAGTTTCACTTTCTCAGATACCCAGTGCATTCAACCTCTTCTTTATTTTACAGACAGAAAAATTCAGACCAAACATTTATTGGGTTCTCATAGAAAACTGTTCACAAAGCCAAGTTCTGTCTCATTATTTTATCTGGAGAGGAGCTGTGGCAGATGTTGAAAGTTTTGACAATCATGCAGTATGAGAAAAATTTATTAAAGACAGGACCTCTCCACGAGAATGACTGCACAAAGGTAAATTTGTAGAGATGATTTCCTCAGTGAAATATATTGAACGAATTTTATAGACTTGTCTATGTCTTCATGGTTATTTATTCCTCAATCCACTGCAATCTGGTAGCTTCCCTCTTTATTGCACTAAAATTGCTTTTCCTAGGGCCACCAATAACCAGTTTTGACCACATCCAGTTGATATTCCCTAGTCCTTATCTTTTTTAAATAATGTATTTTTATTGATTTCAGAGAGGAAGGGAGAGGGAGAGAGAGAGAGAAACATCAATGATGAGAGAGAATCATTGATCAGTTGCCTCCTGCATGCTCCCTACTAGGGACTGAACCTGCAATGTGAGCATGTGCCCAGACTGGGAGTAGAACCATGATCTCCTGGTTCATGGGTTAATGCTCAACCATTGTGTGAACCCTGGTGGGGCCCTAGTCCTTATCTTAACTGACCTTTTAAAAATACTTAACACTGTTATTCACTTCTTGAAAGTCTTCCTCTAACTTCTGAGATAATACAAAACCATGGTTTTACTTTGACTTTTTGACTTTTTCTTTTTAATGTTTCCAGTAACACTCTTCCTCCACCCAATTCTTCCATAGTTTTGTTTCACAGGATTCTATTATCAGCAAAATTATTTTCTTTTTCTTATCCTGTTTTGTACATTGACTTCTGAAAACTTCATTTACCCTGATACCATTGATTATCCCATTATATTGATAACTTCCAAATCTCTATCTCCATCCCAATCTATAATTGATACCTCCACTGGATATGCCCTAGGCTCCTTAGATATGATACTTCTAAAATAATTCATCTGATCACCCGCCTCCTTCACCATGCCCTGCTCTCCCTGCTAACCTGTTTCAGTAGCTGTACCACCAACTACCCAATACCTAAGTGGGCAATATTGGAGTTATTCTCTGGAGGGTTGAATTTACCTGCTGCTTGTCTCAAATTCCTTCAACATGTTTACACAAAGCTTCCACAAGGATGAAACTTGCAAATATGAGGCAAAATTCTTCATTGTCTCCTTATTTTCATCAATATAACATCCCAAATTCATTCTACTCATGCATCGATTCAAAGTGGGGATGGATAGGAGTTGGTGCTGTAACTGGCCGAGACTGGTGCAGAACAAGCCCAAAGAACCAAGAGCCAAGGATTTCCACCCAAAGGAGATTTAATTTTATGAAAAACCAAGTCAAACTTGATAATGAAGCAAACATTTAACCTGGTTGTTTCTGGCATTGCCTTTGGCTTATATTCAGTCCCCATGATTTCATGTGTATATATACGTGTGCACGCGCGCACGCATGTGGGTGCATGTGAGTGTGTTATAAGCCTTTCAAATTGGGTGCAAGCAAGGCGATTTGAAGCAGGCTCTATCTGTATCTCCGAGCTTACCTCCTGATACTCCCACTCTGTCTCTTCAACCAATGCATCTATATCCCAGACATGCCGGACTGTTTGCATTTCCCCAAGCAGGCGATGCTTTCCAGGTCCTGCTCGCACCGCTTCTCACATGCCATGTGCTCTGCGGGAATGCATCTCCTGCTCCCCTCCTTCACTGGGTTAACTGGACATGTTATTCTTTGCCTATATTTATACTCTCTGGACACCATTTCCAGAAACCTCTACACTTGCCTCATCTAGCTGCACTCTGGGCATACTTCTCGTTTTATTTGAAACTGTGTCAGTTGGAATTGCACTTTTTAGGAACTTAATGTGGCTTCATTTAGACATGAAACTGTATCTCCGGCTTTTGTCTCTTCCATTATCTTCATCTTTTCTGTACAGAGAAACACCATACACATTTTGGTGATCTGGATGGAAGAAACAGAAACTGCCGAAAGGAACCATCAAAGTGGTGATTGCCAAGAAGAATCATAATGTCTTATGTGGACCTAGCACTATAAGTTCATAAATTTTTCCTCTTACAGTTTTTGCATTTAATCCCAATGGCAGCCCCTGAGGAGGGCCTATCACCATTCCACAGGTGATGAAGTAAGTGGTAGTCGCCGGGACAAGTGCCTCACTGAGGTGCCTGTCTGGTTTCAGACTCCGACCTGGACGCATGGCTCTCAATGTTTCTGAAGTGTCAAAGGGCCAGGGCCAGTCATGGACAGAGTCTCCCCACGATCTGAAGCAGCATCCAGCGCTGGCACAGGGGCCTCATTATAATGCCTGAGGCAATTTCTCTGCTTCTGGCCTGTTTCCTTCACATCCTTCTGGAGTCCCCTTTCTGGGATGAGGTGAGATGCAAGGGAAATCACCTGAAAGGAGTTAATTACCTTTGCTTCTAATTACCTTCTCTTTTCAAGGGCAATGGGTTAATTATCGGGATACTAACCACACGCCAGATTCCCTGGGTGAAAGGCACTTTCCCTTTAACAGGATCACACTGTGTTAATGATACTCCTCACTCCCAGAACTCTGCTAAAATAATTGTCTGTGAGCAGGTTGCTCTACAGAAATATCCATGGAGCGTAGAGCATTAAACCCCTCCAGTTGGATATTAAAGAATTTTTTCAAACTATAAACTTACTTAGCAAGAAAAAATATATTAATTAAAAATCTATCCTTAGCCAGTCCAGAAGTACAGTTAAAATGCCACAGAAGTAGCAATTTAAAGACTTAGAAAATACACTTCTCTATGTGCCTCTAGTACCAAATAAAAACTGTTCATATTTACTCTGCAGGGTGGGCCAGTGCTTTTTAAAGTTTGGTTTCTTAACAGCAGTAAAGGGAGGCCTAATCAGCCCCAAATTGGCTTCTGATGAACATGCACAGGCTGCCGTTCGCCCGTGTGCTGCCCAGCCACTCAGGACCCTGAACAGACGAGGCTCTGTGACCCCCATGCACAGTCTGAGGTTAAGATGCCAGGTTCTCAGCTCCACTTCAAATCAAGTGCCAACTATTGCTACTGAGAACCCCTAGGCGACTTCGCCTTCAGGTGCATTTAGACAAGAGGTTCTCACCCTCCATCATGAGAATACCCTGGAGGGCTTACTCAATCCAGATTCCTGGGCCACCACTCCCAGAGTTTCCAGTTCACTGGGCCAGGAGAAGCCCAGGGGAAGCATGGAGCCTGTTGGAAATTGCATTTCTAAAAAGTTCCAGGTGTCCCTGATGGTGTTGGTCCTAGAACAACACCTTCACAGCCACTGATTCACGTCAATGAAGAGAGTTGGTGCCAAGGATGCTGCGGTTCTCTTTACCCCGGGCGGTTCCAGCCTTTGTCTGGAGTCTCCTATCTTCAGGCACCTACATTCCAACTTTATCTCACCCCCGACTTCTGCCTTTTTTTTCTTCATGGACTTACCATATTGACTATATTATTACCAGTATTCAATTAGGGTGGTTTGGGCTGTAAACAACAAACACCAATTGGTTAAAGAAGTTATTAAGAAGATCTGTGGTTAATAAACACAATTTGCTGGCCCAGAAAGGTGAGGTTCAAGTGTTGGGTGGCATTCGGTGATGCTGGACCCGTGGCCTGGTGAAATTTAGGACCTGCATGCTGCACTTCTATTTGTCTACTCTGCTAACCACAGTTTGAGCTGCATCCTAAGACTGGGTCCCTTCATGGCTTTAGGATGGTTGCCAGCCACAGTCAAGTTCACGAGTTGCTTGTTTATCTTTTGGGAGAAAGTGACTCCCTGGGCTCCCTTTAGAGCAAAAGGAAGTCTCCCAAAAGCCTCTGGCAGGTGTCTCCTTAGGCCTCCTTGTCCAGAGCTAAGTCACGTGTTCATTCCAGAACATTCTCTGGCAAGGGGCTGGGTTTACCTTTAGCTCAGACACCCCTGGAGTTGGGGGTGGCTCCAGATTCTCCTGAGACCCAGGTTTTCTTGGGATGGAAGAGGGAAAAGGGGTGTCGGGTAGCAATCCATAGTGACCACCATCCTTTCTAAGCAGTTGTGAGAAAAGATAGTTTCAGAAAACTAGAAAACCAGTGGGGAAATGTTTTAATTTTTTTTACCACATGAGGTTTTTCCAAGGTAAGATTTCACTCACTGGATACTGACTCAGTGTGCTCACCATCCAGGCTGAGAAGGGCACTCTTCTCACCTTTATGTGATGGCTGGCATAGTGAGTGCCCACTCTTCACCATCTCCATCCTGTGGTCCTTCTGATGCCACAGCCCACCCCCTGGGACTCCTTCACAGCCTCTCTCTCATCTGTGAGCTCATCTCTGCCTTTAGTCTTCCTACTCTGAATTTTCCAACCCCTGCTCCCAAGCCTTCACCCTGCCATGTCCTGCCCTTCAGCTCCATCCCTCTGAAACTACCACCCCTGATGATCTCATCAACTAGGTCAGTTTTCCTACAGCTTCTCCAGTTGCTTGGTAACCCTCTCATCCCAGGCTCCAGGCTTCCCCTGGGCTCCACTGCTTTATCCTCCAAGTAGCTTCACTGATCTGTATAATATCCTCTCATTTCTTTCCCAAGATCACACACCCTACTGGCCCAATGTTTCCCTTCTTTCTTTCCAGGCTGTTGTCTTTCACGAGGTCCCACTCTCCTCTCTTATCTGCTTTTCTAAACCCTGGAGATGATGAATGTCAGACCCACTTCACTTTCCATATTCTGGCTGTTCCTGGCTTTGTTTTCCCAGAGGGAATGCTTTTCTCTGGGGATCATGGACCTTTCTGCTTTTTGCACTTTTTTTCCTGCCTTAACCACTAGTTTCTGTTTAAAAACAAACAAACATCTTTATGTATGTAAAACCGCCACCAAGGCAATTTAAACTAAGAAAAAGCTTAAATAGCTAGTAGTACAGGTGGAAGGGGGCTTGGCATTGTGAAGGGCGTGCAAAGACAACCAAAGTTGGGCGCTGTGCCATGATATTAGTTTACTAAGTATCCAGAGAAGCCATTATAGAAAGATGGTAAATTACTAGCTGGATGACAAGACTGTTGGGAAGCTTCTCAGCCTGTTAAAGGCTATGTCAACCTCAAAGAAGGCACTTAATACTGTATCTAAAAGACTCATTTTAAGTTCTATTCTCAGTGGTGTAAAATGTTTAACAGCTGGCTCTCAATAAAACACAACCAAACAGCCAACCAAAGCCCTTGTGCGAAGCATCTGCTGGTTTCCACAGTGTAAATACTACAATGATGTCTAATGCTGAGCCAATACCTCGCCCCCACTAAACATGGATGTGGGAGAATGTTTACACCCAACTTCCACAGACCAGTGCAAGCCAGTTCCAACACTCCCTGCCAGTCCCCGTCACTATTTAACTTCCAGGAGCCTCCCAGAGTTCGCATGATCTGGGAACAGTACTGGGTAGAGATAAGACCGAGAAGTTGGGGCTAAAATGTGTAGGACTTTGAATACCAAGTTAAAGATTGGGGTTTGAGTCTCGCTTCAGTTATTTGGGTAATGTCGTCACAATTTTTTCAGTGCCTTCAAATTCTCTGTAACATTATTTATTAGTATTTTTTAAGTGGATCTACTTTTTAATGAAGAAATTTTAATAGCTTTGTTAAAATACAATTTATATGACAAATAATTTACCCACTTAAACAGCACTATTCAATAGCTTTTAGTATATTCAGAGTTATGCAACCATCATCACAAGCAATTTTTAAAAACCTCCACCACTTAAAAAGAAGCTCCATACCCATTAGCAGTCACTACCCATTTTCCACCAACCTCCATAACCTAGGACAGTGGTTGGCAAACTCATTAGTCAACAGAGCCAAATAACAGTACAATGATTGAAATTTCTTTTGAGAGCCAAATATTTTAAACTTAAACTATATAGGTAGGTACATTGTTATTAACTTAATTAGGGTACTCCTAAGGCTTAGGAAGAGCCACACTCAAGAGGCCAAAGAGCCGCATGTGGCTCGCGAGCCTAAGTTTGCCGACCATGGACCTAGGAGGTTGTCCTATAAATTTTCCTATTCTGAATATTTATGTAAACAGAATTATCTATCATACTAAAAGGGTAATATAATTAGATTGGATGTCTTCCGGATGTCATTCCAGATGTCCTTCCTGACGAAGCCAGACAAAGCCAGGGCCAGAGGGAAGCCAGCCTGGGCAGGTCCTGGGTGCCAGTGGGCAGCCCGGGGGAAGCCAACCCGGTTCTGGGTGCCTGCAGGTGGCTGGAGGAGTGAAGCCCAGGTCCTGGGTGCTGAAGGAAAGCCGGTGGAAGGAAGGCCTACTCTTGCATGAATTTTCATGCATTGGGCCTCTAGTATAATATACACTGAGTGGCCAGATTATTATGACCACCTGATGTTTGTAGGCAAATTAGCTATAATTTCGAGCTGAAGTTTCTAGAGGGCCAGACCATTATAAATAGGGAAGCAGGTTGTTTACCATGACAGTAGAAGTGATTTTTTTCTGAAGATATGGGTAAACAACGCGATTTAACAGCCTTTGAACGTGGGA
>NW_005353762.1:1555559-1576245 GCF_000412655.1 Myotis brandtii
GGTGGTCATAATAATCTGGCCACTCACGTTCAAATATATCCCATGTTCAAAAGCTGTTAAATTGCGTTGTTTACCCATATCTTCAGAAAAAAATCACTTCTACTGTCGTGGTAAACAACCTGCTTCCCTATTTATAATGATCTGGCCCTCTAGAAACTTCAGCGCAAAATTATAGCTAATTTGCCTACAAACGTCAGGTGGTTATAATAATCTGGCCACTCAGTATATAATTTATAGTGACTTGTTTCTTTTACTTAGCATGATGTTTTAAGTCTCATCCATGTTGTACCGTACATAAATACTTTATTATTTTTATTAATAAATAAAAATATTCATATATCACATAACTGGGGGATGGACGCTTAGATTATTTATATTTATTGACTATTATGAACAATATTGCTATAACTATTTGCATACAAGTTTTTGTATGGGCCTGTTTTTAATCTTTTTTGATATATACCTAGGAGTAACATTGCTGGGTCATATAATAATTATATATTGAAGCTCTTGAGGTACTGCCAAATTATTTTCCAAAGCACCAGCACCATTTTACAAGCAGTGTATGAAGGTGCCAATACATCCATATCCTCATTAACACTTTATTTGTCTATCCTTTATTTTAGCCATCCTGGTGCGTGTGAAGTGCTGTCTCACCATGGCTTTGATTTGCATTTCCCTAAGGACTAAAGACACTGAACATTTTTTCGTGTGTTTATTGGACATGTGTATATCTTTTTTTGGAGAAATATTTATTCAATAAATAAGATATTTCATTGTATGGGTTGTCTTTTTATTGTTGAATTGTAGGGGTTCTTTATATATGCATGTACCTGTCCAATTTTCCCAATGCTTATATTGAATGAACTATCTTTACCCCATTCTATGTTTGTGCCTCCTTTGTCAAATATTAATTTACCATAGAGGCATTGGTTTATTCTTGGGCTCTCTATTCTGTTCCATAGATCTATATGTCTGTTTTTATGCTAGTACCATGCTGTTTTGATTACTATGGCCTTATAGCATAGTTTCTTCTCAAAACACATTTAACTGTAGAACTCTTTGTGTATGCTATGGTTCTGCAGAATGTAGAACCATACTATACACATTCATTGGAAAAATACTAATATTACTAATTTAACAAAATCTATCCAAACCAGGTGTTGGCTATTGGTGGGATTGGTCACACCAGTGGGAGCTGATACCTGGAGGATAGAACAATATGTATACTTGGGGTTGCCAATTGGAAGCCAGCCAACAGAAGAGGCAATGGGCTATGCAGTTCTGACTGAGTCTAGAACATCGTGGTGGAGGCAGGTAGAGGCCAGGCAGGCAGAGCACAGAGCAGAAAGCAACAGGAGTGACCAGAGGGAGTACCTGAGTTTCCTAATACCCTGCAGAGCTCAGCAACTGGGAAATCTGGCAGGAGGCCATGCACTAAGCTTCAAAGAGGAAGTGAGATTCCCAAGAGCTAGCTGGTAAGTGGACCTCAAATTTAAGCTTGGAGTTCAGGAGCAGAACCACGAAAGCAATCAGTGAGTTAGTCTCCAGGGTCCTGGAAAACCAATCAGAAATTTGGGAAGAGGCACAATCGATCAAGACCAGGTTGTAAGAAGTGGTATAGGGCCATGGTCTGCAAACTGCGGCTCGTGAGCCACATGTGGCTCGTTGGCCCCTTGAGTGTGGCTCTTCCTAAGCCTTAGGAGTACCCTAAATAAGTTAATAACAATGTATCTACCTATATACTTTAAGTTTAAAAAATTTGGCTCTCAAAAGAAATTTCAATCATTGTACTGTTGATATTTGGCTCTGTTGACTAATGAGTTTGTCGACCACTGGTATAGGGGGTTCCAGAAGCTTGGCATGAAGGAGCAAAGCGAAAGTCAAGTTATGCTCTGCAGGGAAGATCACACATGACTCCTTAAATCCTTCATGCTTTAGAATTCATGGCATAGAACCTGAGCTGAGCTGGTAGGTGAGAGGCCAGGAGCCATGGAAGTCATTACACAGGGGCAAGTTCACACACCCATGAGACACATCCACGTGGCAGGGAGCTGAAGCTAGTTTCTGCTCCTTATTACACCAAGGCTCCTGGCCCTCAGCTGAGGCTGTCTGTGCTAGACCAGATTGCATCTCTCCACTGGCTGGCGTCCAGGGATGCACTCTGGAGCCTCAGGGTGGGATCAGCAACCTCAGACACCCAAGAGGGCAATCACCTCCTATTTGGGCTGTTCTGCACCATTTCCTGGGGGCAGGTCCCCTCCCAGAGCAGGTAAGGCACTCTGGCAGTATGAGAATGCAACTATACAAACTTAGCTGATGTCTAAGTTAAGGGTTGAAGTAAAAAAATTTGCCAAAAAATTACCCTGGATTACTGTCAGTGAAAGTTACTCTGCTTGATAAGTTTTGAGGAAGATGTTTGACAAACTCTGGGCATATTTATGACTTTCTCTCTTCAATTTGTCATTGAAACTATTATGCCCAAAGTTTTTCTCTCAGTCTCTGCTGGTACTAGATAAAACAGTTCATATTCTTGTTCCCTAACCCAGTTGGGAGATATCAATGAACAATGCTAATGCAACTTATTTTACTATTTACTCTTTCTTCTTGGAGTAATCAGCTAGTAAAACCAAAATTATAGATTGGTACTTAAAAATTCTGTTTGTAAGGGTTCTGTCCCACCCATATTAGAATTATATTTCTTTTCTTTCTTTTTTTTTCAAGTGTCATTTAACTTTGTGAATTATTTTTTAAAAATTTATCTTTATTGTTGAAAGTATTGCAGATGGCTTTTTAAAATTGTTATATATATAATTTCCAACAAAATACAATTAATACAAGGCAGATACCCAACAAGTGCTGTAAGAACAGAGAAAGGAAAGAATAATTCTGATCAGAGTGATAATCAAGGGAGTCTTCATGGAGGATGTGACATTTGAACTAGACCTTGAAAGGGAAAGAAGAAAAGAGAAATTGTTTATTTGCTTGCTGTTACCTCCAGAGGATTTCAATCTGGGGAACATGACAGGAAAATCTCAGATAGAGTTAAAAAACACCAGCCAGGTGGCTCAGTTGGTTGGAGCATTATCCCATACATGCAAAGGTTGCAGGTTCAATTCCCGGTTAGGGCGTATACCTAGGTTTTGGGTTCAATCCCTGGTCAAGGTGCATATGGGAGGCACCTGATTGATGTTTCTCTCTCATCTCTCTCTCTCTCTGTCTCTCTCTGTCTGTCTCTCTCCCTCCTCTCTCTAAAATCAATAATAAAAAAATTGTTTTGCTTTCAACTCTAATATTTTGTCCCCAAGTTCATGAGCACTTAAATAAAAAGCAGAGCTAATGAAGAAACAATTAAAGCAGTTTTTCATTTTTCTCAGTGTTAAGCTTTCTTGGCATTAGCAACAGGTATTTTGTTTTGTTTTTGTTTGTAATGTTGGGGAAGAGTGAAAAGCCCCAGGGTCAAATCTTAATAGACTTTGTTTACAAATGTTAATGGGGTTTGACACAATTAAGCCCACTGGGGGTGAGGCTGGAGGTAGATGCAGTGGAGAGGAAGAGTTATCTGACCTATGGCAGAGGCATGTGGGCAGCAGGATCTGGATCCAACTTGAACACAAGAGCCTGCATGCATGTAGCAAGCCTTCACCCAGCCCTCTTCTGGTACATAGAAGCCTGGGTGAAGGTAAAGGCCATTGCAGTTGACAGGGAGACACAAAGAGTGTGGATATGAAGGGACATTGACCCTCAGAAGTATCAGATATCACAATAGTCTAAGGACCGGACTCTGCCCTCATTTTTATAGGCCTCTGTAAACCCAGTAGTGGAGAAAAGAAAGCCTCAATTATTACTGATGTTGAACTCCAAGTCGACTTCGGTGTGTGAGGGCTATGAGCCAGATTTTAATTTGATTTATGAAAATTAAGAAATATTACATTTTTCACTTTGAGTATCATGGGAAAATTCATAACGATCATATTTCAAAATCTGCAATGGTACATTAGAATCCCATATCTAATTTCCAAGCTATTCTGCTGAAAGCACCTTCATATTTTAATATCCATCTTGTAGTCATTAAGAGCTGTGTCTTTTGAATCAGAAAAACCTAGTTTGAATAATGACTGTACTTCTTATAAGGTATATAAGCAAAAGCCACTTAATATTTTTGAGTTTCAGGTATCTCCTCTGGAAATGAGATACCTACCTCACAGGCTTATTATGGGGTTAATTGGATAATTAATACATTTCCAGGAAGCACTGAGCTCATTATCTGGCACTTAGAATGCATTCAACAGATGGTAGCTCACGAGATTATTTTTGGGGTGCGGGGGGGGGGAGATCATAAGTATGCTCACCTGGGCTCTGCTGACACTGAGACAGGACTTTAGGGAAACCTCCTGCTGCTCAGAATGCCCCTTCACCTCACTTTTCTACCTGTAACACTTTCAAATGACAAATGGCTGCACTCCATGCTCAGGAGGGAAGGGGCCATCTTGTTTATGAGTACAGAAATGGCTGTGAAAAAAAGGAATGAAGAAATCTCTTTTATTGGTCAGTTTACATAAATTGTACGTAGATCATTATATAATCTCAGTTCTCTTTTGACCTAGGATATCGGATAAACAAAGGAAGCATAGTTAGAGCTAAGAGAGTGACCTGAGAAAAAATACATTCTGCAAAACTATATTAGATCGGCTAAGATATAACTTCCAAAAAGGAAAAAAGTAGGTGGGGGGGGGCTATGAAAAGATAGGGACAATGGAGTCCTCACGTTGATACGTTGATCAAGGAGTTAATACTTGGTGAGATTTCAGATGCTCAGCAATAACCCATCATCACTGTAACTGACTGGGAGGGGAAAGCTGGGCAGCCGGTCCAAGGTGGTGCAGCCTCGGGCATCTTCACTTTGGGATTCTTTGAAGAGGACTCCTCAGCTCTGCCCTGTTTCTATGAATCCGGAGAGCAGCTCAGGCCTGACCGGCCAGTGGGCAGGGCAGAGAGGGGTGGTGGAGGTGCGGTTGTGCCGTCACACTGAAGAGAAGTTCAGAGCTCTGGTCTGAAGTCAACGATGATCATCCTCTGGTAGGATTCATCCTGTGTTCTGCAAGGAGTGTAAATTCAGGATGCAGCTTTGTTCTTGGTAGCTCTTTTGCAAAAGGTAGGAAAACATTTGAAAAGTAGTTGGAGAATACTGGCATGGAGAATAGAATGACAGTTTGGATTTAGGGAAGCACAGACATATTTAGGGTAGTGTACCTGGGCTGTGCTGCTTCCATAGGTGAGAAACTTCCTCCCCAGGTCAGCAGGGGTTAGAATGTGGTGGCCCCGGATGCTCTCTTCTGGGTGTGGGCAGAGTACAGGCCAGATCTGAAGCAAGAGACTGTAACTTGGAGAGTCCGGGCGAATGTGAGGGTTGAATTAGACATTCAGAAACTCCAAACAGAGTCTGAGTGTTCATTAAAAACAATCCCTGATCTTTACGATGTGCCAGAGCTGTGCTATCTGGGCACTGGGGATATAAAGGTGTGCTGAGACCACACATATTGAAGAGAGGTGAGTAAAATCCTATATAATAAAAGCCTAATATGCAAATTGACTGAACGGTGGAACTACTGGTTGCTATGATGTGCACTGACCACCAGCGGGCAGACGCTCAATGCAGGAGCTTCCCCCAGCCCACAGGCCCCAGGCCAGCCAAGGCGGTGCCAGTGGGGGGCCCCCAAACTCCCCGCCAGTCACCCTGCAGAAGGAGGCGACTGCTGGCAGCAGTGGCTGGTGGTGGGGCCAGTGAGTGGGCGGCACCAGCGGGCTCCCTGACCCCTCGATCACTCCAACAGTCACCTTACAGATTGGCCAGATCCAAGGACCCTACCTGTATATGAATTTTGTGCACCAGGCCTCTAGTCTATGATAAAGCATTGTGACAAGTGTTACATAGAGGCTCATACAAACTGCCCCTTTGCTCTGGAAGCAAGAAGAAGGTGGCCATCTGTGTGGCCTGGTAGGGGTGGGGGACACTTCACTAGCAGGTGACACTGGACTTGAGTCTTGATGAATGAAAGGTGGGTGGTTCATGAAGAAGGTAATGCAGAGAGGAGCACAAGTGGTGGTTGAGGATGTAGACTTGGTGATGTGGCTGGAGAAGGTCTAGGGTTCTGTGTGGCTGCATGGGAGTGGGCGAGAACAGACTGTTTTGAGAGCAGGTTATGAAAGGCCTTGTGAACATGGCCTTCATGCTGTGGGCAGCCGTTGAAGGTCTTCAGAGAGGGGATGGCCAAGATCCGGTGGAAGGATATGGGGATAACACAGGCATGTGGTCCAAGGTAGGCAGCAGAGGAAATAAAAAAACACGACAGATGTGACCTCAGATAAAATATAGCTCAGTTCTCCTGCAGGGCAAGTGTCCTCATTTACTGGGAACTGGAAAAGTACTTAAGGTGATGATTTTGTTCTGCTAGGGTGGGCCCAGTCTGAAGGTAATTTTTCAAAAGCAGCTGCTCTAAGTGTTCGTTAAATGGTGCCAGGGGATTTTCTGGACACAGGTGTCATGTTCAATCTCTCTCATCTATCAATAAAGCCTGGTGGAGTGCCGCTCGGATGGCCCACAGCACTTCGGAGGTGGGAATCTATTAACTGATGCTGCCACAGCTTCAGGCCCGGCCAGCTTCAGCCATCAACAATATCCTCACCCTCGGCTTCTATGGCTGCTTCTCCAGCATTTCAGCTGTGCCTCCCGCCCGGCCACTCAGATCCGTCTGTCACCTCTACTCTTCCTAGTTTCTGTTTGTCCCTGAAAAATATTCTTTTTCTATGTTCTTAATACAGGAAAAGAAAATTTATGCATTTATCATTTTTTTAAATAATTAATAGATGTAGTTGGTACAACATTTTAAAAGGTGCTCAAGAGAAATTTCTCTCCCACCCTTTCCCAGCTGCCCAGTCTCTCTCTGCAGTGCAAACACGATCCCCTAATTTCTTGTGCATCATTCAAAGACGTGCAGTACAATTGCAAGCATATGCCTATGTTTAAAAAAAGATTATTGATTTGAGACAGAGAGAGAGAGAGAGAGAGAGAGAGAGAGACATTGATTTGTTGTTCCACTTATCCATGCATTCATTGGTTGCTTCTTGTATGTGCCCTGATCCAAATTAAACCCACAACCTTGGGGTATTGGGATGATGCTCTAACCAACTGAGCTACCTAGCCAGGGCTTCTTCTTTTCTCTTTCCTTCTTTCCTTTTCTTTTCTTTTCTTTTCTTTTCTTTTCTTTTCTTTTCTTTTCTTTTCTTTTCTTTTCTTTTCTTTTCTTTTCTTTTCTTTTCTTTTCTTTTCTTTTCTTTTCTTTTCTTTTCTTTTCTTTTCTTTTCTTTTCTTTTCCTTCCTTCCTTCCTTCCTTCCTTCCTTCCTTCCTTCCTTCCTTCCTTCCTTCCTTCGCATAAATAGGGGCACAGTAGACACCTTATATGCACACAGGATCTAGTTCCCCATCACTTCCCCCCTTTTTCTAAAGGCTCATGGTATTCCATTGTGACATGTCTTCATTTATCTTGTTAGGCCACTATATTTTTAAATTTATTTTTATTTTTAAAAATATATTTTTATTGATTTCAGAGAAGGAGGGAGAGGGAGAGAGAGACAGAAACATCAATGATGAGAGAGAATCATTGATTGGTTGCCTCCTTCACACCCCTCACTGGGAATTGAGCATGCAACCCTGGCATGTGCCCGGATTGGGAATGGAACCATGGAACTGTGACCTCCTGGTTCGTAGGTCGATGCTCAACCACTCAGCCACACCTGCCAGGCTGTTAGGTCACTATTAATAGACATTTAAATAGTTTCTAATTTTATGCTATTACAAACATAAGGAAATTCATGAATATATTTATGTCTCATTTAGAAATATCTATAATAATAAAAGCATATTATGCTAATTAGACCAGACATCCTTCTGGACTACCTTCTGGATGAAGCCAAGGCTTTGAGGGAAGCCTGGATCCCAGGTGCCAGAGGGAAGTTGGTGCTGGCAGCTGGGGGAAGGAAGGCCTACTCTTGTACAAATTTCATGCATCAGGCCTCTAATTTATAAGATAAATTCCTAGAAAAAGAACTGCTGAGTCCCTGGGTATATTTATAATTTGAGAGACTTTACCAAATTATCCTCCATAATGGTTGCCTTAATGAAAGTTGATTTTCCTACATGTTTTCTTACAATATGGTGTATTATAATATTTTGCCAGTTTTATGTTGAAAAATGCTATACATTTATAGTTCTACTTTTTACATCTCTTATTTTCAGTAAAGCTGATCATTGTTACATAGTTTAAAGAGTCACTTATAATTCTTTTAAAGAAGAAAAACCTGATTATATACACTGAGTGGCCAGATTATTATGACAGGCCAGATTATTATGACCACCCCATCAGTACTTCATTGACATTTCCAAAAATACTGAATATTGAAAAATTCCTAAGCAAATACTCTCAAGGTTTTATTATTATTATTATTATTATTATTTGCATAACTAATTCATTTCATTGTACTGATGGGGTGGTCATAATAATCTGGCCACTCAGTGTATATTGATTATTTTCCCATAAATATTGTTTATCTTTTCCTTATTGATTTATGAGAGGTCATTACATAATCAGAAAATTATTCTTTTATGTATAATATGCAAATACTTTTCACAGTTTATTGTTCGAGTTTGAGCTTTATTCTGTGGTAGAATTTATTTGATTTTTTCCATTTTTTTATCATACTTAGAATATTGCAACCGTAGGGTTATTTTTAAAGTAAAATGATCTCTTTTAGTACTTTTAGTGTCATTTAAAATGTTTATTTTGAAATAACTTTAGACTTACAGATGAGTTTTAAAAGCAGTCTTCACTCACCTTTGCTTAATGTTAACACTTTGAAGTTAACATTGGTATGAGACTCTTCATTAAACTGTGGACTCTAGTGGGGTTTCCACATGAACCCACTGATGTCCTTTGTCTGTTCTAGGGACCAAGCCAGGACCCCACATTTTATTTAGTCGCCTTGTGTCCTCCCTCTCCTCCCAAAGTTCCTCCATCTTGCCTTGTCTTTTATGACCTTGACATGTTTGAAGCATACTTGTCAAATATTGTGTAGAATGTCCACAATTTAGGTTTGTTTTATGTTTCCTTATGAAGGTTATGGATTTATGAAAATATCACAAGTTGGTGTGCTCTTCTCAAAACGTTATATTAGGGGCATATAATATCAATATGTCTTATAATTGATAATGTTAAATGTGGTGTCCACCATGTTTTCTACTGTAAAGTTACCATTTCCCCCTACGTAATTAAGAAATACTTAGGGGGTGTTACTTTGAGGAAATATATGTACATGTTATTACATAATTTACATGTTATCACTATATTCATTTATCTGACTTTAGATATATATGTTTTATGCATTTTTAATTGATTTTTAGGGATAGGGAGATAGAAACATCAATGAGAGAGGAATATCATCGATTGGCTGCCTCCTGCACATCCCCCCACCAGGGTTGAGCCTGCAACCCTGGACATGTGCCCTGACTGGGAATCAAACTGGTGACCTCTTGGTTCCTGGAAGGATGCTCAACCCCTGAACCACACCAGCTGGGTTATTATGTTTTTTTGTTTTTTGTTTTTTTAAATAAAAACACATACATTTTTACAGATAACTCAGACTAACCTAGCACCAAATCCTATAATTTCTCCTTCGCTCATTTGTAACATTTTCTCCAACAGTGAGAGACCTGTCCTTATCTGTAATATACTTATTTATTTATTTGTATACTTGTTTAACCCTCGTACATCTGTAGTTTCCTAATTGCTCACACACACCCCTATGTGAAATAAATAGACTGACTAGAGTGTTTGAGTACAGTGTTTGTGTTCAGGTATGTTGTCTCCAGCCTGTATCCAGTCGGAAAACTCTTTTTCACATAGGCGAGCTCTTCTCTTACCCACCTTCCCCTTCAGTGTGGTTATGCTGTTCATTTGCAATGCAGTCATATGCATTTCTCATAGTCTGCAGGGCATCTTGAGTTGCCCCAACAACGTGGTTGGTGTATTTTTTTTAATATGCTCATAATAAAATTCATGCTTTGTGTGATCCTGTGGATTCTGACAAATTCATCGAGAGTACTCTAGAGGACAGTTTCACTGACCCAAGACTTCCCGTGCTGCCCCTTGTAATTAATCCTCACTCCCAGCCTCAACTCTGACCATCACTGTAGTTCCAATAGCTTTGTCTTCTCAAGGAGATCACAGAGCAATGCCCTGATCTGTCTCTCCCTTCAACAGTGTTTGGATGGAATAGACCCAGACGCCTCTTCTTCCAGCCTCCGACTATCCACCAACCTCTTTTCCTGTCGCCACTTCAAGAACCACCTCAGCCATCCTCAGGCTCTGGACCAGCCAAAACCATTTTTTGAGCTTAACTCCTTATTGCCAATCAACCATGAACTCCCCAATTTGTCAGAATTATTCCATCGGAGTGGAGGCTGCCATCAACCTTGGTCACCCTGCCTCTGTGGGCCTCCTACACCTACCTGTCTCTGGGCTTCTATTTTGACATAGACCAGGTGGATTTGGAGGGCATGGGCCACTTTTTCCGCCAGTTGGTGGAGAAGAAGCTCCAGCATTTCTTTAAGATGCAAAACCAACACTGTGGCCAAGTTCTCTTCCAGGACGAGCTGAAGCCTTCCCAAGGTGAGTGGGTGAAAGCCAGGATGCCCTAAGAGCAACCGTGGTCCTGGAGAGGAACCTGAACCTGGCCCTTTGGGATCTGCATGCTCTGGGTTCTACCTACATAGACCCCCATCTCTGTGACTTCCTGGAGAACCACTTCCTGGATGAGCAGGTGAAACTCATCAGGAAGATGGGTGGCTACCTGACTCACCTCTGCAGTCTGGCGGCCCCAGAAGCTGGGTCAGTATCTCTTCCAAAGGCTCACCCTCAATCATGACTAGAAGCTTTTGGAGCTCAGAGGCCTATGAGGTGCCTTTCTGTGTCCCCCTGGTGTCTGGCTTCTGCCTGAGCCACTCCATGAAACCTCTAAGTAGCCTTTTAACCACCCTGGAACCCTCTCTCCTGCCTGGGACCAAATGGAAACAATAAAGTGTATTGCAGCAAAAAAATAAAAAAATGTAAAAGGAATTAGTCCATGTATAGCTTTTTTATTTGATTATAGCTTCTTTCACTTAGCAAAGTGCATTTAAGATTAATCTATGTTGTTGAGTGACTCAATAGTACATGTTTAAAAATAGCATACTTATGGAAGTATAATTGACATACAATAAACTGCACATATTTAAAGTGTTCACTTTGACAATTTTTGACGTAAGTATATGCACCCATAAAATCTTCACTATAATCAAGATAATAAACATATCCATCACTTCCCAAAGTTTTCTTGTCCTCCTTTGTAGTCACCTATCAAGCCCTTCTCCACTCCTTTCTTCTATTCCAAAGCAAACACTGACCTGCTTTCTATGATTGTAGATAATCTTACATTGTCTAAAATTTTATATGAATACTAGAGGCCCAGTGCACGACATTTGTGCACTCAAGGGGGGGGGGTGTCCCCTCAGCCTGGCCTATGCCCTTTAGCAGTCCAGAAGACCTCAGGGGATGTCCAGCTGATGGCTTAGGCCCACTCCTTGTGGGGATTGGGCCTAAGCCAGCAGTCAGACTTCCCTCTCACAGTCTGGGGCTCTTGCAGTTTGGGACCCCTCATTCCTTACTGCCCACCTGCAGCGGAGGTGGGAGAGGCTCCTGCCACTGCCACTGGTCTTGCCAGCTGTCAGCCTGGCTTGTGGGAGCGCACTGACCACCAGGTGGCAGCTCCTGTGTTGAGCATCTGCCCCCTGGTGGTCAGTGCATGTCATAGTGATCAGTCGTTTCGCCGTTTGGTCAATTTGCATATTACCCTTTCGTTATATAGGATATGAATAGAATTATACAATATGCAGTCATTTCATCTGGCCTCTTTCCTCACAAAAACATTTTGAAATTTATTCCTGGTGTAGTATGTTTCGCTAGTTCATTTCTTTTTATTGCATCCTCTGGACCAGCCTCCATTTTTGCGCTTATCTACAGATTCCATTGTATGGGTAGAACATAGTTTGTTTATCCATTCACTTTTGATGGACATTTGGTTTATTTCCAGTGTTTGGCTATTACAAATACAGTGACTGTGATCATTCAAGTGCCAGTCTTTTGCATGGATATATACTTTCATTTCTCTTGGACAAAGTCATAGCAGTAGAAGGCTGAATCAGATGGTAGATGCATGCTGGTCCTTTTAAGAAACTGCCAAACTCTTGCAAAGTGGTTGCCTCATTCTACAGTCCTATCAGCAATGCATGAGAATTCTAGTTTCTCCATATTGTTGCCAACACTTGATATGGTTAAACCTTTTTAATTTTAGCCACTCAAATGGGCATGTAGTAGTATTTTATTATGTACTAGAGGTCCGATGTGTGACATTTGTGCAAGGGGCTCGGCCCTTGCAGCCCCTCGCAGCCTCAGCTGGTCCTCACAGCCCCAGCTTCATCCGGAAGGTCATCTGGACAGTCGTCTGGAAGGATGTCTGGACAGTTGTTCTGCTGTTTGGTCTAATTAGCATATTAGCTCTTTATTATATAGGATAATTCATATTTCCTTAATGATTAAGGATGTTGAGCACTTTTTCATGAATTTATTTGCCATCTTTTCTAGTAAAATATTTCCTTGATTTCTATGTTTATGTAAATTTTTTTTTTCTTATTGAACTTTGAGATTTTATTATTGATTTCAGAGAGAGGGAGGGAGAGGGAGAGATAGAAACATTCATGGTGAGAATCATTGATTGGCTGCCTCCTGAATGCCCCTTACTGGTGTCAAGCCTGCAACCCAGGCAGCTGCCATAACTGGAAATTGAACCTTGACCTCCTGGCTTATAGGTTGAGTCACACTGGCCAGGCAGAACTTTGAAATTTTGAATATATTTAATTTCATTATATATTAAAAGTCTGTTATCAGATATATGACTTGCAAATACTTTTCCTAGTCTATGGCTTGCTTCTTCATTTTCTTCACAGACATTTTGAGAAGCAGTAGTTTTAAATTTTGTTGAAGTTTAATTTATCAGTTTCTTCTTTTATGAATCATGCTCTTGGTATTATATGGAAGAAATTTTTGCCTAACCCAAGATCACAAATTTTTTCTCTTAAGTTTTCCTCTGGATATTTTATAGTTTTAGATTTTATATTTAGGTCTATGAGTTAATTCTGAGTTAATTTTAAGCTAACCATTCTTTATGGTATGGTGCAAGGTATGGTTTGAAGTTTATTTTTTTGCTTATCAGTATCCAATTGTTCCAATACCATTTGTTGAAAAGACAATCTTTCTCCACTGAATTATTTTTTATACCTCTGTAAAAAATCAATTGTTTATATATGAGTGGGTTTATTTCCAAATTTTCTATTTGTTAAATTGGCCTACTTGTTTACAACAATAGCACACTGTGTTGATTATTGTAATTTTATAATATATCTTGAAATCAGGTAATATTAGTCCTCCAACTTCCTTCTTTTGCAAAATTGCTTCACCTGTTCTAGGTCTTTTGAATTTCAATTAGTTTGTCAATTTCTACGAAAAAACACCCTGGATTTTTATTGTGATTTCATTAACTCTATAAATTATTTGGTGGAAAATTTTGCAACTTAACAATATTGATTCTTCAGCCAATAAATATACATATCTCTCCAGTCATTTAGATTTTCTTATGTTTGCTAAGAAAAGTTTTGTGGTTTTCACAAGTATTTTACATCTTCATCAGATTTAATCCTAAGTATTTCATATTTTTGATGCTATTGTAAATTATATTTGTGGTTAAATTTCTATTTCTGAATGTTGCTAGCATAAAGAAATATAATTGATTTTTATGTTGGTCTTATATTAGATAATCTTGCTAATTTTATTTATTAGTTCTAGTAGATTTTTTGTGATTCCATTAAATTACCCTAATGGAAGACCATGTCATTTGAAATAAAGACAGCGTTATGCCTTTTTTTTTCCAAACTGGGTGTGTTTAATTTCTTGTACTTGTCTTTTACTAGTTAGAACATCCACTTCAATGTTGAATAGGAATGGTAAGAACAGATATCCTTGTATTGTTCCTGATTTCAAAAGGGTAATCATTTAGATTTTCAACATGAAATATGTTAGCTGTGGAGGTTTTTATAAATTCCTTTTATTGGGTAGAGAAAGAATCTTTCTATTTCTAGTTTGCTGAGAGGATTTTTTTAAAAAATCAGGAGTGGATTTTGTCTAATGCTTTTTCTATATCCATTGAGATTATTATTTTTTTTAGTTTTTATGATGCAAGCAAGACAATAATGGAACAAAAACTGTCAACCTAGAATTCTACATCCAGCAAAACATCTTTGAAAAATGATGATGGAAAGAAAGTGTTTTCAGACATACAAAAGCTGGAATACTCATTACCAGCAGACCTGCCCAGTAAGGAAAATGAAAGGAAATCCTTCAGGCAGAAGAAAAATGCTGCCATATGGGACTAGGGATCTACACGAGGAAATGAGATACAGGAAACTGTAACTGCACCAGTAAATACGCAAGATATTTTCTGACCATTTAACTCTTTTTAAAATAATTAGTTCAAAAATAATAACTGTGTGTCATGGAGCTTATAACATATATAAAAGCAAAATGTATGAAAAACAATAGAATGAAAGTTAGAGGAAAGAAACCAAAGTGTACTGTTGGAAACTTCTTACACACAAAGTGTGCAATATCACCCGAAGCCAGTCTGTGATAAGTTAAAAAAGTATAATATAAACCTTAAAACAGCCATTAAAATAACACAACAAAGAGTTATAGCTAATAAGCCACCGAAGTTGTTAAAATGGTTTCATGAAAGATATTCAGGCAGAAAAAGAGGGAAATGAGAAAAAGAAAACATGGATCAACAGGAAACTAATATGTTAAGTACAAATGGTCCCGTGTGAGGGCAGGTCTGTTCCTTCTCACCCTATCTTGGGAGCTTGAGCCATTTTGTTTTCCGTAAACTCTCAGCTCTGCCTCTTCTACTCAGGGATTCGTAGGCTGGGCTCCAGCAAGGCTCCTCTCTCCTGTGGTGACAGGAATCGCTCTCAGGCAGCAAGTTGAGACAAACCTAGGCTTCACCTCATTTGTATCTTGTTGCTCAGGCATCATCATTCTTTGTTCCCCAGAATCCAGTGTCTTGCAAACTGTTGTTTTATATATTTTATTGCTTGTTTGTTTGTTTCAGGTGAGAAGGTAAATCCAGTCTCTGTTCTACACCTTGGTTGGAAGCAGAAGTCAGCCTCTTCCTTGTTATTGCTGAGAATATTCCATTGTATGGATGCCTTGCAGTTTATTCATTTATTTATGGAAGGTCTGGGATGTTTCCAGTTTTTTTTGCAATTATGAGTAAAGCTTCTATAAAAATTTGCATGTAGCTTTTTGTGGGAACATACATTTTCAAGTTCACCTGGATAAATACCTAGGATCATTCCTTAGTCACTTGGTAAGGGTGTGCTTAATTTTATAAGGAACTACCAAGTTGTTTATCAGAGTGACTATACCATTTAGCATTTCCACCAGAAATCTATGAGGGCTCAGTTACTCTGTATTCTTGCTAACACTTGATATTGTAAGCTGCTTGTCTCTTTGTTTATTGATTTATTGTTAGTCATTCTAATATATGGATAGTGGTATCTCATTGTGGTTTTAATTTGCATTTCCCTAATGACTAATGCTGTTGGCCATCTTTTTGTGTGCTTATTTGTCATCTCTATGTCTTCTTTGGTGAAATGCTTGTTGATAACTTTCCCCCAATTTAAAAATTGAGCTGTCTATTTTAACATTCTTTAATTTGAGTTTTTTAATATATATTAAACTACAAGCCTGGTACATGAATTCATGGGGCCCGGCCAGCTCCCCCTGATGGGGGTCCATAGGGTTGGGCCAGTGCGGGGGGAGGGGTCGCGGGCAGTTGGCCAGCTGGCCCCGCCACTGATCAGGGTGTTGGGGGCCAATCAGGGGTGCGACTGGCCAGGAGGGGAGCAATCGGGGCCTGAATCAGGCTGGTTGGCTGCCACAGTGCGTGTCACAGTCACTGGTCATTCCAGTTGTTCTGGTCATTCCGCTGGGCTTTTATACTACATAGATACACGTCTTTTATCAGGTGTTTCTTGCAAATATTTTCTCACAGTATATGGCTTGTCTAAAGTTTCATTTTAAAGTCTCCCTTTTCAGAGGGATCTGATTTGGTGAAAAGACTGAGTTGGAGGTGTGCTTTATTAATATATCCAAATCATTTATCAACTAACAGAAAAATAATTTTAAGTACAATACAGTAGTAATTTTTCTTCCAGAAATTTAATGCCATTTATATTTGTGTTACTGAGGAAATTATAAGAGAGAATTTATTTTGGTAACAATGTCAAGGATTTATATTCTTTTTCTTGTTGGGCTACTAGTTAGATGACCCTTAATCTCATTGGTTTCTCCAGGATCAAATTCCTGAACAACAAATGTGAAACTTTAAGTAAAAGCTTTTTTTTTTTTTTGCTATATTTTTATTGATTTCAGAGAAGAGGGAGAAGAAGAGAGCAATAGAAACATCAATGATGAGAGAGTATCATTGATTGGCTGCCTCCTGCACACTCCACACTAAGGAATGAGCTCATAACCCTGGCATATGCCCTGACAAGGAATTGAACTCTGACCTCCTCGTTCATAGGTTGATGCTCAACCATTGAGCCATACCAGCTGGGCTAACTAAAAGCTTTTTAAAGTTAATAGCACAGGGTCCAATAACATATTCTATCAATGTTCCTCAGAGGTTTTAGTTTTATCTTGTTTTGTTTTTACACTTTTATAATAACATTATAGTACCTTTTATTGAGAGTGATATTCATATATGCATTTTTTGATTCCTGTGTTTTAAATAACTTGAGGACTAGTAAATGCATATACAAATAAAGAGGGAGAAGAGGGTATAAAGAAGAAGAGATTTTACATTTTATTCAGATAAAACAGCATCACATTTATTTTAAAACTTCCACTTGAATAGACATATTAATTGATAGGGAGTAAATTATTTCAAATGTGGCACATGTAATATTTAGTGGGCATTGGGTTATATTGATCAGTCATCTAAATTCATCATTTTATTAAGTTGAGGTAAAGCATCAATATATGTTCTGAAGAAAAATTCAGTCCTAGTGCCTTCCCCCAGCATTTTGTTATGAAAAATGTCCAATGTAAAAAAACTTGCAAGAATGGTACCGTGAATACCCATAAGCCTACTATGTAGATGTCACAATTAACATTTAATTACACTTCCTTTATCAAATAAACATCTCTCCATCACTTATCAATTCACCTTCTTTTCTGATGCAGTTCAAATCCAGCTAATTTTTAAAATTTGAGTATTTATCATGAAGAAATCTTTTGACTATATGTTGAGATCATTGTTTCTAACATACTTATCCATTGACAAACCCCACAAACATCCTGCTGCTAAAGTTCCCACGCCTGGGAAGTGCTCCTAAGAAACAGACAGGGAGGTTCCTGGCCCCACCTCTGGAGAGGAAGCTGGAGCTGGGGTAAACCTAGTGCCTGAGCTACCCACACACCTCCCCCCACCCCCGCCCTTGCTCCACAGTGTCTGATTCATCAGCAGAGGCATTGGCGCAGGCATAGTCAATTAGCCACAGCAGACATCGGGAAGGGCCTAGCCATGCGTTACCTACAGGAGTCTGAAGAAGAGAGAGTCAGAGGGAGCAGGAGGATGTCATGATAAAGTGCAATTCTGTGAAGGGAGGTATGTTCAGACAGGGCTGAGACGAGACTGATGCTCTGATATGGCTCTTTGCAAACCTAATTATCAGAAAAAATTATTTGCAAGAACTAAAAAAAATTGCTTGAATATTAACAAAGAGATTCCCATTTAGAAGCTCTGGTTGGGGGCCTGAATCTGTATCTTTGACACGTGCTGCAGGTACTCTGGATGCTACTGGCCTAGAGCCAGTATTTAGGAACTTCTCCAGATGAAAGGTGTGTCGGGTGTGTGAGAGTCCCTAGCCTGATTCTCAGCTGTGTCTATTGCTAGAATCTATACACGTTGGGTCAACTGGGAGGGCAGGCCACCAGAGGTGGATTGGTGTACAGGGCCATGTGGGTAAGTTTGGTGAAGTACCAACTCCTCATGTGCAGTGAAGGGAGCGGTGGGTCTGAGTCCCAGATATGTATTCTGACCCTGGCTGCTAGTCTGGGAACCGGCCAGGAAGGGGCTTTTGAACAAATATCTTGAGAAAGATTTGGCTACTAACTCTAAGACATTAAAACACAAGCAAATGACATAGTGACATACAAAAGGAAGATACAATTTTACCGGGGGATTCAGTGCCCGGAAAGCTCCAGGGACAGCAGTCCTTGGCCTTGTGCCTTAGTTGTGACACACAGTGAGAGACAGCTGCTCCCCGGGGAGTCCAATGGCAGCGCTCAAGGGCGACCTTGACACCTTAAGCTGTCATTGGAGCAAGGGTCAGAGGAAGAAATGGCTACCATCCAGCTGTGAGGCCAGACTTGGTCTCATTCTCCTGGAGCAACAGGTATAGGATGGTTGGGCTTCTTTTCAGGGGATGAACTTCTTCAGTTAGTGGCAAAGTTTGGGCGAGAGTCAGCACAATAGGACTTGTATAGGTGCTGAGTTTAAATGTCATTTGCTTGTCAGGAGATGCTAAGAATATGTGGAGAAGGCCAAAGGAAACACAGGCTCAAAGAAATGAATGAGGCAGCATGTATGGGAGAGAAAGAACAGAGTCGTAAACTCATGTTTGTCCTGATAGATACCACTTGCTTTACTTCCTCTAGTTAAAAGTTACTTTATTCATTTCCATTTAATAGCAATCGCTATTGAGCATGCAGGTCTCGGGGAGTTCCTGGTGCCTGGTACCCAGGCTGCTCTGTGCCTCTGAAGTTTGCTCCTTGGCTTGGATCTTGCTGTATGACCCTGTTTCTCAGAGCTTCCTGAGTTCTCCTCTGATACCGTAACGTGTTTCCTTGTTTCTGTCCCTCACACAAAAGAAGAGGGGCTTCAGGGCGGAATGGGCATGGTGTTTGTTCCGCTCAGCATCCTCCAGTCCTGGGCTTGGAAACCCACCACGTCAGTGGCTGACTGTCCATCCGGCCGGGGCAGAGCTGAGACAGAGAAGATGCTCTTGCCCGCAAAGGCCTGCGCCTGCTCTGACAAGAAACCTTGGACGGCCTTTGCAAGGCATGTGACCAGCTTTCTTTCCTCCCGAGGAAGGCTGACCGTTGATTTTGGAATATTGAGGAGCAACATTCCATCTAGGGCACCTAGGTGCTTGCATTTGAAACTTGATACACGTGGAACTTGGTGGGAAACCGTTTCCCTCTGATGTGTGGCTTCGGGCGTGCACAGGTGGTTGAGAAGAGGTGTGTATCTGTGTCCTAGTCCCGCCTCACAGGTGACCTCGGGAGAAGCTATGTGGTCCTGATGAAGGGGTGAGGTAAACACCACCTCGCGCGGGATGTGTGCCTCTGATGAAAGCTTAATGTGGGGAGAGTTCTTGAAACATCAGAATGTAAATAATTTACTTTTCTCATTCATTCAGCAGGGAGAGGGGCGGGCAGATTAATGGGCAGTTTAAAAGAAAGTCCAGTTAAAACCTTTGCCGCCCTAATGTCATGGAAGCAAGAGGCAGTGTAATCTAAACAAAAGGGGCGCTCACCCCATCCGGGCAGGCTGGGACCACACAGTGGCTGAGTCGCCATCGCCATCGCCATCGTGGGTCCCTCTGTAGAGACCATTTGTTTCCATTTGCAGTGAAAAGGAGATGCTATTGTAGAGGTTAAGCCGCCCAGTTATTTGTTATAAACTTTCAGAAAGGAATGGGTTTGAAACAAGGCTTAAGTGTTTCAGTGACAAATATTTAACGTCGCCTCTGAGATTTATGGCACTTCTGTTCGCCTTTTGAAAGCTTTTAGTTCAGTGGCAAAGGTGACGGGGCTGGTCCCGCGGAGAGGAGGGTCTTCCTGTGGGTGTTTCATCCTTTCGCACTGGCTGGAGAGCGCTCCAGTTCCAGTCAGGAAGGCTCACCCTCTGCCCACATCATCATTTGTCCTGCAGCCATGATTGCCTTTGGAGACTAACCCCAGGAGCCCCGGCATCTGGTCCCTGGGCGTCTGGCACTCCACAGCTGTCCCGTGGGAGGAGTGTGGACGGAGCTGGTCCCTCTGGCCATTCCTGCAGCCACAGGGCCCCAGAGCAGGGAGGCCCAGGAGTCAAACCTGCTGTGAGCCTCCGATACCCTGTCTGCCGTACCTGCCGTGTTGGGTACCTGTGCTAGAATCATCCAATGGGGAAGCCTCATCACTGTGCGGCCAAGGCCTCATTTTCTGTTAATGTCTAAGTTTTGATGAGAAGAGCCCCCATGGCTTGATTACAGGAAACAGGCCTCCTGAGAGTGTGCCCTCACCATTTGTGGCAGGATGCTGGTCACCGCCCGGTGCTGCCACATTGGGAGGTCGCTGCTGGCTGCAGTGTGGTCACAGCTGTCTGCTGCTGGTGCCACACCGCCACCACCTGGCTTTAGGTCCGGGTGGGTGGTTG
>NW_005353762.1:1576385-1578678 GCF_000412655.1 Myotis brandtii
AGGGAGGGAGGGCTTCCTTACTAATCAGACAAAGATGGACTGTAACTGTCATTGACAGTGACTCTAGATCCATCCTGGCCAATTCTGAGGGGCCCTTAGGAAGCTCTCTTCTTGCTCCGCATCCTAAAGACAACAGCGAGTGCTTAGTAGGTCCTTCCTATGTGCCAGGAGCTGTCAGTGTTCATCCCATGGAGTATTACCCCGGGACTGTTCACAACAATGCTGTGAGGTCTGTGCTGTTACCATCCCCATTTACAGGAGGAAACTTAGGCAGAGAGACCCGGTGACCTGCTCAAGGGCACGCAGCTGGCAAATGCAGAGTGGGATGACTCCAGGCTGCCAGACCCCAGTGTCCCTCACTCATGCCCCCTCTACCCTTCCTTCCCCCTCAGAATCTCCGCCAACTCCATGCCTTCAAGTTCAGGCCCAACTGCTAAAAGGCACCCTATGGGACAAGGAAGTTCCCCTTTAAGCCAGTGTAAGGCCCATCCACCAAGTCTTATTTTCCTGTGAAGACTGATCTTTTAAAAAAATGACTGATGACCCATTTGCATGCGGCCAGGCGGCCTTGCCCTTTTGCTCTCCCAACTCTATCACTTCCTGAGGATGCTGTGAGATAATGTATGTTTCCCAAGATCTGGGATGTTTGTCGGGATTCCCCAGTCACTGCTGTGTTCTTTTCTTTGCCAGACTCCTGTTTTGAGGGAAAGAATGGGGCGCTGGGCTTACACTTCTCTGCTGCCTTCTCCTGGCCGCCTCAAACAGCTAAGCAAACAAGATCTCAGAAAACTGCAGGAGCCAGCAGGCACGTGGTGAGGATGGGAGTCCACATTCCTACCTAAAAAATATTTCTTTAAATTGCTGGTTCTGGACATCAGGAATGAAAACACTGCAGAAAAAACACAAGGCAAGACATTGTATTATAAAAAGTAAAATATCTAACATACAATCTTGGCTGCAAACCACTTGACCAAAAGGAAAAGTATAGCAAAGACATGGACCTACAAAAAGATATACTATACTTATCTTCTCAAACATAATATCTAATTACAAACTAAAACGTTTCTATCTGGGGAGTTCACAGCACTCAGGTCTTATGCAAAAACAATGTGTGTGTGTGTGTGTGTGTGTGTGTGTGTGTGTATGTGTGTGACATGTGTTACATTTGCTTTGCATTTGCTAACTAAAGCTCCTGTCCAAGTAATAATCCTGACAACTTTTAGGTGGCATAAAATTCTCCTAATGTGTGTGTGTGTGTTTTTTTTACTTTATATTAACAAGTATTAACTTTCATTTAACTGGAGGAAGAGAAGATGAAGCAAATCTGTAGAAATTTTGCCACACAAAACTTTAGATCTTAATAAATTCCTTCAAGGTTAGACAAAAGCATTTTAGTAACCATCTTCATTTTTTCCCAGAAAGGCTCAAGAGTGGCATATACTTGAGTTCTTTACTTGTTTTTATACTTGAAAGTTAACTTGGTTATATATATACTAGAGGCCTGGTGCACAAAAATTTGTGCACTTGGGGGGGTCCCTCAGCCCGGCCTATGCCTTCTTGCAGTCTGAGACACCTCGGAGGATGTCCACCTGCTGGCTTAGGCCCGCTCCCTGGGGGATCAGGCCCAAGCTGGCAGTCAGACATCCCTCTGGCAGCCCGGCAGCTTTTGGACATTCTTAGTGCTGCTGAGGAGGCGGGAAAGGCTCCCGCCACCATCGTTGTGCTGACAGCCATCAGACTGGCATGTGGCTGAGCAGAGCTCCCCCTGTGGGAGCGCACTAACCACCAGGGTGCAGCTCCTGCATTGAGCAACTTCCCCCTGGTGGTCAGTGTGTGTCATAGCGACCAGTCATTCCCAGTTGTTCTGCTGTTAGGGTCAGTTTGCATATTACCCTTTTACTATATAGGATAGAGGCCTAGTGCATGGGTGGGGGCCAGCTGGTTTGCCCTGAAGGGTGTCCCGGATCAGGGTGGGGGTCCCGCTGGGGTGCCTGGCCAGCCTGGGTGAGGGGCTGATGGGTGTTTGCAGGCTGATCACACCCCCTTCAGGGTGGGGGTCCCCACTGGGGTGCCTGGCCAGCCTTGGTGAGGGACAGATGGCTGTTTGCAGCTGGTCACACCCCCTTCAGAGTGGGGGTCCCCACTGGGGTGCTTGGCCAGCCTGGGTGAGGGGCTGATGGGTGTTTGCAGGCTGGTCACACCCCCTTCAGGGTGGGGGTCCCCACTGGGGTGCCTGGCCAGTCTGGGTGAGGGGCTGAGGGCCGTTTTCAGGCTGGCCAAGCCCCCCGGCGAC
>NW_005353762.1:1579018-1651474 GCF_000412655.1 Myotis brandtii
TTATTTATCTTCTATAATTGAAACTTTGTTGCCTTGAGTGGAGCTCAAGGCTGGCCACGGCAGGCGGGAAGCTTGGCTTCCTCCATCACTGGGGCAACCAAGCCTCCTGCTTGTTCCAGCTCCGTGGCTGCCGGCCGCCATCTTGGTTGGGTTAATTTACATATAGTCACTCTGATTGGCTGGTGGGTGTGGCTTAAGGCATAGCAAAGGTATGGTCAATTTGCATGTTTGTCTTTTATTCATGCAGACATATTCACGCTTATATCCCTAAGAACTTTTTAAGTGTTGCTCCTAGTTGTCTGGCATTCAGCTTTATTGTGGTGAAACCTGAGGCCAGCAGACTTTCCCTTGTGCACTAAACTATTGTTTCTTGTCAGTATGGCTGAAGATTCTGCCTTTATTCTTAAGGTTAAGTAATTTAATAAGGCTATATCTTGATGCCAATAAATTTTTTTTGCCATCTTTCATATATGTTGTATGGATTCAATCTGTATATTCAGTTTCTGTTTTGGGAGGAATTTTTTCTTTATTATATTTTTGAGCACTTTCTCATACTTTTGGGGGTTCCTATTTGTAGGGACCCCAATTAGCTTTGTGTTGGATCTTCTTTGTCTTCCATTATAATTATTCATTCTGTAATTGCTTTAACTTCTTTGTCATTTCCATTCATTCAGCATATGCAAGTCTTTCCTCTATGCTATTAATATAATATTTTACTTTACTTACTACATATCTTTTATCTTTCTAAAGTGTTGTTAGAATCAAAATACTATTATGGTCCTCAACTTGTTTTCTTTGCTTTCTTTTTCATATTAACCATTTACTTTAGTATCTTATCTCTCAATTACAGCTTTATTAAATTTTTATCCAATAGGTCAATGCACTTGGTTTCCTTGGTTATGTTTTTCTCCAGGCTTGTTCCTTTGCCCACTTTTTGTGTGTTATTTTTGTTGTAATTAAGAAATGTTGATCATTTGTTTGTTCATCTTATTTATTTTATTTTCTGTCTGATGCTACATATAAAATTAACAATGTCATTTCCTTTTCCACTGTTCATGTTTAATCTGGGATACATTTATTTTTCTCCCCTTTTCCCTTTGTAAATAAATTTTGAGAGCTATATTTGTTTTTATTCATTTTTATGACTTGCTTGCTTGGAGAAAGAAAGAAGTCATCAGGGGAGAAACTCAACCTCACTGGGGCCCTTGGACCTTCCGCTGTTTCCTGGCTTATTAGTGATCTGTACAAGGCACGCACCACCAGTGGTCCCACTTTATTCCACCTCAGACAGGCTTGGAAAATGGCAGGCTCTAATGGCTGTGTTTCCAATGAAGTTTTACATATAGTTTTGAAGTTTGCCAAGCACTATTGCATTTTTGCAGAAGATGAAACTGAGATTCTAAGATTTATCCAACTATTCTTCTCCATTGGTCTATTTCTATTATGCTGTCATATTATTTAAATTGCTGTATCTTATGCAAATAAACATATTCATGTTACATTTTATACAAAATATAATGTAAAATATTACTTTTTAGATGAATGCATAAAATATGATATAAAATATAATATAACATTGCCAGGCTGGCATGGCTCAGTGGTTGAGCATCAACCTATGAACCTAGAGGACATGGTTTGATTCCCGGTCAGGGCACATGCCTGGGTTGTGGGCTCGACCCCCAATGTGGGATGTGCAGGAGGCAGCTGGTCAATGAAACATCATTGATGTTTCTATCTCTTTCTCCCTCTCCCTTCCTCTCTGAAATCAATAAAAAATACTTAAAAAGATATAATATAACATTAATGCTTTGTAATATTATATGTAATGTTATATAATATACAGTAATGTATTATAAATATACGAATTAATACATAATATGGTAATCTCCTTTTAGATATTTGTCTGTTTTTGTGTTTTTATATTTTTGGAATGAACTCCAGAATCATTGATTTGACAAAAATCCTCTTCTATTTTTATTGGAGTTGCATTAGCTTACAGGATAATTTGAGAATCAACATATTTTCCATTCTGAGTATTCCAATTAAGGCCACAGTATACCTCTCCTTTTATTTAATTAGCTCATATATATTTTGCACTAATCTTGAAATTTGTAAGTATTTTATATTTGTTTTTCTGATAAATATTACTATACAGACCTTTTCCTTATTGTGTTCTACTTGTTTTATTACTGGTATACAGAAACACTAATATATGTTTAAATTAATATTCTCTCTTATTATTCTAATAATTACTCATATGCTTCTCTTCAGGTTTCCACAGGGATAATCCCATGGCTTTAACATTTCTGTGTTTTCCTTTCAATATGTACAATTCTTACTTATTTTTTGGGTCAGATTGCTTTGGCTAGTTCTTCCAGAACAATGATAAGTGGGTGCATCAGTCAGCTTGCTCATGCGCCAAGCTGCTCTGCAGGCCAGCCAGGAGCCAATTGCCCTCACCCGGTGTGGCTGGCTTGGCGCCAGGATGCAGGTTGGATCCAGGTGCTAAATTTGATTTACTCTTGACTTACTTTGTGTTTATATTCATAAGTGTTCCTCTCACCTTTTCAGTGTAAGTACTAATGTTTAAGTCAACGAGTCTTCTGTTTTCTGGAACCCAGAGCATCTGACTTGACTTGTGCCAGGAGACTCACCACCAAACTTGTGTGAACGCTGCCCAGACTTCCTATGCAGACCTCCAGCAGCCCTTGCTGTCACTTCCATGGTGACTCTCTCAAGCTCTCTTTGACTAACATGAAGTAATCACTCCTACCTTCCTTTCCTCTGAGGGCTACATCCTCTAGCCCAATGTTTTTCACACTTTACTGTGCATTCATATCACCTGGAAAACTTGTTGGTGTGCAGTTTCTGATTCAGCAGGTGCAGGGTGGGGCCGGAGGTTTTGCATATGTCACAAGCTCTCAGGTGATATTGCTCTACAGATCCCACTTTGAATACCATGGCTTTAAGCCACAATAATTATAGTTAAAATAATTGTACATTGCTAATGTGTGTTGGAGACATAGAGAGAGTGAGAAGATACTGGGCTAGGTCAAGATTTTTTTTACTGTTCCTGCTGTTTATCAGTTGTGTGCTCTCAGCTTTAATTTTTCTTTAAAAAGCTGTGGGGTCAAATGTTAAAGTGGCTGTGAACATCCTGGGCACACACCATCCAAATGAAAAGTATTATCTGTGATTAGTAAAAATTATTATCAGTATTTCCCAGGTAATTTATTGTCTTCAAAATAATAGTGTAAGCAAGTGGCTAGAAAGTTAGGACTAAAAGAAGGGAATTGGTAAAAGATTAAAAATGCCAATCACTGTGTCTGAAATACACATGTAAATATTAGTTAATGCCATTTTATTTATTGAAAAGACTGGTGAGGATAAAGCTGTGCTTTCAATGAGTAACCAGAGAAGTGACAGCAATGGGTGCTGGAGGTCTGCTTAGGAAGCCAGGGCGGTGTTTACACGAATTTGGTGGTGAGTCAGTTGGTTAATTTGGTGACTGGATAGGTTTCCCATCTCTCCTCCTTTCCATTTTCATCGTGTTTGTGTGAGAACTCCCCTTTTGACCTCACAGGGGCTTCTGGCAGTTCACGTGTCACATCCAGACAAGACAATGTCTGAGGAAAAGTTTCCTCTCTTCATTTCTCCATTTCCGATGGAGGAAATTGTTCCTGGGAGACCCCAAAAGACTTGCTCTTCTCTTATTGGCCAGGACTGGATCACATGCCACTTTCTAAGCTAACCCCACTGGGAGATGGAATGGGGTTGCCATGATTGTCTGAACAATTCACTCAGGAATTATCCCTATGCCATATTAGGAAAGATGGAAATCAGAACACAACCCGAGTTGATGAAAAAGGACAGATGGGCTTTGGGGCACTAAACAGTGTGGACAGAATTCTAAATATGAAGGAGGCTGGTGAAATCTTTACAGTGTCAAACATCTTTGAATTTCACCTAGGACAGGAGTCCTTTTCTGTTGCAGCCACCTAAAATATTTTTCCATCTTCCATTTACATTTTTAGTGATGGGAAGCTTAATTATTTTGGAGTCTTTGACCTCTTCTCTGCCTTATTGGGCCTTAGCCACACCCCCAGCCAGCAGTTGAAGGAGGACTTTATACCAGGAGTACCATGCCCTTGTAGAGGGGTGACTTAGCCTGTGAGTGTGGGGATGACCCCTGGGCTGGGTTTGGCTGGAAGCACACATACTCTAACAGCCTCGGCTGTGCTTGACTCCCTGCGTCTCCTCTGACCCCTAGGATTCAAACTCATCTTGAACTCACTGACCTCTCTTTCACACTGCTTCCCTGAGTGTGTTATCTCCATACGCTTACAACTGGCATGCCAACATGTCACCTTAAAGTTGTTGAAAATGAACCACTTTAAAACACTTGCTTTGCTTCCCACTTTCTTCTTCTTACCACCAGCCAACACTCCCCGACCCTCACAACCACCAAAAGCCACTGTCCCCAACTCTTTCAGATGAATACAGAAACTTCACGGCCATTTAAGACTAGATTTAAGAGCTGTTAAGTATCTGACCCATTTGCTCGAAACTCTGAGCAATTGACCCTGGATAGATATTAACACCAAAATAGGTCCAAGTCTAGAGAGATTTAAGTCTCAGCCTTCTACTTGCTTTCAGAGTAATTCACCTTTGTTCAGCAGCATTGGAAAATTTACACAGCATTTATTTCTTGCTCCAACAGCCTTCTTGGAAACTTTGGAGGTAGTTGCTTATATATTCCAAAACAGAGGAGAAATAACAATGGTATTAACTTTGCTACTGTGCAATCCAACTTTGGAAGTGGACATTATTCCAAAGGGCAGCATTGAAAGCCCAGCCTCCCAACGAAGATGGATTTTCCCATTGTATGTGTCATCTAAAAACATGTTGAGAAAATTTTTATAATTTCAGGAAATCTCTATAAAAAGAATTTTTATGCTGTGGGAACCTTCTTGGTTTTGTCTTTTTTTGCGTTATTGCCTCTCTATAAAGACCACAGCCCCATTAAGATCAAGAGAGTAGGGGTGACTCTGTGCTTTGCACAGTAACCTTGGCAGGCTGAGCTTCTGAGGTTATGGAAATGAGGACATCACCTATGTGTGTAGCCCATGTGGCCTTGGAGAGAAGTCATTGACAATTTTCAGTAAGCTGGGAGGGCAGAGGCTCCTCTCTGCTTCATGTGCCTGCCCCGCCATCAGGGAGCTGCGACAGGTCCCCAAAGGGCTTCCTTTGCAGGCATGATGAAGCTGGAGGTACTTGTCTTTCTAAGGGTGAAAATTGTGGTTCAAGCCCAGACCAGTGCTGTGGTTACCTCCTCTCAGCAGAAGCTTCTCACCCCAACTTCCTGATGACAATGAGCAAAAGCCAGGTGAAATAGTTTCATGGGGAGGGGACAATTTATTCTTTAAATGAACCCTAAATCGGACCTTACACTCAAACTTTCGTGTGCATCCAAATTCCTGGGAAGCATGTTAAAATAAGGACTGGATACTCTGCTTCAGTAGGCTTGCATGAAGCCCCGAATCTGCATTTTAAACTTAAAATGCCAACAGGTGAAATTGAGGCAGCTGCTTTGAACATCCCACTTTGAGGTAAACTGCCCTAAGTCATAGGCCTGAGAACCAACATTAGGAACAAGAGCTCTTACCTATTACAGCCCCTCTGTGCATGTGCTTTGCACAAGTCAGCATGAGTTCTCAGCCTCCTCGCAAGTTTAGTGCTTCAGGGCTCCTTGGCTAAGGCTGAATTGGTCAAATCAAACCAAAAAAGCAGGGGTCCCTAGGGTCTTATCTAAAGGGTACACAGGGAACATCCTGTGAGTTGGGGGTGACACTGCAGGCTGCTAGTAAGGCCATGAACTTGCAAGAGGGGCAAGTGCCAGTTTAAGGTCCCTGAAGCCCACTTGGCCAAACAGAATAGAACTGGAGGCAGCAACACCATGGAATAGCTTAGCTAAGTTCTTGACATGGGCCCTGCAAATATTTGGGTGGGCCCAGGTGAGGGAAGGGTCAAGGGTGTCTCTTGGGTTTCTGGTATGATCAATTTGGTAGTGAAGTGACAGCTAGTTTGATATGTATTGTTTCTGTGGAGCTTCTCAGAATCTAGAAGTGGAGTAAATGTTTGGATACATGCCACTCAAAGTGGGGGTCTGGGTGGGCTGAAGACATTAATCTTATGAACGTGCCAGAATACTCTTGGGAAGAAGGATAAGAAAGAAAAAGGGGCCTGAGATTCAGCTTTGGGACACAGCCCCTTTTAGTGGCTAGATAGGGGAGAGCAAGCCTGTTATAAAGGTGCAGAGAAGGCGCTGCCAAGGAGGTAGAGGAAGCTGTAGATAATGAGGAATCACAAAAGCTGAGCAAGAGTGTCTTCAGAGGGAGGTTTTGGTTCATTGTGTCACATAAGCTAAGGGATGGGTGTAGCTCCCTGGAAGTCTTTACTGACCTTAGGGGCATTTCCATGAAGCTGGAGGATAAGGATATAGAAGCTTTACTGGGATGGTATGAGGAATGTTTGAGTCATGAGACATGAAAACAATGAGTGTGGACAGGAAGTGCAAGGCTGCTGAAGTGGAGGAGGAAGTGATAGTAGAAGAGAAAGTAGGACAGAGAGAGCCTTTTTATTTTTATTTTTAAGGATAAGAGGAACATGTGTAAGTGCCAATGGATAGGTTCCACAAGAGAGAGAGAGGTTGATGATAAAGGAGAGAAATTGCAGATACATTCTAAGCTGAGATAGTCTGTTTGCAGCCTCAACACATGGGATCACTCTTTGTCAAGGCTCTGCTACTTCAAGTGGGCTTAAGAATGAACATGAGCATTGTGCTGGGAGAGAAGGCAGCCATTCAACCCTGAGAAAGCTGCACTCCTGAGTTCCCACCTCACTTACACAACTGCACAGCATTTAATCTTCTGACTCAGTTGTACACAGAAGAGACTTTTGTTATTTATCCTTTAGAAAATGAATTACATTTTAAAAATAGATCTCATTTTAGATCCAGAGACTGTAATGCTATCAGCCCACCAGATAGAAATAGTTTATTGCTCTCTTGGTTCATTGGAGTCTTAGCAGCAGGATTTCATGTTTCATAAATGCTTCTATCCTGCATGGATATCTGACATGCTCTTCATCACTGTTTTACTTGATTAAAAATGTTGTGTTCCACAAAGAAGTAGCATTTAGGACACAGGGGTCTCTGAGTGGCAGAAAAGCTGTCATTCCAAAATGAAATTTAGAATCTTAGAGATGGCACCAAGCTGGGAAATTTGCATACTATTAGGAAGAAGGACTAGCTATCTGGAATAATTGAAAACCACTGTAATGACATAAGTTGTTCTAAGGAGTAACATTAGAAAATGTAATAAACATTTTCAAAATCCAAGAGCTTTTATTTTCCACCTATTTACTACACAGAGATGCTGTCAACCTCAAAGATAAATATCTTTTTGTAAATCATTTTTTTCAATACACTTGACATACAATATTATATTAGTTTCAGGTGTACACCGCAGTGATTAGACATTACAATACTTACTAAGTGATCATCTTGAGAAATCTCCTATCCATATGACACCATATACAATTATTATTTTATTATTGACTATATTCTTTATTCTGTACTTTACATCCCCATGATAATTCTGTAACTACCAATTTGTGCTTCTTATTTCCTTCACTTTTTTCACCCATCTCCCCAATCTCGCTCTCATCTGGCAACCATCAAAATGTTCTCTATATCTGAGTCAGTTTCTGTTCTGCTTATTCATTTATTTTGATTGCTAGATTCAATTGTTGATAGATATCTATTTATTGACATTTTACTGTTCATATTTTTGGTCTTTATTTTTCTTTCTTCTTCTTCTTAAAGAAGACCCTTTAACATTTCATGTAATACTGAAGGTTTGGTGGTGATGAACTCTGTTAGTTTTTTTCTTGTCTGGGAAGAAAAAATATCTGACCTTTGATTCTAAGTGATAGTTTTGCTGAGTAGAGTAATCTTGGTTGTAGGTCCTTGTTTTTCCTGACTTTAAATATTTTTTGCCATTCTCTTCTGGCCTTCAAAATGTCTATTGAGAAATCACCTTTTAGTCTTATAGGAGCTCTCTTGTAGGTAACGAACTAACTGCTTTTATCTTACTGCTTTTAAAGTTCTATCTTTGTCTTTAACATTTGGCATGTTAATTATGATGTGTTTTGGTGTGGGCCTCTTTGAGTTCATCTTGTTTGTAACTCTGTAATTCCTGGACTTGTATATCTATTTCTTTCACCAGGTAAGGGAAGTTTTCAGTCATTACTTTTTCAAATAGGTTTTCAATTTCTTGTTCCCTCTCTTCTCCTTCCAGCACCTCTTTGATGCAGATGTTGATATGCTTGAAGTTAACCCAGAGGTTCCTTACACTATCTTAACATTTTTAGATTCTTTTTTGTTGTTCTGATTGGGTGTTATTTGCTTCCTCATATTCCAAATTGCTGATTTGATTCTCTGTGTCCTCTACTCTATTGGTGATTCCCTATAAATTATTCTTCATTTCAGTTAGTGTATCCTCTTACTGGTTCTTTTTTATGGTTCCTATGTCATTTTTCATGCTGTTGAAATTCTCACTAAATTCCTTGAAGTTCTTACTAAGTTTCTTGAGCACCCTTCTAACCATTATTTTGAACTCTGTATCTGGTAGTTTTCTTGCTTCCATTTCATTTAGATCTTTTTCATTTAGATTTATCCTGTTCGTTCATTTGGGAAATGTTTCTTTGTCTCCACATTTTGGCTGCTTCCCTATACGGTTTCTATGTATTTAGTAGAGCTCCAAAATCTCCCAGACTTGGTAGAGTGACCTTGTACAGTAGGTATCCTGTAGGACCCAGAGGCACCTGAGCTGGGTGTTCCAGGTGCACTCCTGTGTAGGCCATGTGCATTGTCCTGTTGGAGTTGAGCCTCAATTGCTGTTGGACATCACTGGTAGGGATTTCCAGGCCAATCAGCTGTGATGACCAGCTGTGACTACAGTGGAGGAGCTGTTGTGTGGGAGATGACCCTATAGAGTAAGACTTGTTTCAATGGGGTTTTGGTGCTCATTGCGTCCACCTCTTGAGTGTGTCACTAGTGGAGGTTGTAGGGTTGTAATCTGATGTGGTCTGAGCTGCACACTGGGTGAACTGGCTCTGGGATTTCTTGGAAGGTGTAAAATCAGCTGCCCTTTGTGTTCTGCCTGAGGCCACCTTGCATGAGCTATAGAGTGATTTGCAGATGACTGCTACTTGTGTTGGGCTTGGAGGTGCCCAGGAGAGACCAAGCTGTGAACCAAGGTGGGCTGCTGCTAGTTCCAGGCCTGGGGCCATTTAGCAAGAAGTAATGCAGAGGCCAGATACTGCTTATTTGAGAGATTTTAGGAAAGTCCAAAGCATGAGGCAAGAGAGGCCAGTTATATGGAAAAGCCATTGTAAATGGCTTGGGTGAGCCTTCAAGTTGGTGGGGCAGGGTTTCAGGGAATCACCAGTGTGGGGTGAACAGTATGAGCCAGGTTGTTGGAGACTCAGATATGGCACTTGCCTGTTAGCTCTGCAGAAGGGAAGTGCTCAGCAATGGAACGATGGCCTCTGCCAGAACTTTTGTCTGCCAGAAAGTTTCCCCCCAGTTCTTACCCTGATGCCCAACAATATAGTTCCTCCCCATTTGTCCCTGTTTTATTTCAAGCTATTGTGCCAGCAGTGGGGCTCAGAGGGAGTGAATAGGAGTAAGTCTGTGCATGGGCTCTTTAAGAGGAACTGCCTTGCCTGGACTCCAACAGCCCCTGTGTCACCTAGCCACAATCACTGCTGGGTTTTACTGCCTGAAGTTATGGGGACTTCTATTCCTGGCTCTGGATCCCTGGGATGGGGTGCCTGTTGTGGAGCTGGGACCCCTTGCTTCCCAGTGGGGATCTCCGTAGCCAAAATATCCCTCCTGATGCTCAATCACTATAGGTGGGTGTGAGACCAGCCTGTTTCACACCTCCGCCCCTCCTATCAGTCTTGATCTGTCTGCTTCTTTAATCCCTGGTTGTAGGAATCTCTTTCAGCTAGATTTCAGATGGTTCTGAATGATGGTTGTTCTGAAGTTTAGTTGTATTTTTATGTGGTTGTGGGAGGACTTGAGTATTGCATTTACCTATGTGGTTATCTTGACCAGAAGCCCCTAAATAGTTTTCTTGATGTGATTTAGTCCCTTAAATATTGATCGCCATCATTACTGATACCCTTGGAGCAATTACTGTGCAAAATGCTTTATACACATTTCCTCATTCTACCTTCATAACAGTCTTGAGAACTCACAGTGTTTTCTATTCAGTTGAGGAGGAAACATGCTCAGAAAGGCAAATTTCTTCCCTAAATGTCACATGCACTGTATGTAATGCTGTTTGGGTATAACCTCAGGCAGGATGACTCTGGAGTCCTCATGTTTAACCTCCTTATTTCTCTATATAAAGGTAAAGCAATTTTAGTTTTTCCCTCAGAGAGCTTCAAATCTGATTGGAAGTATATGATATGCACAGCTAACTTTTACATAGGCAGGAGCTTAGGAGAGTGAGAAATTGCTTCTGGGAACAGGGGAGCATGCTATCAAGGCTGGCTCATTATCACTCCTACCAGCTAAAGGACTTGTGGAACTGTGATTGACTGAAGTGAGAGTGAAGGCTAGGCAAGGTGAAAGAATAGTAAGGGCAAAAGCAAAGTCAGGACAGAAGCAATATCTGGCAGTCCTATTTAGCTGGTGTGTGTGTGGGGTGTGTGTGTGTGTGTGTGTGTGTGTGTGTGTGCGCACACACGTGCAATGACACTGAAAAGACCTGCCTGTAGTTATCTAAGTGACAGGATGAGTATATTCTCTCCATATATTCTGGAAAAGATTGACTGTACTGGGAAAGCCAATTTGGCTTCTAACATCCAAGAGAAAAATATTCAACTCAGATGATATTGCTTTGAAATAATTATATTAAAGAAAGTTTTGACCTTTCTCCTTTCCTCACACAACCAGTGACAAAGTCCTCCTCTTCTCTAGCACAGAGACTCTCAACCCTGGCCTATACTAGAATCACTTAGGAAGATGTTGAATTCCAAATTTCCAATTAAGTCAGAATCTTTGGGGGTAGGAAACAAGCATCAGTATTTTTTAAAGGTTCCTAGATAATTCCAACATGTAGTTGAGGCTGAGTACTACTCTGTCAGCAGGTCCCTCACTTAGTAAATGAACCTACTTATTAGTTATGGCAACAGGCAGGGCTGGATAACTACAATGATAGTTTTGTTGGTAACAAAAAAAAGGGAAGGTCAGAAACAATTGCTCATTTGGGAAAAGATGAGGAGACACATTTGTTGTAAAATATATTGAAATTAGCAAATGCAAGTGAAGATTGGATTCTCCTCAAGGGTGGGCTCTCCTTGCCATTGTGGTCTCATCTCGGGGTACTGTTCCCCAGAACACAGCAGCTACAGAATAAGCACTGGAATTTGAAAGTCCAGCAGGAAGGATTGCTAAGATTCGGGTATTTGAACTATTGTATATATAAAATAATGTAAGTCATTTAGGCAGAAAGAAGAGAGAAAAGGAAAGGGCTGATGAGCTAGTACTGGAAAATGTCAATATGAAGGGGGAAAAGGAAAAAGAACTAGGGAAGAAGGTTACAGATGACAATAAACAAAATATTGCAAAGACAAGAAGATGGAAAGTCTAGAGAGTTAATTGTATGAAATATTGCAGAAAGGTGTTTTGTTTTTTTAAAGAAGAAAACCTGAAAATTTTAGTGCATATAAGATAGAGAAGTATTATTTTTCAAATCATACAAAGTATATTATTGATTGTAGAAAAAAATAAAAATTACAATCAAAACAAATAAAAATCACTACAATTCCACTACTCAAAGATAATTATTTAATATTTACAGTTATTTTTCCAAATATATATCTATGTTTTTGGAACAAAAGAGATTATTTACATAGTAATATGAAATTATTTTTTATAAAATATATGCCATGAACATTTTTTTGATGTCAATGAATATATACAAATAATAATTTTAAATGGCTGCAAGGTATTCTGGTTATAATACAGCTACTATAATTTATGTAGTTACTCCTTATTAGTGGCTTCTAGTTTTTGACATTTTCAACATTTTGATTTATATGTGCATGTACTTGTTCTGATTATTTACTTTCATTAAAAGTTTAGGCATAAAATTACAGGATTCAAGGATATGTACGTGGTATAATCTTTGCTTTTCAGAAGATTGCAGCAATTATTACTTTTGCTATGAAAATATATAATCAATGTCTTTTCATATTTCTTCTGTATCTTTACCAGTCTGTCAGGTAAGAGGTGGGAGTCAAATGGTGTTTTCTTTGATTCCTAATTAAGCTAAGTTTTTTTCATATGTATATAAGCCATTTGTATTTCCTCTTTTGTATAATCCTTTTATTTTCAGTCTTCACATGTATGGAGCAGAGGAATGTTTGTTCTTTCCTCAATTTCAGTCCACTTTCCCTGTTTTCAGGGGTTGAATTTGTGTCAGCATTCATTTTCCATTTCTTTCGACAGTTAGAAGGGACCTTGGGATGGAGAAATGGCTCCGGGTAGGTTCTCTGCAGGTCCCGAGAGAATGCTCTGAAGGAGGCTTTCAATGGCTTAGCCCCTGCGAATGGAGCGGGAAGAAGAAAGGTTGTGAGGAGGAAAAGGCAATCTGGTGATGCTGGCCCAACAGAACCCCGACAGCCCTTCTAACAGACCCATCTCCCGGGCCAGAACATCTTCACCTCACTCAGTTATTGTCTCCAGATGTAGCCAAGAAAAATACAAGATAACCAATTAAATTTGAATTGCAGATAAACATGAATAGCGTATATGAGTACTAGAGGCCCGTTGCACGAAGAGATTTGTGCAATAGGCCTTCCCTTCCCCTGGCTGCTGGCACCAGTTTTCCTCTGGCACCGGTTTTCCTCCGGCACCTGGGGCCCAGGCCTTCACTCCTCTGGCTGGAGCATTCGCTCCTCTGGCCGGAGCATTCAGTCTTTGCTCTGCCGCTTCACGCCTATGTATGCAAATTAACCTCCATCTTTGTTGGGTTAATTTGCATACTCTCCTGATTGGCTGGTGAGCTTAGTGGAGGATGGTCAATTTACATGTTTGTCTATTATTAGGTAAGATGTCCCCAATATTACAAGATACATACTAATATTTTAAAAAGCTCTCTGGCCCTGGCCAGTTTTCTCAATGGTTAGAACGTTGGCCCATGGACCAAAGTGCAGATACATACCTCAGTTGCAGGCTCCATCCATTTGGCACATTGGGAGGCAACCAATAGATGTGTCTCTCTCACATTGATGTTTCTCTTTCTCTCTCAACCCCTCTCCCCTCCCCTCCCTTCCACTCTCTCTAAGAAAAAAAAAAATCAGTGGAAAAAATATCCTTGGGTGAGGATTAAAAAAACAAAAAAGCACCTATCTGTTGTTTATCTGCAAGTCAGATTTAACTGGGCCTCTTGTATTTTATCTGGGTGCCTGGAAAGGTCTGATCTTAGAGGAACTAAACCAGCCGAGCAGCTCTGAAGGAGCTGATAGCTGGAAGTGGCCTGTGGATCACAGGGCACCTGGTATCTGAAGTAAACCCTCCTTGGTGAGGGATCTGGGCAGTACATGTCCATGTCCAAGGGCATTAAACACAGGACTCCAGTCCTGAGCTCATACTGGAAGCCCTAAGAGAACAACTTCATTGTCTACAAGAGAAAACACGGTTGACAAAAGTCTAGGAATTCATATATGATGGGATTGAGGGAGCAGTGAGTACAGACTATTTTTTAAAAGTGGTTTGGGAAAGCATTTTTAGGAGAAATAGTGAGAACACTAACACTTGGAAAGTAAAATCAGGGCAGATTTGTTTGTAGCAGAAGGAGGATGGACGGAAGGGGGTGGGGTAAAATGATAGCTCTTAAAGGAAACCCTAAAAGGAATTTACCAGCATCCCTGATGGAGAACTTTCCTTCTTCTGAGAAACACAGGGGAATGAAATTAAAACCTAGAGAGCAGAGGGGAGGAGAGCTGTGTGAATGTAATGTGTGTGACCTCTATCACTTCAGGAAAGGAAGAATCAAGGCTGACTTTTTAGAGTGAGGGTTTGGGCTCGGGAGGCAGAAATAACTCACCCTAATTTGGAATAAAGGGCCGCTGAGAGGGAACTTAACGTCTCACCTTCCTCCTATGCCACTGAGCATGGCTAACATGTAAAACATGCTCTCCATCTTTAAGGAGTTTATAATCTAGTTGGAGAGAAAATTAATACATGAAAGGATAAATAACCATTAAGTTAAATGCCATTTTGTGGTCCAGACAAAATCTATTTCAGTTCAAGTCAGCGACTGCCGTGAGCTAGCGGAGCTGAGAAGGACTGATCAAAGGGGGAAGGTTTCAGTTGGATCTTGAGTAGGAGTCAGATAATGAGGAAAAGTGGGACATATGTTCCAGGCAGGAGCACTGGCTTTTGCCAATCAGCCATTTGGCAGTGTTTTAGGTCTTATCTGTCCCGGAATGAGCGCTGACAGTTACACGTGGCAAAGTCCAATCGCCTTCATGGGGTAAGCTTGCGAGGGCCCGGTCAGCTTGGCGTTCTTGCTTGAATTTTCACAGCTGTCTAATGACTCTTGAATGAGAGTAAATAGGCTTGCATTTCTATTCCTTTATTCCCTAAGAATGAATGAAATTTCAGCTGTTCCAGAAAAAAAGGACAATGGGGGCCTCGCCCTGCATGTGGGCTGCTGGCTAACCAGGCTCACCTCCCGCAACAATGAAATGACGGGAGGAGAAGCCTTAGAGGCCCCTGGCTGCCTGGAGACTCCGTGCTAAGGGCTCCTTTTGGCATTCATGGACACTGAGTGAGAACAAAGGGAATTTAGCTTAATGAGCTGAGGAAGCTTTGCAAAACTTTCTGGGTACTTCCTAGCCTACGCATTGCCTTAACTGCCTGCTAAAAGTAGAAGAGATTTGATGATTCTCTTTCTCTCTCTCTCTCTCTCTCTCTCTCTCTCTCTAACTCATTACTTATCTCATTACTTATTCCATCTTTGTTCTTTGTTTCTATTTAAGGGCCTTGGGAGAGATCTTGCCCTAATACCGCCAGACTAATCTTCCTTAATTACAGCCTCTATTGCATTGTTTTCCTACTTAGAAACTTTCAATGGCTCCCTATTTCCCACTACAAAGTCTCCTTGGTTTACAAAATTGCCAGAATCTCTCTGATTTTTACTTGCACTCTAACTACACTCCTTTCTAAGCCTGTAAAATGCACCTAGTTTCTTGACAGACTTGCCCTAATTTAGGTGCTATTTTAACAAGGAAGACCTGCAGGGTCTGTACCTGTAGTTGTCATTTTGTCATATTTCACAAGGGACAACCTGGTAACTCAGTTCGGTTTTGCCTCAGTGATACAGCCAAAGCTGTACTTCGTGATCTTGAAAACGCCCTCCTGCTATTTTCGGAGACTTTGATGATCTACGCTCTGCCTATCAGCAGGAATGTTCCCCACCAATGGGGTGTTGGTTATGGGTATTTCGTGAAGCCTCTGGTGCCAGCAGAGATTTGATCAGCCTTTGCAAAATCTAAACAGCTTGTGTTTTGTCAACATCAATTCCCAGTTTAGATTAGAATCATTAGTGCAGAGCAAGTGCTGTTTGGCTGAGCAGTGCTAATTAAGGCAGCAAACAGGGACCTGCCTAATTCGGCGCATGTTTTGCATGGTTAATGCAAATGGACTTTGGAAATAGAGGGTAACTTGAGCTCCATTGTACATCCTCCGCCCCACTCAGAAACGAAGTTATATTACTGAAAGGACATAAAGTCAGGGAAACACATCAGCGGATCCAGAAATGAGGATAGAGTTCCAGCAACATGTTACAAGGTTTCAAGTATTTCTGAGACAGTACAAAGGACGTGACAAAGGACATAAAGTCACAGGTCCCCTTGTTTAGAATATGCGGGTGTTGGCAATGATGAGTGGAAAGGGGTTTACCAGATCTCCAAAAAAAATAAAGCCCGGATTTTCCATCTTCTGCAAATACTCCCGCCCTGGCCAGCTTCAGCCCCCCAGAGCGGCGCTGGGATGAGATGCACAGATTTGGGTCTTGCAAGCCCGCCCAAGTCAGCTCCATCCCACCACTGAGCACTGTGCCAACTGGTGTATGTGGTGGTTTGGAATAAGCCTCTAAAGTGGATATTGGTGTGAGGGTGTGTGGCAGGGACACGAGGCCATGAAGGGATGGGTGCCAGCTTCCTGGACCCCTGTTACTGCCAGGATCCACGGCTTCCAGGGGCATCTGTGCTGGGGGAGGGGTGTAGGAGCAGGGCAGCCAGAGGAAGAGTGGGGCCGGCCTGTGTTCTCTCTGTCATGGACTCTCTGCTGCTCTCTCTTTGTAAGACAGACGTGGTGGCCTTCATAAAGCAGGGGAGTGGAGAGGTCAGGTTGAAAACAGTAGATTTAGAACAATGTCCTAGTATAAAGATGTCACAAAATAGAAAGCACGTATGCAATGATGGAGATAAGAATGTGAATGGGTCAAACTTCTGAACACAAGGCAGAATTCTGAGGGTATGTGACAAGGCAAATTTCAATTATATGCTGTTTATCGGGATAGGCACCCAAAGCAAAATAACACAGAAAAGCTAAACATATTTTGATGGGAAATAATATCTCAGAAAAAGGAAACAAAACAAAAAAGCCCCTCAGAGCTTACTATTAATATCATAACAAATGGAATAAAATATTTATTTAGTATTAATAAAAATTTCAAAGCTAGAAAAATGAAGAGTCAGGCAACTTTATGTACCAAAAATATGTAATATTTTTGTCACTGTTTGGAAGATGAATAGTTGATACAATCTTGGTGCTGTAATTTAACAAAATGCGACTTTCAGAATTTGATCAGACGCAAAAGTATGGTGCAGAGGAGTGTGATAGTTTCATTATTTTAATTTGATTTAATGATTATGCATAGGGATTTTGTACTCCAAAATAAATATTGATTTTTTTAAGTGACCAGTAAAACATTGTAACATTAACTCAATAGATATTTATTACACTAGAGGCCTGATGCACGAAATTCATGCAAGGGGCTCTGCCCCTGCCACTGCAGCGGCTGCCTCAGCCCCTGCTGCTGCAGCTTCATCCAGAAGGTCATCCAGAAGGATGTCTGGAAGGACGTCTGGTCTAATTAGCATATTACACTTTTATTATTATAGATATCTGCTCACTGCCAGGTTTTGCTGGGAAGGGGATGGGATTTGAGCAAGCTGGTCACAGACCTGCCACTTGGCTCCCAGTGTCCAGCGCTCTTCTGGAAGCAGGGGACATAGCAGGGGACAAAACAGACCAGGTCCCGCTGCCTGGCACTTATAGCCCAGTGGGAGGACAGATAGGGTAACGCAGACATGCAGAGTATATCCGGTGGCACTGAGCAGGAGTGGCCCGAAGGAAATGAGGCAGGAGGGACGCGGGCCTGGGAGGTGGAGCTCCAGGCAGAGAGCGCACCACGCGTGGGGCTCCTTATCCTGTCAGGGTTTTCCCATGACTTTTCTCAGATTTCTTGAATTGAATATTTACTATCTGTCTTCCCTATCCTATATAATGAAGGTGTAGTATGCAAATTATCCCCTCGACTGGGAGTTCTTCCAAAAGTTCAGCCAGGGGGTGGGGCCGGCTTGGGGAAAGGAAGGATGCCCTGGCCGGCAGTTGGCAGCTGCTAGGAACCCTACCAGTGCACAAATTTCATGCATGGGCATCTAGTTTTCAAATAAATTTAAGAACATTTTCGTCTTTGTATTGTTTTGATCTTATCCTTTACAATATTTTAATTTTAAAAAACTTTAAAGTAGTTTATAATTGTGATTTCATGTACCTTTTGGACCAACACTAACTCCAAAAGAGCATTTCAAATTTTCCTGTGTGGTTTAAATTTGGGGGTGGGAGGCATCATTTGATAGTGTTTTTATTTCTTTTGGCTTTAGGCCAAAGAATGTAGCCTGAACTGTTTCTACTTTTAAATCTATGTAGAGAAATAGATCGTGGCTATGGTGTGGCATGTCCAGCTCAGCATCTCCACGTTGCCCCAGCCTGTTGGTGCCAGTTCACATATTCTTCCCGGTGGTGACTGCTCGGCTGTGAAACCTGCAGCCCCACCGATGGCCTTACTCTGCTAGTGAAAGCTCATGCATCTTCCCATTGCTGAAGGACACCGTGCACTGAGCAAGGTTTTCAGAACCACAGGCAACCAGTTCCTTCCCATTTACCCAGCTGCACCTCACCTCTCTAACGGTCCATGCTCAGCCCCAGTGAACTTCTTTCATTTGCTTGAAACTGCCTCTTCCTTTTTGCGGGGGTCTATAAGTCATGTTATGGAACACTCTTTTATTTTTTACTAGTGACCCGGTGCATGGCTTCCTGCACATTGAAATTAATTAGAAGCTGGCTGGCGGGGTGGGACTGGGTGAGACTGGCCAGACATGCCCTGGAGCCAACCTCCTGAGGTCCCTCCCTGGTGTCTGTGGAGTGAGCAGAGTCCCTCCATCAGGTGGGGCCCCTTGGCCTGGCCTGCGAGGATCTGGCTGAAACCAGCTCTCCAACATCCCCCGAAGAGTCCTGGAGTGCCAGAGGGCACTCTGCAAAGTTGCTGTGGTACAGGGTGTGGAATGCAAATGCAGTGTGCAGTAAGCCAGATTCGGGGCCCACAGTGCCCCAGCAACAACATAACCCACGGCCGAAGGTGGAATCGCGAGGCCCCACAAGGAATTGGGCTCCCTTCTTGTGTGTGTGTGTGTGTGTGTGTGTGTGTGTGTGTGTGTATACAGAGAGATTTATTGTAAAGAATTGGCTCATGAGAGTATGGAGGCTGCCGACCCAGGAGACCCGGCCCAGAGCTCCAGGCCCAGACCCTCCAGCCAGGTCAAGACGCAGAAGCCAAAGGCTGGAGTGAGACAGCCAAGTGGTGTCCTCAGCCCCACAGGAGGGTGTCACTGGATCCAGCACATCAATGGGTCCCAAAGAAAGAGTGGGTTAACCAAGTGAAAATGGAAAACTGATGGCATTCAGCAGAAAAGACACCAATTTATCCCTAGGAGATATGCTCTTTCATATATCGCGTTAGATTTTCCTGAAACTTAGGTAATGAATATTGAATTCATATTTTATACTTGATTTTAGAATTAGTTGTGGTAAATTTTATCTGATTAAATTTTTATTGAAGTGTGTTATACATACAGAAAAGTGCAAAGGTTACACATGGTGCACAGTTTTGGTGCATATTGTGGCTTCGTGAGTTACTGCAAAATGAGCTCAGGTGAGTGGTCACTCAGGGCATTGTCACCTCCAGAGGCCCTCAGACTCCCTCCCAGTTACTGTCTCCTCCCTCTGCCCCTTAGTTTGGCCTGTTTTTAAACTTTATACACATGGGACCATCCAGTATATATTTTTATTTTTACTAGTTTCTTTTGCTCAACATTTTTTTGTGTGAGATTCATCTATGTTGTTCCATGTAGAAGCAGATCACTTATTTTCACTGTTGCATTATTTTCCAAGGAATGAAAAATTATGATTTATTTATCTATTTTAATATTGATGGACTTTGATGGATTAGTGTTATTTCTATTTTTTACTATTAAAATAATGACACATTCTTGTGCATATATTTTGATGCATAAGTCTTTGATGCATGTTGGGTACATAAATAAGAGTGGAATGGTTGAAACATGGAACATACATGCATTCAACTGTATTACTTAATATCAAATGATATTCTAAAGTGGTTGTTCTAACTTACATTTCCTCCAGCTGTGTACAAAAGTTTGTTATTTCACATTATTGTTAAAACTTGATAATATTATTCTTTATGGTGGGTGTGATACTGTGTGTCATTGTAGATTTAATTTTCATTTATCTGATGAAATAGGCATTGAGCGCCTTTATTTATGTTTATTGGCCATTGAACATCCTTTGTCAAATTCCTTTCAAGTTTCTTGCACAGCTTTCTTTTAGGTTTTCTGTCTTTTTTTAATTGACTTGCAAGAGTTCTTTATATGTTCTGGTATAATCTCTTTGTTTGATTTTTGCAAATATCTCTCCTACTCAATGACTTGCATCTTCACTCTTGCTGTCTTTTTCTTTTTTTAATATCAGTGCAATCAATTTATAGTTTATTTCTTTTATGATTAGCTTTTACTTTCCCCCTATTCTATGACCATGACAATATTTTTATGTGATTTCTAGAAGCTATATTGTTTCATCTTTCAAATGTAGAACTTTAGTTGATGTGGAGCTGATGTATGTGTATGGTATGAGGTGGGGGGGTGTGTTTTATTTTTTCCTTTATGACTATCATATTTCTAAATATCAGGATATTTCATGCTCATGCAAGATAAGAATCAATGTTGTAAACATACCAATGATCTCCAAATTGATTTATACATTTAGTATATTTTCAATCAAAAGACCAACAGATTTCTTTGTGAAACTTGACAACCTAATCCCTAAAGTTATCTGGAAGCAGGTAGGACCAAAAATATTCCAGACATGCTTAAGAAAAACAAATGTAGGAAGATGCATTCCACTAGTATCAAGATTTTTTATAAAGATAAAATAATTAGGACCACACAATGTAGACACAGGGGCAGACAAATCGGCTAGTGAAATAAAAAGAAAATTTAGAAATAGACACAATACTTGGTCACTCAATGTATGATTGAGTGACATTGCAGAGCAATAAAGAAGGAACAGTCTTTAACAATACTTTAATTTTAAGTGCAGTAATTGATATTAGAAATGTAATTCTTTCTACTTAGATATCTTAGATATGTGTCATCTTAAAGTGTGATATTCTTTGCTGCTTTGCGATTTAAAAGTTAAGAGAAAAGTCTGAGATCTTTAAGGTTTAAACAGCTGTAGTAGATTAAAGCATGTTGTTTTAAACATCTACCATATGGTTGCGGTTCCACCATCTCTAGAGAAGCTTACCTTCATTGCAAAAATGTCAGACCAGACAAGCAAGGATTTGAAAACTTACTTTGAGACTAATACTGTTCAAATACTGTGGGGCTACTGAACATATACGGTTTACCCTTCTAGGAATTTCAGAATTTACATGCGATGATCAGCACACAAGAAAAGAGAAGGAAGAAAATGGGTGCTGACAATGACCAAGTAGATGTGTTGCCCAGGGCACAGGCCGGTGAAGAAAGGCCGTCAGATTGGATTCCTGTGTTGGCAAAGCCCTTCTAGAGAAGGAGGTTTGTGCTGAGCCTTGAAAGCTGGGCGGGATTCAGAGATGTGAATGGGAGGGGGCGGAGACAGAGCGGGCAAACATGGGAAGGGGAAGAGTTGGGGAAATGAGCACTGTGCTTGTCTACACGCACGTGCTGGGGTCGTGTGTGTGTGTGTGTGTGTGTGTGTGTGTGTGTGTGTGTGTGTGTGTGTGTGTGTGTGTGTGTGTGTGTGTGTGTGTGTGTGTGTGTGTGTGTGTGTGTGTGTGTGTGTGTGTGTGTGTGTGTGTGTGTGTGTGTGTGTGTGTGTGTGTGTGTGTGTGTGTGTGTGTGTGTGTGTGAAGAGCTGGATAGAACACTTGCATTGATGAAAAAATAGTATGTGGGTGAGTTTATGGATTGGAGCTACATTATAGGGAAACTTAAAAAATAGAAAAGAAATTCAAATTTACAGAAAAGGCAGGAGACATCTGAGACTTATTTGTCCTGTTTGTCACTTCATCCCTAGTTTATAGCACAGTACATGGCATATAATTTCTATTCACTGGATATTTGTCGAATAAATGAATGGAAAAATAGTAGGATTCAAGGACTAGCCAGTCCATGCTCTGGCTTAGGACATAACATTCCCAATAGAGCTATCATCTCTTACCTAAAACACTCTGGTAGTTTTGCTGACACTGTTAAGGATAATTAAAATCATAATGATAAAATAATTCTAAACTTCATGATGAGAAATGTTTCATTGAGCAAATTCTGGCCATTAACTTCCATTTTAAAAGGCCCCAAAGGAAAAGTTCCCTCCATGAGTCCTATTCTCCAGCTCTAGCTGTATTTGATAAGACTGTGGAGATTTTCAACCCAGGGACATGATATAGAATTTACCTTTTTTATTAAGTGGAGAGAATGAGGAATGCATAATATTTCAGTTACAAGAACTTAGACTTCTGCCTCTCTACACTAATTCAAGGTTAACTTAATAAGTGTTTGTGGCAGTCTAGGGCTCCATCTGTTCATTCTCCTGATACGGAGGACAAAGTAAACACCTCACCCTGCAGGTGCCACCAATCACACTCTACTAATCACCACTCCCCTCTAGCTGCCACCTGCCTTGGCTCCCACTCAAAGATGCGGGTGGGGACCTTTAGGGGAAGGTGAAAGCCCTCATTAGTACCTCTGTGAGCTCCAATCCCTGCTCCTTCACTCCTTCTTGCCTGAGATTTCTTCATTAGGGCATGAGTGAGATGCTTCAATTTCAGTGACAGGGCCAAATGAGCCAGTTCTCTTGTCCCGTGCCCACAGACATCCGTGAGGCCCCACAGCTACTCATGGACTTTCCAAGCTAAGGGACCTGAGAGATTATGGTCCAACCCCAGTAGTTTAGAGAGGAGACTGAGTCCCATGGAATGAGTTGCCCAAGGACACATACCTCGTTACTGGCAGTATAGGCAAGAGGACTAGGCCCTCTGCGCCCAGCTGCTATTCTTGCACCTGCCCATCCAGCCTATTCCTGTCTTATTGATAAGACTGCTTTGTAGCTGTGGTTTATAATTAGCTTCAAATCAAAGCCACGCATTTGTTATAAAGTAAGTTCACAAGGCTGATTACCATTGCATTACACGTAGTACAATCTCTCGCTCAGCCTCTCAAAGTGAATCAAAGCTGAGAAGACGTGTGACTTGAGGGGCTCTTGGTTGAACATGACTCTTCGCCAAGACATGTGGCCCCCAGACAAAGTTTATGCTGAGAGCTGATTCTGAAACATGAAGAATGTTTCTTTCCTCCAAATTCATTGCCAATTTAGAGAAGTTTACAGAAAGAGTTCTCGAGCTGACAGACTATCAAAGCAATGGGCTGAGCATTGCAGAGCATCTGGGAAATCAAAACCATGAAATGCAAATGAATGGCGCTCATCGCCTTGATTAGTGTGAAAAAGTTTATCTCACTCTGGCCAATATTTGATGGGTCGTGAAATCTGGAAAGGACATGGGGCCTAACTCCTCTTTTTTTCCCTCTGGTAAACCAGAGAGGGCAGGTGACTCTCAGTGGTTGGGTGGGACTGACATCTTTCCTAAGGCTCCTAGTCTGGGGTTCTTTTCATTGTGTTTGTGTTAAAAGAAAAAGCTTACTTAAAAGTGACATTGAGTTATTCAGGCTTTATCACCTATTGTAATAAAATAAGATCCCTAAAACCTTGCAGATTACTTTTTAAAGATAAACTCTAAAACTTTTCCTAAACAGAGTGCGACTTTGATAATGAATGCTAAATTCTCCAAACTACAAGAACAAAACAAAACAAACAAACAAAAATGACAAAGAAAATATAGTTAAGTGGGATTCCTGGGGAAGAAAAGCCTGTTACTTGACACAACGGTTTATCTCTCTGCCTTAAGGGACACGTTATCCTAGCACAGAAGGCTGTCATGGGAAGTTAGTGACCCCAATTCCTAAGGAGCAGATGGCATTGCCAGAGGTGACCGCATTCATTTCCTCTCACCTGAGGAGCTCTACACGCCACTATTCAGATAAATTCATTTTCTCTGTTTTAAAACTCTTCGGAGGGGAGTATATTTTATTGAACACACAGAATTCTGGACTCGCAGGTGTGCCCCTCCTCATTGTAAACACAAAAGCAAATGCCACAAGCTTCAGGGTCTCCTCTCCTCTCTTCCTCCCTCTCAGGAAATGGCATCACTATTTCCAGTTGTTGAAGACAAAACCGTAGGACTCATCCTTGATTCCTCCCTCTTTCCTAACACCTTTACCTCCCTAAGGCTCACTTTGCTGCTTTTATCTCTAAAATTCGTCTCCACCATGTCCACTGCTCTCCTCCATCCATTCCAGTCCATGTGCCATCCACCCACCTCTCACTGAACATCTCCCCTCACTTTCTGTTCTCAGTGTCTTTGCTCCTGCCCCACTAAAACCCATTCTCCACACAGCAATCAGAAGGATTTTTTAAAAAAATTCAGTAGTTAATTTTTTTGTTTTGTTTTGTCTCTAGAGCAGTCTTCAGTTCACAGAAAAATTGATCAGAAGGTACAGAGTTCCATGTACCCCTGGGTCCTCTCCTCAAAGCACCCCCCATTACCAGCATCCCCCATTACAGTGGTGCATGTGTTAAATCTATAAACCTACATGAACACATTATCATCACCCAAAGTCCATAGCTTACATTAGATTCTCTCTTGATGTTGTACATTCCATGGGTTTGGATAGCAGGACCCTTTAAAAATATAACTCAGATCCTATCTTTGTCCTGCTGGGAAACTCCCATTGGCTTCCTGTAGCACCAGGAGAAAGCATGCGCCCACCTCAAGGGGTGTGAGACAGACATCGGTGGGAGGTTAATCCAACTGGGAAAGTTAGGGAGGGCTTTCCCAAAGAAGTGACAACTAAAATCTAAATGATGAATAGAAGTTTACTAGGAGAAGAGAGGTGGCTGAAGTGTTCTAGGCAAAGGGAATGGCATGTGAAAAGGTCCTGTGGCAGGAGGTAGCATTAAATATTTCAGAACTATTGTGCAGAGAGCATAAAGACCTACCCAAAGAAGGCAGGGATGACTTCCCTGAAAAGGAGGGAGGTGGAGCTGAGATCTGCTGAATAAAAGAAGGCAATGGGCCAAGGCATCTCAGCCTGCACAAAACTATTCCCACCCAGTCGGAGGTCCTCAGACATGGCTCCCCCTAAGCAGCATGTAAAAGCTTTAGCTTGGAGAAGTGGCAATTAAAATCCATGACGTTTTATTTTTTTAAGAATTATTCCCATATAACTGTGTTGGGAGACTTTGGAATCAAGAAGAGTTCGACCTCAGTTGTCAATTGGCAGCGAGGCCTGGACATGAGGACTCCAACAGAGCATCCACTGTTGTCCTGCCCTTGCTGGCCACGCTACCGAGGGGCTATGTGTGTCCTGGCAGACGCCCTGCTCCCAATCAACCAAATGAAGATGTACAGAGTGCACAAAGGCATTTGCTGGAAAAAGGAAACCAAAGGGTTGGGGACATGAGCAAGAGCCAGAGGCATTGCCTTCCAGCTGCTCCGAGAGTGAATCAGAGGTTGTTTTCTCGGCAGAAATAACACAATCACCAGAGGCTGTCAGCTCTAAAACAAAGTTTAGAAACAGTAAATGGAGGTGATTCAAAATAGATGTAATTACCAATTCTTCCCCTGTTCTCCACGACTCACACTGGATCAATAATCCAAATGACTCTCTTCTCATTAGTCCCTAAATGGAAAACTTGGCCGGGTTGTAAGGAGGAGAGTTAATGTGTATTCACTCCATTCAGCTGCTAAGCAGCCCCACAAGCTTAAGACCAAATACCTGTTTTACAGACTCTCCGGAATTCTCCATGGCAGAGGAGATAATTGAGAGAGAACTGGAGATCTATAAGCAAAGCAGCACCTCTGACTCCGTCTTCTGGAAATTAAGATGCGGCTGTTCAGTCCTCTTGTGAAGTGTGAATACTAGTGTGTTAAATAAACATTAAAAAGGGAACCAGCTTGACAGTTATTTTTAAGAGCCTGGCATATATATATTTTTCCTTCATTCAAAGAGCTCGAAATTGGCTTAAGTGGAATTTAATTGAAAAAGTTCACCTCAAGAGTGTGATTAAGTCTGGAAAATTTTAGCCAATAGGGGAATTTTTCATAAAATTATGACCGAGTGGAAATAGTGTTATAATGGAAGTCTGTGTGTAATGGGCACTATTAAATTATATATGTATATAGTTGAGCATCAACAGGTAACTGACTTACAAGGTTATAATTCTGTGAAGGGTTGCTGGTGATATTATAAGCTACAGGCGCAAAGCTCAAGTCATCCAAATTCCTAAATACAATTACAGTTAGATTAAAAAATATTCCTGCTATAATTATACACCAGGCCTGGTTTAGGATCTTAAAATTAGCTTCTCTGTGCACAGGCTTTGCCGGTGTAGTAATGGGTAACCCGATTCACAGGTAATGGGATCAGAGGGTATTCACATGGGAAGTGGCCTCTGATTTTCTAGTTCATCTTCAGCACTAAATTCATGAGGAAAACAAATAAACCTAAAGAACAGCAACCCTGCCAACACTGACTGCCAGCAGGTGAGGGGACCTGCAGATACCAAGGTTCTGGATGGAGGCCGAAGCTCTGCTGTCTGAGCCCTGTACCTTTCTTGTTTATAATTATGATTCTCTTCTGGTCTGCTAGCCTGTGGTTCAGTGAGAGTTCTAGGATTTTTATGCAAGAGGAGTGCAGGGGTGCCCATTTGGTCGGAGGAAAGGCGTGAGCAGCTAGAGAACTGCTTCTCAGATGTGACTGGATCTGGGCATCTTGTGGGTGCAGATGCCTCAGGTTTGTGACATGGCCCTAAGAAGCACCCATGGGATGCTGATGTTTTGGTCCTCAAATCTCACTTTGAAGGTTAAGGCATCAGAGGACTTGTCTTACAGCTGGGTTTCTATGCAGACACCACTCATAACATGACTGCATGTTTATGTGACTGTCTTTGGAGTGATTGATGGAGATTAAGGGTACTCTTCCAACTAACGCTTGGCTTGGCTCCTGATCGAGCTCAACTGCAATTGCTTATTAAACACTAGTGTCCCGGTGCATGGATTCGTGCACATTGAAAGGAAATTAATTAGAAGAAATATTTTAATATTGATATTTGCCCTTTCTCAATAGAAAGTGTCAAACCAAATTCACCATCAACAATGACACATCGAAACACACGCGTGCGATTGGCACCAGCAAGAGCTTTATATGTATCTCCCACGTGCGAGTGAACGTTTATTTTTAAATTGCCGGTGCACGTCATGTGTACCAGTCAGTTGGTCGGTCAGATGGTCAGATGGTCAGTCACTTAGCTTTTTATATAATAGATAATTGTAAGCTCCATTAGTATTCTCTAGAATTTCCCTTCTTGGAAAAGTCACCTGCACATTTTTAGAAAAAGTTCACCCATCTTCTTGAATTGTATCTTTATACCTTTTGTAAAATTTGGGAACTTTTAACCATTGTTTTTTCCAAGTACTTTTTCTACTGTCTGCCTGGAATACCAATGTGATGAATGTGAACTTTTTTGTTATAATTCTGCAAGTAACTGAGGCACTGTTAATCTTTTTCCATCCTGTTATCTCTTTACTGTTCAGATTGGATAATTTCTATTATTCTATCCTCCAGTTCACCCATTTTTTCCTCTGTCCCTTCTCTTCTGCTGTTGAGCTCCTCTGCTAAGGTTTATTTCTGTATTTTATTTCTTTACTTTTTATATTGACTGTATCTTTTAGTTTTAAAATTTCCATATGGTTCTGTTTTTTTCTCTATGTTTTTAGGCATGTTTGTAATTTCCCTTCGAAGCATTTTTAGTGGTGCTGCTTTAAAATCTTTGATTATTTAACATCTCTTTTATCTCAGGATTGTCTTTTTTCACTGTTTGCAGTATTTCTGGTTCTTGGTATAATGAATGATTTTCAATTGAAATCGGGCATTTTTGTATTACGGGATGAGATTCTGGATCTTATTGAAACTGTCTGTTTTAATTGGGTATTTCTGACATTACTACAGCAGGGAAGGGAGTCATCCCCTTGTTCCTGCCAGTTGGGGGTGAAAGCCCAGGTTCCCCACTTGGCTTCCATCAACCCCTGGGGGAGGGGTGGGCTCTTCTTCACTGCTGGGTGGGGTAGGACTTCCAGCTCCTGGCATGATCCCCACAGACATGGTGAGGGACCGAGGGGCTTATAACCGACCATGGGGATAAAAGTCCCAGCTCTAACTGTCCTGTGTCACCGCCCTGGGGCAGGTGCCGTGGAGGGTGTTGGGGAATTTCCCCCTCCTGGGAGGCTGGGAATCTAGGTTCCCACTTGGCCTCTGCCCATGGGCCCAGCAGGGGAGGGAGCCCAGTTTTTACCATGGAGTTTGCTGGAGTAGAGGGGTTATTGTCTAAAAGCTTTCTGTCTTCCTAAGTTGGCCCTCTCCTGGGATTGGCTGGAGAGAGCAGGCTTTTGGGGTTGTTTGTCTAAGTCTGTTACTGTTTTTGGTTTCTTCAGCTCCAAGTCTAGCTATGGGAGGTGAAAAGAAATTCTGAGTACTTGCTACTGTGCCATTCCCAGTTCTGAGGGTTCTAGCGGACTTCCTCTTTACTTCTTCTTTCAAGGTCTCTTTATTTTAGTTGTAAGTGGTGGGAAGAATAGGAAAAGTACATTCACTTCACCTTCCCAGAAACAGAATTCATTATTATTGTTATTATTATTAGTTTACATTCATATAAGGGCCATATGCAGCATACAATATGGGTCAGTTTACAACTTGCCTTTTTCACTTACATTTTGATTTTGAGGACTATCCATATTGCTATATGAAGATCTAGGTCCTAATTTACTTTTCATAGTTGAAGGTCTAGATAGAGGATAAGTGACCTGCTTTCATGTAGCATGAGTACAAACGTGAATTAAACAGACTCCACAATATGGCATTCAGATGATTAACAGGGACTCTAGCTGTATGACTTCGCTGAAGATACATTTTAATGATCTATTGCATGATGAATTGAAATACTTTGAAATGAGGTGAGAACTGGGGGAGAGTGTAGGTTATGCAGAATAACAATATTGGGCTAGTAACAACAACAGCAACAAAACAGTAATCCCAATTTCTGTTATCATTGGATCACCCCACATTATGTGCTAAATACGATCTATTTCTTACAACATCGATGTAGGGTGGCAAAGCCCTTATTTTAAAGACAAGGAAATGAGCTCACAGAAATCAAATAACTTTCTTAAAGTCATCTAGTTTGCTTTTGTCAATTGAATATATTCTGTGAATTTTTTTATAGCAAAGGTGGAGATTTATTAAAGAACAAGTACAGATTCCCACATGAGGAGAGGAAAGAGTCCCACAGAACTGACTCCCAAGTAGGGAGTGGGAAAGGGTCCCCTATTCTGTGAAATTTTTAAGTAAACGAAAGGCCCATCTCAAATGGTAAAAACAAAAAAGAAGCTTTATTACCTCATATGACAAGAAGCCCCAGGATCATTCACTCAGTAGCCCAGTGGCCTTACTAAGATCCAGGTTCTTCCAGCTTTCTTCCCCATCAAGCTTAGCTTCCCTCAGGGTCGTAAATGGCTGTAGTGGTTCTAGGCATCACATACATACACATCTTTGGTGAATGTGTGTTTCTTATCAACAACACAAATACTATTTAGAAGTTCCTCAACAAGCTTTCCCCATGTCATGGTACCCAGAATTGTATTATCTGCTCAGGACCAGTAATATAATTTATGGGCCCATTGGAAAATGAAAGTGTGAGGTTTCTTGTTCAAGGATTATTGAGAATTTCAAGATGATAGCAGAGCATGAAGCCAAGCATGGGGTTCTTCTGAGCTCAGGGTTGCTTTTATATTTTTTAAAAGGAGCTAGTTTTATCTACCTTTGCCTTGAAAACAGGACTGCTAGTATTTAGCTTTGTATGCACTCTGCTAAATGACATCACTTCTGAGCTTCTAGTGTGTTCTGATCCTTCAATGTGTCCTCCAAGCACCCAACTTTTAAGGGACTCTTCCATTACTTATACACCTTTGGACAACTTGTTTTGTTGAAAAAGAGAAGAGAAATTAATCTCTAGTAGAGTACCCTGCTGTAGAAAAAAAAGAATACATACCACACCAATTTGTTAAGGATTAGTCAAAACACAGGTGAGTGCTTAGGGCGTTACAGGTATTACAGGTGTGAACTTCATTCTTGATGAGGTAAGTGGTATTACAACTTGCTTCCTTGTCTCACTTTGTCACAAACTTTGTCTAATCTTAACACTTTATTAATTTTTTCTGTGTCAATTCTTTTACTTATAAAATGAGGGAATTAAAATAAAGAGCTCCTAGAATAATTACCTTATCTAAATTCCTGAAATATGTTTCTAGTTTTGTTTCTAGATGATTTTGTTTAAGTAGGAGTGAGGTTGTGGACATATTAATATGCTGTTAAAATATCAACTCATTTGACTACAATACTATGTTTTAGTGGCTGAAAAGCTGAGGCGAAGTGATAAATAAAGCAACAGCCAGAACCGGTTTGGCTCAGTGGATAGAGCGTCGGCCTGCGGACTGAAAGGTCCCAGGTTCGATTCCGGTCAAGGGCATGTACCTGGGTTGCGGGCACATCCCCAGTAGGAGGTGTGCAGGAGGCAGCTGATCGATGTTTCTCTCTCATCGATGTTTCTAACTCTCTATCTCTCTCCCTTCCTCTCTGTAAAAAAAAATCAATAAAATATAAAAAAAAGAATAAATAAAGCAACAACCAAATACAATCATAAATACATGGAAGATATAGGAGGTTTTACTTATACATTTTGGGTTAAAGTAATGGTTATATTGAGGTAGGAAATATGGGGAGCTATTTGGAAATTTTATTGTTGAAATAAAATAGTACCAGGAGAAACCCTTGATTTTCCTCTATGCAATCAGAAATGTCTTCATGACAGACAGTAGGAGCTTAAAAATGTATTGTTACCCAGCAGAGGACCCTGTATTGTTTTTCTACTGCTATGTGACCTATCAATACAAAATTAGTGGCATAAGAATACATATTTATCACCTCATAGTTGCTGTGGGGAGGAGTCAGGCAGAGCTTAGTTTCTTCCTCTGCTTAGTGTAGAAAGGTGTAATTAGATATCGGCCAGGCTGCATTCTCATCTGAAAGCCCAACTGGGGAAGGATCTGTTTCTGAGCTCCCTCAGGTTGTTGGTAGAATTGATTTCCTTGTGGTTGGGGACTGAGGGCTAGTTTCTTGCTTGGCTGGAGACTGTGCTCAGCTCCTTGTGCTATCTGGAGTTCCTAGAGGCTACCTGTAGTTCTCAAGGCCCACCCATAGTATCATGCTATGCTTCTCAATATGGCCACTTCCTTTATCAAGCCAGCAAGGATAGACACTAGAGCAGTGGTTCTCAATCTTCTGGCCCTTTAAATACAGTTCCTCATGTTGTGACCCAATCATAAAATTATTTTCGTTGCTACTTCATAACTGTAATGTTGCTACTGTTATGAATCGTAATGTAAATATCTGATATGCAGGATGATCTTAGGCGACCCCTGTGAAAGGGTCGTTCGATCGCCAAAGGGGTCGCAACCCACAGGTTGAGAACCGCTGCTCTAGAGTAAATATGTTAACAATTTGGAATGTTATATAACATATTACAATTACAGCAGTGACATCCCATCACCTTTGCAATATTCTCTTGATAAGAAGTACGTCATAGGTCCTACCTATGAAATGATATAATACAAAAGTGTGAACACAGAAGGCAAGGATTTTGAAATCTGCCTGCCACAACCTCCAAAGAGATAAAAAGTAAGCATTCAGAGTCTGCCTTCTTTGTACTCCTATTGTCTATAGAAGTGACCTTTAGCAAGTAACTTCCTCTCCTTCTCAAGGCTACTTCTCCACAAAGACTCCCGGACCAGTAATTGTTTCAGGTTACTTGGATCCAAATAAAGAGGTATCTTGGCAATTAATAAAAAATGGTACTGAGTTCATAGGATAACTTTAGTTAAAATTTCCCTTATTTTACTTCATTGGAAGGTGTAAATCTTTTCTCTGCTTTTGTGTCAACGTCTTTTAGAACGAGGCTCCTGGAAGACCTCACAGAAGGTTGAAGATATGCTGAGTTACTGTAAAGCCAGAGGGTAGCACTGACACACAGAAACCAGGTAAGAAGTTACACTGCTCTTGTTGGACAGATTTTGCCTAATTGAGCAAAACACAAATTTACTAGGAAAAGAAAGTTGATCAAATGCCAGCTGGAAGGCAAGTTGCATAAACAAATACTGGAAGGAACAGAACAGAGTCATGAGCTTCCAATTGTGATCACAGTTTTTTTTGTTTTAAACAGAGAATTAAATTTAAAACATATTTTTTTCTCTTGCACAACTCTCCACCCACAGTGTGATAATATTAAAGTAGGTTAGAGCACATATTTTTTCCTGGTCTCAATTTCTTTCACCCGTCCTCAAATTGCCTTTACAACAGAGCATCCATATGTCCAAACAAACAGACAAGTGAGGAGATTAATGAACTGACCTTTAACCTTCTAAGTATTTATTCCAGGCTCAGGGGGAAAGCATGTCTGTACCAGCAAAAATCCCAAAACTGTCTCTGATAATTTGGTATTAAAGATAGCTCTGTCAAATGCCTCCTGAGGCATAGTGAGCATCGCCCTTCTCCTGACCCCAAGCTTCTTAGTCCTTACATTCCTCTCTCCCCATTCAAATGCATTGCGCTCTATTCCATTGCCATTTTCCTCTATAAGAGTGTCTCTTTAACTTAGAGCTTCATTTATTAAGCACCTACTACATTAGACACTATGTTTAGCTATTTTCATCATCATCATCATCATCATCATCATCATCACCATCATCATCATCTAATATTTTTGAGCATTTACTACATGAAAGGTAATCTCATGTTCTCTCATTCAATTGTTGTACTAGCCATCTGAAGTAGGTATTTAAAAAAGTCAACTATTTACTCATGCTTTAAGTATCAGAAGATGCGGTAGAAATTGGAATTGTTAAAAACTTGATTAGATGAAAGAAATGGCTCTTGAACACTTTCTCTCTCTCTCTCTCTCTCTCTCTCTCTCACACACACACACACACACACAAATATATATCCTTGTCACAGCAGCATGGGGAATATTTGGTGTTAAAGCCAAAAGCTGGTATAATGCGAAAGTCATTCTTTCTACCTCTAATCACTCCTTAAATTCATGTAGGTGTCTATATAATCAGCACATGGACATATATGTGATTGCAGGAGGCAAGTTCTCTCTTTTCCATCCATGCTCTTACAGTAGGACAATATCTTGGAGGAGGAAAGGCACAAATATGTATCCGGAACATAGAAATACACCAGAGTGGTTGGGCATGGGGTCAAATGTCATATTTATTATGGCTGCTAGTGTTCGAAGATGGCCTCTGCTCGTATCCTGTGCTGTCACATGGCCTTCTTCTCCCAGTGTGTCTCCGTCTCTTTATCTTTTCTTATAATGACACCTGTCATCTTGGATTAACCAGCTGGGGCACTTGGGGATGTGAAAGCCAGATAAGGCATGCAGGTCATAGAGTAAGAGCAATGGATGACCTTTAAGGCTCATTACGATGAGAGGACGTGATTCAGGCTCATGTAGGTGTCATCCATCCACTGGATGGGAGGGTGCCCCTCCCAGCAATTGTAGAGCTTATCTTCTCAATCCTTGAATCTAGGCTGCTCCTGTGGCTGTTTTCACCATAAGAATGGAGTTAAAGTAAATTCTAGTTCTTTCAGACTCAGGCCTATGAGGCCAACAGCTTCTGAAATCTTCCCTCTGCAGCTTCCTTGTTAAGGGTCTCCTTGGAAAGAAGTCACCATGTAGTGAGAAGGACCGAGCAGCCCCGTGGAAAGGCCCCATGGAGGGGAACTGACAGCCTCCACCCACGGCTCTGCTGAGCTCCTTGGGGACGGAGAGCACCCATGGCCAGCCCTGTGGAGTTTTCAGTCACTGTAATACTCCCACAGGCACCAACAGAAGCAGAACTGCCCCCTCTAACCCACAGAATGAGAAATCACCCCTGGTTGTCTTTTAGGCATTAGATTTTGGGGTGGCTGGTTACTCTGTCCCCAGAACACTACAGTTTCTTTGCACAAGGGTATTTTCTGCATGCCTTTTATTGGGAATGTCTTTCTTTTCCTTTCTGATACTTCTCTGTCTGAATTCATGACACAGAAGCATCAGGGCTAATCCAAGACTCCTTTCTGTGTGGAAAGCAGACCAGCCAACCTTTGTACCTCCACCTCAGAGGGTTTCTCAGGACTTGCTGGAGTTCAGGGGAAGGACACAGGCAGCCAGCGGACCAGGCTGTCTTTTCTAGAAAGAAAGATTTTTCTTTTACCTTGATTTCAGTTTTCTATATCTCTACTTGAAAAAAAAGTTTCAATTTGAGTTTCATGATGAAGTGTCAACCATCAAAGGCCCCAAGGTAACTGCTTCTGCTCAGACATGTGGTCTCTGATGCCCTTGGCCTGACTAGGGCACTTGGGATTTTCTGGTGCTTTAGGGGTTCAGCTGGTGCTTTTGGGGTGCAGCACAGCGAGGCTCTGAGGCTGTGCTGGGAGCTGCCAGGAAGATCGCTGTGTCCACCATGCTGCAAGCATGCCCCAGATTCATACCCAGGCTTTAGGGCTTCAGAAGCTAGGAAGCACCCTAAGGACAACTACATATCATTTGATTTCATGCCATCTCGATCTGATTATGCTGCCATTGTATTAATTTGGAGACTCTAGATTACATTTTAATGGTCTGGTTTGCATTCTCCCCCCTCTATTTTTCTGGTTGATAAAATTTTAAAAGGACATCTGTTGTACTACAGATGACTTTTTACTTAGGATGCAAAGTCATTGGAATGTGTGGTAGCAATTTTTCTTAGGTAATGACCTCCCCTATCTTATCAAACCAGGCTTTGGCTGCACCAGGCTCTCTTAATTCAATTGTTGTGTAATTTTGCCATTTGTTGCCTGGCTGAATGAATAGCTCCCTCTCACACTTCATTCTGACTTTTCACATATTTGTCTTCAGTTCTGAAGAAGGAGTCTGGAGGCCTGGCCAGAGACTAATGAGAAATTCCGATGTTATTTTACAAGGTTTTTAATAAAGAATCCATTTCCTTTAGTGCCAGAGAAGGTAGAGAGGAGCTGTGTGCCAAGATATAATTGCTATCACCATCAAGGGCAAGTGTTTAATGAGTGTCTCTGGTGAATAGAGGGCTGTGATGTGTCTAAGACAGCGGTTCTCTACTGGGGGTCATTTGCCTCCCCTCCACTTCCCAGTGGACATTTGTCAATGTCTGAAGACAAAAAAATTTTAATTGTCACAATTTAAAGATGCTACTGGAACCCTAGTAGGTGGAGGCAAGGATACCACACAATACATAGGAGTTCTCCACAGCAAAGGATATAAAGACACATTGAATATGGGCCCTTTTTTCATGCAGCTGAACCAGGACAAAGAAAAATAGGGATGAAATACGAATACAATGAGGCACGAAACAGAGAGGGGTCAGCCAAGCCTGACTCAGTGCACACAGTGTTTGTAAACTAAATTCACCGTATAAGGACGGGCACTTATGCTCTGCATGCAACATTATAAGCCTTAGCAAAGGTACAGACCAAAGAAAGAGAGCCATAGAGTTCCTCTGGGTTTGGGGCAGGGTCCCTTTCATTCCCCCCATATTCCTTTCTTTATGGAGAGAGAGCATCCAGCACCATGGACTTTTCAGCTCTCATAGCTGATGACTCCCCATTTCTATCTCAAGACCAGTTTTCTGCTCTGACATTTAGCCTCACACACCCACATGGGTAACGTTATATTTCTATGTGGATGTCTACAGATGTCTCCAACTTAACATGTCCAAAATGGAACACTTGATTTTCTCTCCCCAAAATCTTCCTCACCACCCTGTGCTGGGCTGCATATCTGGTGCTTCGGCCAGGCGGGGCACGCTGTCCTAGAACACATAGATAGGAAGGTACTGACATCAGGCCAGGCCTTGAGATATGGTCTCATGGCCTCTTCCCAGCATGCAGGCCTTCTTTCTCAGAAGGCCCGGAAGTCTCATTCTAAATTTGAGAGACAAAGGACTGGAAAAAGTATAAATAAAGAGAGTTTCCTCCATATTGGGGGCCCAGAATTTGAAAGACACATTTTCTCTGGGCCTCCACAAAATTTAATAATATGTAATGCTTGCAGTCGGCGCTGCAGTTCAGCCTCTGCTTCGGCAGGATGCTGTAACTGTAGTCAGCTGGCCAGCTTAATAAAGGCTCTTAAATTTAAATTCTGAGTTGGTGGTCTATCTTGCTGAGTGAACCCATAACACCCCCAAATATTCCCTCTTCCAGCAAATATTGCACCATCTTTTCAACCATTCAGGACAAAACAGTGATTCTTTCACTTTCCAAACACCTATATCCAATAAATAAGGTACTATTAAATGGTTTACCTTCATCCTTCCATCTTGCCCTGATGCCATCCAATCTACCTATGACACACACAGGGGAATTAAATCATGTCATTTCATTGCAATTAGCTCTTAAAGGTCATCCATTGTTCTTACACGATGACCTACACATCTTATCCGGCTTTCAACTCCCATGTGCACCAGCTGGCTAACCCAATACGACTGCTGTCATTAGCAGAAGAGACACACAGACCACAGGGAGAAGATAGCCATGCGAGGGCAGAGACAGAGGCTGGAGGGGAGTATCAGCAAGGCCAGGAACACCGGGGTTGCCAGTCATGCTGGAAGATAGAGGAGGAAGGAAATATTTCCCTCACAGTTTTCAGGGCCATGCCAAAACTTTGATTTCTTGAATTCTAGCCTCCAGGATTGCAGACAGTGAATTTATGTTGTCTTAAGCCCCCTGGTCTGTAGTGCTTTATGATTCCAGTCCTAGGAAACTCAGACAAACTCACCACTTGTATCCTCTCACTCATTTTTTTCCTAGTCACTCTGGTCATCTTTCTCCTCAACACTGTTCCCTTTCTTTAAAAACACACACGTGTTTTCCTTTGATGCTCACAGGCTGACTCCTCCTTGTCATGTAGATAGCTGCTCTGAGCTCACCTCCACCACACCGCACCTGGTGTCCGCATCACACTGTCCTTCCACCCCACCTCCCTCCCAGCTCTCCTTCTCTGCCTAGAACATAGTAACACTACATGACATGTTCTTGTTTACTTTTTTTTATTGCCAGGGTTCAGCACTGCATGTAAACCCCATAAAACAAAAACCTTTTCTCTCCTGTTAACTCCTGTTTCTCTTCCACATGACATAGTGCCTGAACTTTGTAGATACTCCATAAATATATTTTGAATGAATGGGCCAGTTGTAAAAAAAAAAGTCTTTACCAAAGTGAACCTGGTTTGAGCAAGTGGACAATAGGGAATAGGCCATTAGTAATTCAATTATATCATTGAGGTGGAATGAGTAGAGGCTTTTTGATGAAAAGAGCAGGGGTTCTCAGAAGATCGCCCTCCTACGAGTGAGAGGAAAGTGAGCCCATGCTCAATGCTGAACCTCTGGAGGAAGGGGACATGGTTGGCTGTGTCCCATCAAGCCCACTCCTTTTCCTCTACAAATATTTGTGCTCAGAGCTCCCTCTCCCAGCCCAACAGGAGCCCAGGAGAGGCCCAGCACCAGCACGGGGCCTAATGGAGACATTGCAGTGCATTAGCACAGATGGTTGTCATATGTATGCAAATGAGAAACAAATTGAATTTGGTGTCCCCTCTCACCAGCTGTCCTATCAAGGAAGCCTCCCACAGCAGCAAAAGGACTGCTGCTACACCGCTAATCTGTCACCACAGATTAATTACAACGAGCACATGAATCACCATTTGTTCCTAGTACAAAGGAAAATATCTTGTTTTTCAAGTACGTCCTGTTAAAAGAAGGTGTCCTGCCTTGTAGAAACAAGATGCAATAGGGCATGAGGCTTCCTTAGTTAGGAACAGGAGGCACGTGGAAGGTGAAGAGCCCTAGGTGGCACGCTGTCCTCAGAGCTGCTACTAGTGAGGCTGCGAGGGAGGAGGGGAGGATGGACCACAGAGGCAACTAGCCAACACTACTTCACCTGCCACTCCCACAGCCCAGAGTTTGGAGGCAATTGAAATGTGTTATTATTATTATTATTGTTATTATTATGGTGGTAAGGCAATGGATAGAGCAGTAGCTGAGGATTCAAGGGATCAGATTTCAGGTCTGACCATCATGTATCTTGTTCTTGTGTAAAATTGGATTACACTAGTGGTTTTTCATCATTTTGGAGAGCAAGGACATTTAATGAATACCATGGTCTCTGTCACCACAAAATACATGTGTACACCCAAATTTATATACAGTTATAATAGATTGAGTCTCAGAAGCCTCTCTATGCAGCCTGTTAAGAAGGCTTTAACCCAAGATGTCACCTCCCTGTGCCCCCTCCCCACACCACCACCATGAGGCCAGTTCCTCAACCACCCATCTCTAGCTCTTACAGGTTATGCCTCTTAGGTTTAGCCATTCTTTCGTTCATTCATTCATTCATTAATTCATTCAACAAACATGTCTTGGATGCTGCACTTGATGATAGGCAAGTGATGGTGAACCAGATGCCATCCTGGTTTTAATGACTTATACTCTGGTAGGGGAGACAGATATTAACCAAACAAGTACATAAATACATACGACATTTCAGCTGTGAGTAAGGACTAAACCAGAGAATCACATGGCACAATGGAAACGTAGAACTTGGAAATTCAGCCTTTTCTGAGGTGGAGGAGTCTTCCTTGAAGAAGTGACAGTAAGGTGAAGACTGGGACTATGAGGCAGAGCTAACCAGGCAGGGAAGGGTGCGCATAGCGTTCCCGCAAGGGAACACACCTTTGTGGTGGGAGAGCACATGGCTTGTTAAGAAACTAAAATAAGGCCAATGCCACTGGTCTTCAGAGAGTGAGGGGTAGCACGGGGAGATTTGTGACTGGAGAGCAGGAGGCTCCTGGGTCCTCTGTAGGAGGGCCGCCTTTACTCCAGGAGCAATGTGCGATCCCTGCAGCGCTTGAAGCAAAAGGGGAGCTGATTGGGTTTGCATTCCGAAAAGCTCACTCATCTTTGACCTTAGAAACAGAGACTGGGTCATGTGGTGTCTCTGGCTACTAAGCATTCTAGTCCAGGGGTCAGTCAGTTTGTGCTTCTATCCTGGACACTGTAAGGGGTTCAAAGGCAATAACACAGCGTGTCCTTCTGCACAGTAGCTCCCAAGTATGAGAGCGAAGAGGGGAGAATTCAGGGATCCAGTGTTAATTTCAATTAGTGGATCTTCAGAGAAACAGGAGTCAACTGAGATAGATGTGTTGTTGTTGTTGTTATTATTATTATTACTGTTTGGTAAATAAACAATGGATAGGGCACTTGCCGAGGGTTCAAGAGATTAGATTTCCATTCTGACCATGTATCTAGATCCCTTTTAAAAACTGGATTGAACTAATGGTTTTTCATCTTTTTTAGAGAGCAAGGAGATTTGAATATTTAATGGATGCCATGGCCTCTGTCACCACAATATACATGTGTACACCCAATTGTATACACAGCTGCAGTAGATGGAGTCTCAGAAGCCTCTCTACATGGCCTGTGACGGAAGCTCTGAGTAGATGATCCATGTCAAGAACCGAGAAATGCCTTTGGGTGGGGGAGAGTCGGGAGCATTAGAGCCAAGTGTAAGCGGTGTGAGTCTTGTCTCTGGGGAACTTCGGGCCAGTTTTTGAGAGCCAAGCATTTCACATGGGAGACTAACAGAAGTGAATAGAGGAGGGAAGATAGCAGGCTGTGTGCTGGGCTCCTGTGAAGGAAGGAGAAACCGTCCCTGAGAATTTAAACGGAAATGCCTTTAAATCCAGGAGCAGTTTGCAAAGCTGCCCATCAACTCCTTGTTGATCACTGTGCTGGCAGAAAAATGACCAGCTGCTTTTTATTTTTATTTTTTTAATTTTTAAAAAATACATTTTATTGACCTTCCACAGAGAGGAAGGAAGAGGGATAGAGAGCTAGAAACATCGATGAGAGAGAAACATTGATCAGCTGCCTCCTGCACACCCCCCACTGGGAATGTGCCCGCAATCAAGGTACATGCCCTTGACCGGAATCGAACCTGAGACCCTTCAGTCTACAGGCTGACACTCTATTCACTGAGCCAAACCAGCTAGGATGACCAGCTGCTTTTTAAAGCAAATAATTAACATGAAATCTCACATGAAGTCTAACAAATCTGTGAGGAAGACCACACTAGATTGAAAGAGGCCTGTGGGGATAAAGTCAAGTAAAGGAAACAGTTTGCCTAGCACAGGACGTTTAAAGTAAGTGACCATTATATCCTTCATGTTGTATAAAGTAGAATTCTGGTTGTTCAAAGAAGTAATGGAAATATTGGAGAGAGGAAAACTGATTAATATAGAAGGATGATTTTTTACAGAAATCCCATCCTTATAATCTATCCAGAGGAAAATGATCTAAAAATGTGTAAGGATATTTATCATCAAAATATGAAGGGGAGCCTGGCCGGCATGGCTCAGTGGTTGATCCTCTACCTATGAACCAGGAAATCACAGTTCGATTCCTGGTCAGGGCACATGCCCGGGTTGTGGGCTTGATCCCTGGGTGCAGGAGGCAGCCGATCAATGATTCTCTCTCATCATTGATGTTTCTATCTCTCTCTCCCTCTTCTTTCCTCTATGAAATCAATAAAAATATATTAAAAGAAAAACATGGGGCAATTAACTTGCCTCCACAAGAGCACTGATCAACTAAATCAGGGGTCCTCAAACTTTTTAAACAGGGGGCCAGTTCACTGTCCCTCAGACCGTTGGAGGGCTGGACTATAGTTTAAAAAAAACTATGAACAAATTCCTATGCACACTGCACATATCTTATTTTGAAGTAAAAAAACAAAACGGGAACAAATACAATATTTAAAATGAAGAACAAGTAAAGTTAAATCAACAAACTTACCAATATTTCAATGGGAAATATGGGCCTGCTTTTGGCTAATGAGATGGTCAATGTCCAGTTCCATATTTGTCACTGCTAGTCATAACAAGTGATGCAAGTGTGCATCAGTTAGTCTAGATCTGGGTGGAGATTTCAGATGTTTCATTCTGGAAAAAGGCTCTCCCAACTTCAAAAAAAATGCCCAACTAACTGCAAAAAAAAAAAAATAGACCTCCTAACTTCAAAAAAAAAAAAATCCTAACTTGTTCTTACCTCGGTCCTCAGGCAGCAGCAGGCTCTGCACGGGCAAGCTCGTGACTCGTCCGATCACACCCGAGACTGAGAGGAGGAGTCCAGAGACAGAGAGAAGGAGGGGAGTCGGAGATGCGGCGCACATTCCACACATGCACACTGCCGGCCCGGGATGAGTCGGCTGCTAAGCAACAGGCAGCGGTGGCAAAAACACCCGGCGGGCCGGATAAATGTTTTCGGCGGGCCGCATGTGGCCCGCGGGCCGTAGTTTGAGGACCCCTGAACTAAATAATGGTTGACTATACAAAGGAATGCTATGCAGTAAGGATGATTGAGATGCATATCTATTGATATGAAAATATGTTTATGGTATATTCAATGGGTGACTAGGACAGACTTCAAAATATTTTCAATTGCATGACCCTATCGATATGTGTACATCTTCATAGAGCCATCAGCGGGCAGTCACTTTCCCCCTGAGGCTGAAAGCCCTGCCTGCATGAGTTCCCATGTCCCCAGCTCCCAGCGTGGTTTTGAGGAAGAGGAGTCGGGGCTCCTATCAGGGGCCGACCGCTCCTCATCTGGACTCAGCCCACTCCTGCTTCCACGGGGACATCACCAACGTGATGATTATGCTTTTCTCCTTCATTATGAAATTCTTTTCTATTCAGCCATTCCCATGGGAGCAGGAAAAGGGTCTCCATTTCCCACATCCCACAGCGGCTGACTTATACCCGTCTATTCAGAGCAGAACTCAAAACGCTGCTGCTGAGCCAGTTTCCACCGCCGCTCCCTCCACTCTGCTTCCCTCCCCATCACTCCTGTCAGGGCTACAAACTGCCACCTGTTGCCAAGCCTCCTGGTGGCTTCTCCAACCTGATCCCATTCACTGGGCAGCCTGGGAGCCCCAGGACCCCACCTCCTCTCCAACCCTCTCCTCTCTGGTTCTTCTCCTCTTCAATAGCCTTTAATTATCAAACCCACGCCACTGGCTTCAGAGTTGGTTGAGATTCTGCCTTCTTTCCTTGGATTGGTGGTTCCCAACTCGCCTGCTCCTCAGCACCACCCAGGAGTGTTCCAAACGCAGCCATGCCTGGGCCCCAGACGGGGACCTGCAGTCCCGGGCATGGAGCTCAGCTCGGGCAGGTTTTATAGTTTCCCCAGGTGGCCCTGACATGCACCAGGGTGAGAAGCACGCCTGAGGGGTCTCATTCAGCTCCACGGTGTTGCATATTACCACCACCAGGCAGATTCCTAGTGAAATGAAATCTTTAGGTTCCCTGAAAGGGCCAGGCTGGTCGAGTGTGAAAGAAACTCCACGTCCCTCAGCAGCCCTGCTCTAGTCCTCGGCCCGGGGTGGGGTGATCACGTTGACAAGCCAGAGAGCCGCCGGGGGCCCCGGACATCTGTGAGTGTGTCACACACTTGCCGTCAGAGGAGAGGGACTTCCTGCTCAGGACCTTCCTTGCAGATTTTCCGTCTCAACGTCACTCTCTCAACAGGATGAGTGGTTTGTCTTGGACAAAAGATGAATAAAGACAATGTGTTCATTCTGAATCCTGATTGGCTGCACAAGCTCCTCATGCTACTCCAGGTTTACACAGGCGTGTGTTCTGTCTGTCTAGTGTTCACTGGCCCAGCCCTCCCGGGCCCCATCAATAACCTCGGGTAGATCCGCCTTTGGTTGCTTGCAGTGTCATGCTGTGAAAATCTGCGTTAACCTGTATTCCAGCAGGAGTTCTTTTTCATCTCATACCAGGCTCTCAGGGAGGCTGGCTGGTTGGTTTTCCATTGACTTCCAGTTCATTCCTGTACCTGCGTGTGCTGGTTAATGTTATGTGTCCACTTGGCTGGACCAGGGCGTGCACAGATATTTGATCAAATATCACTCTGGGTGTCTATGTGGTATCTCTTGAGGAGATTAACATTGGAATTGGTAAAGCAGATGGGCCTCATCCAATCAGTTGAAGATCTGAATAGAAAAAAAAATGCTGACCCTCCACTGAGTAAGAGAGAATTTCTCCTGTTTGGCTGCCTTCACACTGCAGCACCAGCTTTCTCCTGCCTTCAGACCCGGAGTGAAACCTTGGCTGGGTCTGGAGCCTGCTGGTCTATGAGCTAGAACTATACCCTCCGTTCCCCTGGTTCGGGCTGGGGAGCTGGGCCATGTGCTTAGGAAGCTGCCAGTGTGCACAGGCAAGAAGGGAGCTGAGATCAGAGAAGGACCCGCTGGGAGAGAAAAGGGAGATCTGTGCCCGTTCTCACCAAGCCCTGCTGTACTTCCTACCAGCTACCCATCTTCCTTGGTGCCTCTGTGACCCTCAGCTAAACTCCAAACTCTGTCCTCTCCACACACCTTTTTACATTTAAAATATTTATTTTGCATAAGAAATGCACCCAAATATTCAAGCCCAAATGTACCAAAGGGTATATCATAAACATTATGTCACCTCCTCCTTCCTCCTGCTGCCATGGCTCAATGCAAACGCCACCAATTTCCTTCTCCAATGTGAGCGCTACACAGTATGTCTGTGTAGATGCATATCCATCTGCACTGTTGTTGTTGTTTTTTTCTTTTCCTTTTCTGCACTTTGCTCTTCACTTTCAATTATCAATTACAAGGTTGACTCCATATTAGTATAGTTACAGTCCTTTCACTTCCAAATAAAATATATTCATTGCATGGCTACTTCGAAACATACTTAGCTCTCTGGTCCTACTGATGGATAATTAAATTGTTTCATTTATTCTGCTACTGTCAACATGTATGTTTTGCTTCACAAGTTTGTGAGTCTATGTCATGGCTGCATTCCTCGAGGTTGAATTTCTGTGTCAAAGGCAAATGCATTTTAATTGTTTGGCTATTGCTACGTTGCTGTCACAGAGACATCCTTTCACTCTCTGAGCAATGTGGGAGGCGGCCTCTCCCAGCAGCTTTGCGAGGGGTGCACCATCTATTATATGGTCTTCGCCTGTTTGTTATTTAAAAAAACACACACAGAAAGCCATATTAGAGTTTAATTTTGATTACTCTAATATTCAATGAAGCTGAACATGTTTTTATTGTTTTAAGAGCCATTTGTGCCCTGGCCAGGTAGCTCAGTTGATTGGAGTGTCCTCAGATATGCTAAGGTTGTGGGATCGATCCCCAGTCAGGGCACATACAAGAATCAACTAAGAAATGAATGAATAGGTGGAACAACAAAGTGATGTCTCTCTCTCTCTTTCTCTTTCTCTCTCTCTCTCTCAAATTAATAATAATAATTTTAAAAAAACATATTTTTCTCTCCTCTGAAATATCTGCTCATAATTTTGGCCCATTTTTCTGTTAAGCTCTATATCGTTATCTTATTATTTAGAGGCTTTTTATATATTAAGAACATTATTTTGTGGTAGAGGAAGCATTTTCTCCCCCCTCTCAATTTTTCTTTGTTTTTGTTTTATTAATTTTTTTAGTGTAGAATTTTTAAAAAATTCTTTAATATCAAGCATTTTAGTTTTGCCTTTCATAGAATATTCTTCTTTACAGCAAGCACATAGCAATTTTTAGTTATTTCATTTTAATCTTTGCATTTGATTAATATAAATTTTCTTTTTGGGGAAGTAGGAATTTTTCTGTCTTCTTTATTCTTGTTGGTTAGCTGATTTTTAAAAATGATTTACAAAATGTCATTTTGGCTGTATAAGTTATTTATTTTCACTTGTTTCTGGTTTATTAATATGCAAGATAAAATTTTTTGTTGGTTCTGCTTTAGCTGTATCCCACAGTACATGTATCTCATGTACTATTTTCTTACCTTTACTTTTGTTGCTATTTGCAATTCACACAACATTTATTTTTAAAATTTCCAGGTGGTTGGATGTTTTTTCCTACTCGTTTTATAATTTCTTTTTAACTTTATTTTATTGTGAGCAGAGACAATAGGAATTTACTGAGGTTTACTTTCTGACCTAATGTTTTTTCTGGTTTTGTTTTGATTTTGGGGGCCAATGATTCATGGGCATTTAAATGAAGATCTATTCTCTGGTAAACATAAGTAAATGCTACCCATATTACTATGTTCTTTTAGCCTTTTAAATATTTTTAAAATATTTACTTGTTCTTTTGCAGACTGAGAGAGGTGAAATAAAGTTTCCCACAATTGTGCCTGTCCATCCCGGGCTTTCCTGCTCCTGTCTTTTACGAATGATAATGCTGTCATTTGGTGGCCATCAGGAAGTAGTTCTTCATTGTGAGTTGACCTATTATTTAAAACTAAAGGCCTTGCCCTAACCAGTTTGGCTCAGTGGATAGAGCGTCGGCCTGCAGACTGAAGGGCCCCAGGTTCGATTCCAGTCAAGGGCATGTACCTTGGTTGCGGGCACATCCCCAATAGGGGGTGTGCAGGAGGCAGCTGATCGATGTTTCTCTCTCATCGATGTTTCTAACTCTCTATCCCTCTCCCTTCCTCTCTGTAAAAAATCAATAAAATATTTAAAACAAACAAACACACACCAAAAAACTAGAGGCCTGGTGCATGAAATTTGTACACTCAGAGGGCGGGGGAATCCCCCGGCCTCGCCACACAAAGCCGCAAGGCCTGCCTCTGTGCTGTGCATGCAGCATCAAGCCCCCGCCCAAACAAACACACATGCAGCCCCACCCACCCATGCACTCCTGCTGCGCACGCAGCTTCCTGGTGATCGCTCATTGCGGCGTGAGGGTGTCACTGCGTGAGGGTTTCACAACCACATAGGCTTTTACTAATAGGATGTTCTTTGGGTTTATTTAAGTTTTTTTACCTGGAATATAATTGTGTCTCTTAATAAGATCATGATCAGTTTGCCTATCCTTGTATTTTCAACTTTTCTGGCTCATTTTGTTTTAGATTTGTCTATTTACACAGTAAAATTTGAATTTTGCTTTGTGATCTGAGTCTTTTTTTTAAAGAGTGAGTGTTGCCCATTTATACAATGATGAATAAATTTGTTTTTCATTCTATAATTTATTTTCTGTTAAGCTTTGTGCTTTTCTTGATCTTAAAAAAGTTTCTAGGATTGAATTTTCTTGGCATTTTGGGTGTGGTTGTGTGTTCTGATAATTTGGAAAATTCATATTTTAGTTCAAGAGCTACTTTTGTAAATGCATAACATATTTGTGTATGACATTTACATCGCTATATGGACATATAAATGTCTACAAACAGAACAAAATTGATATGTTATGCTTTATTTATGTTTTTCTTTAGCTTCCACCACCCACTTTTAGTTGGCATGATTTTCTCAGTGTTTAACTTAGAGTTGTTAAATGTACTTATAGCTCAATTACCTGATATATCATCTTTAAGTGCTATTTTCTTTCCCTCCACAGCTGCAATGCTATGTCTCAACTCCTTTCTGCCATTCTCTTGAAACTTCTGTTAGGAGTTTTATTTACACATTTTTAGAGTTTTAATTTATATTCTATTCTGAAGAATTATCCACTTTTGTTTTCATCTTAGTTCTGTAATTTCATCAGTATTTTGTCACACTTTTCATTCCCATTGTCTCTAGTTAGCTAGAGTTTATCCTTTCTTAGTTCTCTTATGGGATATAACAATTTCTTGCATATTGTGTCATATATGTCTTTCTTGACTATTGTTTTCTATCCTTTAAAGTTCTGATGATCCCACTTCACTTTTCTTGTTCCCCTTATTTCCATTCTTTATATTCCTTACTATGTTTACAAGTGTTTATTGTATGTGCTACTTCTAAATATAGATTTGTTTTTCTTTCATTTCTTGTCCTAATAGTTTCCAACTCATGTTTGTTTCCCTCTATCATTTCACTTACCTTTTCTGAGCCCGGTATCTCCGCCTTCTGTTTCTATAAAATAAAGGTGATTGCTTCTTAAGGTTTTGTTTGCATGATGATATGCTTGGTGAATTTTCCTCAGCCATGGCAACATTTTCTTGGTGAGTGTTATTCATCTTCGATTGGTTTTTCTTAAGCCTGTTCTTTGTTGACATTTGCTCATCGTGGTTGGACAGGTGAATCCTTCCTGACCTGCTACTTTCCAGCATTCCCTGGCTGGGAAGAGGAAAAAGGTACTGCTCCAGGCCTGCAGGATTTCTCCTAGTGATGAGGGGTTTGAAGTGTGAGCAAACGCTCCCAGCCTGGACTGCTCCCCAACCAGCCAGGCTGGCAGAGCTGGGCTGCTTTGCAGAGGTCTTTCTCCTCTGCCCCGTCTCATCGCTGACTGCTCCCTGCAAAAGGCTTGTCTATGCGATCCCTCCTCCTGCCCCACCTGCCTCTCTCTACTTAGCGGCAGACTCTGTTAGAGGAGCTTCCTCTGCCCACCTGTCATTCCCACTGTTCCAAACGGAGCGCTTCCCCACCGCGCCTGCTTCTGTTGGACAGCTGAGCTCTCCCCGCTTTAGCTGAGATCTGTGGCTTTGGGGCCCTCTGCGGTCTTTCGCCCAAGTCAGCGTGGCCTTCATATCCTTTTCTTATAAACAGTAGGTGCTCATTATTCACAGGTTCTGTGTTTGCAAATTTGCTTCTTACTAAAATTTAGTTGTAATCCTTAAATCATTAATTGTGGCACTTTTGTGGTCTTTCATGGATGTTCTGAGAGGTAACATTTTTGAATTCCCTAACAACACACGTTCCCAGCTGAGGTGGGATGAGACGAGACACTGCCTTCCTGGTGTAGCTCTCACACTGTAAGCCAGTGCCCTCTGTAATGGCCAGTGCCATGTCTTTCACATGGTTCAACTTGCTTTTGGTAACTTTGCTTGGCCCCCAAGTGTAGTGCTGAAGCGCTGCCTCATGTCCCTAAGGTAAGGAGGCTGTGCTGTGCCCAGTGGAGAAATTACGTGCTAGAGAAGCTTCATTTGGGCACACGTTAGAGTGCTGTGGCCCTGAGTTCAATGTTGAGGAATCAACAACATACATTAAATAAGATGGAAACATGCAAAAGCAAGGTTAAGTATTAGCCAATGGAGGACAATGTTGTGAGCAGACACTTGTGTTTCCCTCAGAGTCCTGGTTCACTGTTCACAGCGACTTTACAAAACCTGACTACAACAGACAGCCAGGATTGCATCGGACATTCAGGTTTCCGATGTCTCCTAGTTACACCAAGGACTGAGTTCTCCCTCTTCTCTCTCTCTCTCTCTCTCTCTCTCTCTCTCTCCTTTGATTGTTTGCTTCTTGCTCTGGGCTAGTTTCTGATTAAAGAAGGGGTGATTCCACATCTTACTGTTTACACACTGAACACTCTTTCCTAGTGCTTGTCAAAGGGTTTAATTTATTGGGCAAAGTTACCCGGATTCCATGTTTGGAGGAAGTGCAAGGTGCTAACAGGAAGCTGAGGTTCAGCTAGGAGATGCTGAAGAGGGTGGAGGGAAAGGGACTGGAAGGCCAGTCACAAAGCCAGCTGAGTGCACAGCAGGGGCCGGCCCAGGCCACGAGTGTGTGTGGTCGGGTTGCTTCAGGTCTGATCTGATCCTGCCATGTGTTACCTCTGAGACTCACCGGCTTCCTGCTCTGGGACTCCACTTCTTCTCTTGCGAATGTTGACCGTATACTGTAGTTGTTAGGTCATGTTTTTAAAGATCGTATATGTAAAGCATCGGTACACAGCAGCACCCTCATTTATTAGTTCACTCCTCATTCACGCAGAAAGCTCATGTGCCTGCATTTCTAAATTCTCTCTGAACCAGTTTATGATCCGTGCCCAGAAAAATCCATCTCAAAGTCACTCTTGTTTATCACCCAGAGTGCTATTACCCTGCTTGATCGGCTTCTCTCCCCAGGCTTGGCAATGACTAGCTCTTAGCCATTTTCCAAAATCAAATTCACTCTGAGCAAATGGAGATTTAACACCAGTAACAGTATCTTGGGGACGTGCAGGACTTTGGGGGCGCAGGAGGAACTCCAGAGACACTGTGCCAGACAGCCTTTCGGATCCCACAGCCTCACAGACTCGCTGGAGGAGGACAGCGTCCACCAGGATGCCATGGTCTGGCATGTTTATTCCTTAGCGTTACAGCTGGTATGGCCCAGCCAAAGCTGGTGTGATGCTGGCGAAAGGACACAGGGGACTCCTGACTGGGGGTCAGGTGCTATCTGCTCCCCATGGTCTGTGTTGGGGACCTGCCCCGGGCAGCCAGGCCGGTTCGTGCTTCTTTGGTGGTGACTGGAGCGTGCATGGGCAGGGAGCTTTGTGGTTGCTCTGTGCTCTCACTAGAAACTGCCGTCGCTGAGTGGGAAGAATCAGAGAAATGAAAGAGGGTTTGGTGGTATGTTGAGGATTATAGGGCTAGGATTCCACACTTGCCTCTCTTGACAGTAGAACTCAATGTGTTTCAGGGGTTGGGGGCAGGGACATGGAAAAAGGCCAGAGCACCCAACCAACCACTATAGCTGTTCTCTCTGTGTAACCTTCACACTCAACGTTCATCTTGCTGGCTCCCCACCACCTCCCTACTAGTTACGATGATTCTCTGCACCTCCTTTAAACACTCCAGAAATTACATGGGGCGCTTTTCACAGCCTTCCTTCCTTCCTTCCTTCCTTCCCCCCTCTCTCTCTCTCTCTCTCTCTCTCTCTCTCTCTCTCATTCTTTCTTTTTATTTAGTTTTGCACATATATTTCTTTTTTAAAATGCTTTATTGTTGAAGGTATTACATAATTCTCCTTTTTCCCACATTGATCTCTCCCAGCCTGCCCCTGCCCCTCAGCACAGGCCTTCACTCCCCTATTATCTGTGTCCATTGGTTATGCTTATATGCACGCATACAAGTTTTTTGGTTGATCTCTTACCTGCTCCCCCCTCCTATCCTCCCCTGCCTTCCCTCTGAGGTTGCACAGTCTGTTCGATTCTTCTATGTATTTGGATCTATTTTTGTTCATCAGTTTATGTTGTTCATTATATTCCACACATGAGTGAGATCATGTGATATTTATTTTTCTCTGACTGGCTTATTTTGCTTAGAATAATGCTCTCCAGGTCCATCCATGCTGCTGCAAATGGTAAGAGTTCTTTATTTTTCACAGTAGTATAGTATTCCATTATGTAGATGTACCACAGTTTTTTAATCCACTCATTTGTTGATGGGCACTTAGGTTGTTTCCAAATCTTAGCTATTGTAAATTGTGCTGCTATGAACATAGGAGTGCATATATTCTTTCGAATTGGTGTTTCTTATTTTTTAGAATATATTCCTAGAAGTAGGATTACTGGGTCAAATGAGAGTTCCATTTTTAATTTTTTTGAGGAAACTCCATACTGTTTTCCACAGTGGCTGCACCAGTCTGCATTCCCACTAGCAGTGTAGGAGGGTTCACTCAAAATGGATAAAAGACTTAAACATAAGATGGGAAACCATAAAAATCTTAGAAGAATTTATAGGCAGTAAAATATCAGACATATCTCATAGCAATATGTTTATTGATACATTTCCTAGGACAATGGAAACCAAGGAGAAAATTTTTTAAAAAATTGAACTACATCAAAATAAAAAGCTTCTGCACTGCAAAAGAACCATCAACAAAACAACAAGAAAGCCCACTGCATGGGAGAACATATTCTCCAATGTTATCTCCGATAAGGGTTTAATCTCCAAAATTTATAGTGAACTCATACAACTTAACAAAAGGAAGACAAACAATCCAATTTAAAAAAAATGGGCAAAGAACCTAAACAGACACTTTTTAAAAGAGGACATACAGAAGGCCAAGAGACAGATGAAAACATGCTCAAAGTCACCAATTATCTGAGAGATGCAAATCAAAACGACAACGAGGTACCATCTCACACCTGTCAGAATGGCTATCATCAGCAAATCAACAAAGGACAAGTGTTGGCAAGGATGCAGAGAAAGGGAACCTTCACAGCTTTCTAAAAAAATTAATTTATTGATTTATTGTCTAAAGATTTACATATGTCTCCTTTTTCCCCCTATTAACCACCCCCCCCAGCCATTCCCACCCCAGGCAAGCCCCCACCGCCCCAGTGTCTGTGTCCATTGGTTATCCTAATATGCATGCATACAAGTCCTTTGGTTGCTCTCTAACCAACCCCCTCCCCTGCCATTTGTCTCTGGATCTATTTTTGTCAATGAGCAGATTGAAACCTGCCAAGTGCACTGTTACTCTGTTCACTTAACAGATGAGGGAACTGAAGCTCGGGAAGAGTAACCTCCCCTACATCACACGGCGGGGGTGGCAAAGCTGGGGTTCACATCTGTGTGTCTTCCTGGCCACCCCACACCAGCCTGCAGGGAGGGCCTGCACACGGGGGCCTGCAGGAACCATGTCAGGAGCTGCTCTTCCTGCTGGGCTGGACGGGGGCCGTGGTCCTTGCTCTGGCTGCCTATGGAATTACACTCACATGGCATGGCTCATGACGATGTGTCCCTGCAAGGAGAGCGTCCCGGCTTCATCCGAAGCCTTCATTTCACCCTGAAAACTCGGCTTCTGCTAGTTCACACAGGCGTGCATATAGAATCCACCTGGAAGTTCGAAAGAACATGTGAAATACAAGAGTTTGGAAGACCGCATTGTCCTCCAAACTCTTTCATGATGCTTTGGATTGTAAAAACACTGAGCTAACTCAGGCAAGAAAGGCACACTATTGGAATGATCCTGGGGTATTTCATGAAATCAAAAGACAGAGTGGTTGAGCCGTTAGAGAGGAATTGAATCTTTGGAGAAGCCAGAATAGGTTCTGTGTATCCACCTCCGTATCTTTGATTTACTCAATAGTTGGATTTTATTCTTTTTTTCTCGTTCCAGGCCAGTGCTTCCCACAGTGTGGTACCCATATCAGCAGCTCCAACATCACCTGGTGACCTGTTACTAATGCACAGTTTCAGATCCTGCCCCAGAATGAAAAACAGGGGAAGGGCCAGCAAGTTGTGTGTGGACAACCCCTCCTGGTGATTCCGGTACTCAATAAAGTTTATTACATTGACCACATTTCTGTTTTCTAATGACAATGGTCTCGCCTGCACGCGATGGGTTCAGCCACAAAGAGAAGTTTGAACTGAGCATTATTTGTTCTTAAATTAAAATATACTTAGAGGGCACCCACGGATCGAGCTTGAATCAGCACCCAACTCCTGGGACATACACTATAGTGGAGGGTGAAAGTGGGTGGAGGAGGCAAGAGCCATGGTTACTCCAACTTCAACCAGACGAATTGTGGAGAAAGGGGCAATACTCGGGGAAGAGATGCTCAGCAGCAGTCCAATAATAAAAACGGACGTAGCAGCAGCAGTTTTAAGAAGTATTAGCTGCAATGGTACTATCTGCCAATCATTGAATGCTTACTATCGTCAGGCCTAGCACTCAGCACAATTTCCATGGATTATTTCATCTAATTCTCACAATGCCTCTATAAGGTAGGGTCTGTTAATATCCGTATTTTGCGTATTAGGAACTGTTTAAAGAACTTGCTTGGTCTGGCATAGCTGGCAAGTGGGACAATAATGCGTGCACTCTGAGACTTAGTTCTACTGTAGAAGGTGTCCATGGTTAAAGGACAACACACCTTTTCAAGTGGGATGGTTTGAGATTGGACAAGGTGATACTTGAAATCCTATCTATCTACAAAAATCACAGGCCACACTTTGACCATTTGATGTTTAAAAATATGACCAGTGCATTCTGCACTGCAGAGCAAAGCAAGAAAGGTGCTGGCATTGTGGGATTCTCAACTGCAGGTTTGCTTTTCAGACTTTAGAGTATTTGAAATTTACTTTGGCTGGGATCGAGTCCAGCTGGACATAGAGGGTGAAATGCACTTTAACTACCTCTATAAATGGAGACCATAAATGGGGAGCAAACGTGGACTGGAGAGAAAATGTTTCAGACTTAACCAGTGGGGCCCCGAATGGGAGACTTGATTTGGAATCATGGAGCTATCCCCTAGGTTCCCTTACCTCTGTCCCTCTGTAGCTTTAAGATATGTAGACAGCAGTCTGAGATCTGCAGTCTCCAATACCACAGTGGCAGGGAGAGCCATTCCAGAAGAAACTATGGGCATAAGAGATTTGCATTGTCCTGCTTAGCTGGCAAATTTGAACAACCTTATTCTTTTAAATGATTGAGCCATTTTGTTTATTCACCCAGGTCTTCCCCTTTCTGGACTCAGCCTCTTTCCTGATGCTCTAAAAAACTTATGTTTTCCTTTCTTAGGCCTTCACAGCACAGCGTCTCCCTCCCGCAGCCCAGATCACCCATGAAGCTCTCCCTCTTCCACCGCGGCTCCTTTGGGCAGTCAGCCCACACCTTTGCCTTCAGGTTCTTTCTTTTTCCTGCCGCTTCCTCCTTTTCAAAATAAACCTGGATTCCAGGCCTGCCTATCTTTCTCCCCTTCTGCCCCTCTCCTTTTCTTTCGTTCTTTCTCATCTTGTAGGCAGCCATATTGCGAATCTCATTTTCCTCTTTTAATAGAGGAAATACTCGAGAGCCTTTTATTTACCAAGAACAGTCGAAAGCTGATATCTTGTCTGGAATGGCCAAGAATCCTTGATGCAATGGGGACCTTTCATCACAGTCCCCACAGGGCACCTTCTGATGTTTTATAGTCAAAACCAAACTTAATTCAAATCCAGCAGGCGTTGTTAGAAGTCCTGTTGGCCAGCATGACTTTATTGCTCCCATTTTTAATTATGAAGTGTAATAAGGTCACATTTCTGGAAATAGAACTCAGTAAGATACATTGGTTTAATTTGTAAAAGTAATCTCCCTTCATAGACAATGTTTCATTTCATTTCAGCTAAAATCCACATCAATGGCAGAAAAATGAAACGGGCTTCAATTAGCCTCAATAGTCCTCTGCACGATGATGAAAGGGATAAAAAGAGAAATGGATATTTCACATCTTCATCATTTAAGGACTTTGATGACACAAAATAGATTGGCCCTATTTATTTCCCCGTTGCAGTCCACGTCTTCTTGAAAGGTTGTAATATAATGAAACGATTTTAATAAAATGGAGGTGGAAAGGATTCCTTGGAACCAAGTCAAGAAGCTTTGGATTAGGCAGCAGAGAGGGTCCAGGTGAGCTTTTGCAAACTGGAGGCTGGATTTGACCTGTGAATGGATGGGCTTGTCTTGAAGATAAACTGCTCAGTCAGTTTTCAGTTGAGTATAGAAATAGTGCAGTTTGTTTCTAAAGTCTTACCTTATAAAATAGTGTGGAACTTATAGCTCCATGGCCTATGTAATTCAGAAAGGGTATAGGCAAAGATCAAGGTTCTAGGAGTAGGTATGCATCCCAGGTGTCTGAGCTGAGTTATGCCCCTTCTCAGTCCTATGATACTAATCCATGAAATAGGGAAACAGGTCACAATGGTAGTATTTTTCTCATTTTTATGTTAGTTCAACAGTATTCATAATGAGTGAATCCTGATCCACAGTGTTTTATAGTTGACAAAACATGGCCATATGCATGATGCTATTTGATCCTTGCAAGGGTTGTCTGAGCAAGAGAATATAGAAACCACCCCCATTTTACAGATAAAGAACACTGATTCAGACCGAGGGTGAAATCAAAGTTGACCTAGATAGTTGTGGCAGAACTAAGACTAGAACATAGATTTCCTGTTGGATAGTCTTTGTCTTCAACTGAATTCCAATTCAATGCAGCACACATTGACCTCACTATATGCCAAACTTTAGAGATAAAATAAAAATGATTTCCAGACTTTTAAATGCAGGATTTTTTTGAAAAACAAACGAACAAACAAAAAACCCCCATACTTCACATAATAGATTGAATCATATAACATTGACATTTTGTAGGTCATTTGATTCAGTCTAATAATATTTAAGTCCTATGACAGGTATATTGATAAGTTTGTTGTTTTTTCCCCTTATATTTCTTGCATTTTCCCTGCTTCTACCCATTTTCTCCTCTACTTCTTGAAGCATTGGCTTTGCCAGAGGTGACTAGATGTCACACTCACTTAAACTCACAAGAGTACACATGCACACACTGGATGGTATCTCTAGCAATTGGCACAGAGTTCTCTCTTGCCTAAAACTTAAACTCAACTTTATGTCTTGTCTAGCTTTCCTCTCCTGAGCCTGTGAGCCCACAGAACCAATGCTGAGGAACTGATTGAATATAGGCTCTGGGGTCATATATAACAAGCTAGACCACCCCAGATCGAGGGCACAACGTGTTCTAAGGTGTCAAGACTCAGAAGTCATGATGGTTATGACTTAAGAAAGATCACTGATTTTCCAGCCCACAAATCCGTGGTGACCTCCAGAGCTGCTACAGTGGAGTGAATAAGACTGAGACTGGGCTGTCAAGGTAACGGCGATGAATGAGAAAAGAGGATATCAAGCACTGACTCAAAAATCTTAGCGACTGACAAGAGAAGTCAGAGCAACAGGGTGTCCCTCAGCAGGTGCATGGATACACTGTGGCACATCCTGAACATGGAATATCATTCAGGGATAATAACAAACACACTATCAAGCCATGAAACTACATGGAGGGGCCTTCAATGCATATCACTAAGTGAAAGAAGCCAATCTGGAAAGGCTACATATTACATAATTCAAAATATATGAAAGTCTGAAAAAAGCAAAACTATGGAGAATATGAAGAGATGAGTAGTTTCTAGAGGTTAGAGGGGAGGGAGGGATGAACAGGAAGAACACAGAGGATTTTTAGGGCAGAAAAAGTATTTTATATGCTATCACAACAGTGAATACATATACATACACACATATCTTCACATTTGTCCATAGAATATACAACTCCAAGAATGAGCCCCAGTGTAAACTATGAACTTTGGGTGATAGTGATGTAGGCTCATTAGTTGTAACAAAGGTACCACTCTTCTGAGGGGTGTTGAATTGGGGGAGGCTGTGCATGTGTGAGGGCAATTTTGCTGTGAACCTAAACTGCTCTAAAAACTGTTTTTATGTTTTCACTTTAAACATTTTAAAGACTAAGAAATATTATAGCATTTTTGAAGAAAGGAAGAAAGAATCAATTAGAAGTAGAGGGGTTAAAGGTGAGAGAGAGAGAGAGAGAGAGAGAGAGAGAGAGAGAGATTCACTATTGTAGGAAGAAGGATCCTCCTTCTTCAAAAGATAATGAAACTAAGTGATACTGATTTAAAGGCATTTTAAGGAAACAAAGAGACTAGTGACAGATGAAGAGAGGAATGCATTAGAGGATATGAACCTGGACTTGTAGAGAACGATGTAGTTAGTTTACTTCTGGAGGCAGAGATAGAGATGGGGCTGAGTTTGAGAAAACATGCAACAAATTCTAAACAACTACTGCAAGAAACATAGCAGGGAGCCAAGGAAATGGACCAGTGTGTGAATAAATGAGGTTAGTGCATAGTCCTTGGATATTATTTTAAAATAGAAGAAACGCTTTTGAAATAGTCCAGAAAAGATTTGGCATGTGCTTCCATTCTCATAAGACTCCCAGTCATTCATATCAAGAATCCTTTGATAAAAAAGTAACTACCACATCTTATTATGTAGCCTAGGTGTCTACCATTCCCTTATTTCCCTGTTTAAGCTCCCCTCTCCCCGCCCAAATCTAGTGACAATGTAGAAACTATTGACTCTTTCTTTGAAGGGAAGGGAAGGAAGAGGGAGGTGATTAAGATAACACTAGCTCCCGTAACAACAACCCCCAAATCTCAGTGGCTTAACAAAATAAAGGCATATTCTTATTCAAAGACATTCCCTCGTGGGCAGCTGTCTTGAGCAGCTCACCTGGGTGATTCTCCTTCCATCTTGTCACCCGCTCTTCCCAGGACCTGAGTCCTCCAGCCGCCCTCCGGTATCAGGCAGGGCGAGGCATGTGAACAGAGAGCACCCAGAGAAGGTGGCAAACTGAGGTTCAGGGTCAAACCTAGCCCACCACCAGTTTTTGTATGACCTGAGAGCTTAGGATGTTTTTCAGTTTTCCATGGGTGAAAAAAAAGAATAATATGAATATGCACCCAATGCAGGAGCACCCAAATTCATAAAAAAAAACTCCTGGAAGATATCAAAGGAGAGATCGACAACAATACAATCATAGTAGGGGACTTTAATACACCACTGACATCACTGGATAAGTCCTCTAGACAAACAATCAGCAAAGAAACAGCAATCCTAAATGACTCACTAGATCAGATGGACTTAATTGACATCTTCAGAACACTTCACCCCAAAGCCATGGAATATACATTCCTCTCAGGTGCTCATGGGACATATTCAAAAATAGACCACATATTGGGTCACAAGCAAAGTCTCCACAAATTCAAGAAGATTGAAATCATAAAAAGCTTCTTCTCAGACCACGATGGCATAATGTTAGAAATAAACTACAATAAAAACAACCCAAAATACTCAAACACTTGGAAGCTGAATAGCATGTTATTAAATATTGATTGGGTTACCAATGAGATCAAAGAAGAAATTAAAAACATCCTGGAAACTAATGACAATGAAAACACAACAATCCAAAACCTATGGGACACAATGAAAGCAGTCCTGAGAGGGAAGTTTATAGCTCTACAGGCCTACCTCAAAAAACAAGAAAAAATGGTAGTAAATCATCTAAATCTACAGCTCAAAGAATTAGAAAGAGAGCAACAAGAAAAGCCCAGAGTGAGCAGAAGGAAGGAGATAATAAAGATTAGAGCAGAAATAAATGACATAGAGACCAAAAAAACAATACAGAAAATCAATGAAACCAAGAGCTGGTTCTTTGAAAGGATAAACAAGATTGACAAACCTCTAGCCAGGCTCACCAAGAAGCAAAGAGAGAGGACCCAAATAAACCAAATCAGAAACGATAGAGGCGAAATAACAACAGACCCCACAGAAATACAAATGATTGTTAAACAATACTATGGACAGCTCTACTCCAACAAACTAGACAACCTGGAGGAAATGGACAAATTCCTAGGAAAGTACAACATTCCAAAACTCAATCAGGAAGAATCTAAAAATCTCAATAGGCCAATAACTATGGAAGAAATTGAAGCAGTCATCAAAAAGCTCCCAGCAAACAAAAGCCCAGGACCAGATGGCTTCTCAGGGGAGTTTTACCAAACTTTCAAGGAAGAACTAAAACCTATCCTCCTCAGACTACTACAAAAAATTCAGGAGGAAGGAACACTTCCAAGCTCATTCTATGAAGCCAGCATCACCCTAATACCAAAACCAGGTAAAGACAACACAATGAAAGAGAATTACAGGCCAATATCCCTCATGAACATAGATGCCAAAATCCTCAACAAAATCTTAGCAAATCGGATCCAACAGTACATCAGAAGGATCATACACCATGACCAAGTAGGATTTATCCCAGGAATGCAAGGATGGTACAACATCCGTAAATCAATAAACGTAATACATCACATAAACAAATTGAAAGAAAAAAACCACATGGTCATATCAATTGATGCAGAAAAAGCATTCGACAAAATCCAACACCCATTTTTGATAAAAACTCTCAGCAAGGTGGGAATAGAAGGATCATACCTCAACATAATAAAAGCCATATATGACAGGCCCACAGCCAACATCATACTCAATGGACAAAAACTAACACCATTTCCCCTAAGAACAGGAACAAGACAAGGATGCCCACTCTCACCACACCTGTTCAACATAGTCCTGGAAGTATTAGCCATTGCAATTAGACAAGAAGAAGAAATAAAAGGCATCCAAATTGGAAAAGAGGAAGTAAAACTGTCCTTATTTGCAGACGACATGATATTATACATACAAAACCCTAGAGACTCCATCAAAAAACTACTAGACTTAATACATGAATTTGGCAATGTAGCAGGATACAAAATTAACCCCAAGAAATCTGAGGCATTTCTATACACCAATAGTGAACTTTCAGAAAGAGAGATTATAAAAACAATCCCATTTACCATCGCACCAAAAAAATTAAGCTACCTAGGAATAAACTTAACTAAAGAGGTAAAAGACCTCTACTCAGAAAACTACAGGACGTTGAAAAAAGAGATAGAGGAAGACATAAAGAGATGGAAGAACATACCATGTTCTTGGATTGGTAGAATCAACATCATTAAAATGTCCATACTACCCAAAGCAATCTATAAATTCAACGCACTTCCCATTAAAATACCAATGGCCTACTTCAAAGATCTAGAACGAACTCTCCAAAAATTCATCTGGAATAAAAAAAGACCCCGAATAGCTGCAGCGATCCTGAGAAAGAACAAAGTAGGTGGGATCTCAATGCCAGATATCAAGCTGTATTACAAAGCCACTGTTCTCAAAACTGCCTGGTACTGGCACAAGAACAGACATATAGATCAGTGGAATAGAATAGAGAGTCCAGAAATTAGCCCGAACCAATATGCTCAATTAATATTTGACAAAGGAGGCAAGAACATACAATGGAGCCAAGATAGTCTCTTCAATAAATGGTGTTGGGAAAATTGGACAGATATATGCAAGAAAATGAAACTAGACCACCAACTTACACCATACACAAGAATAAACTCAAAATGGATAAAGGACTTAAATGTACGACAGGAAACCATAAAAATTCTAGAAGAATCCAAAGGCAACAAAATCTCAGACATATGCCAAAGCAATTTCTTCACTGATACAGCTCCTAGGGCAGTTGAAACTAAAGAGAAAATGAACAAATGGGACTACATCAAAATAAAAAGCTTCTGCACAGCAAAAGAAACCATCAACAAAACAACAAGAAAACCCACTGCGTGGGAAAACATATTTGCCAACGTCATATCTGATAAGGGCCTAATCTCCAAAATTTATAGGGAACTCATACAACTTAACAAAAAGAAGATAAACAATCCAATCAAAAAATGGGCAAAGGATCTAAATAGACACCTTTCAAAAGAGGACATTCAGAAAGCCAAGAGACATATGAAAACATGCTCAAAGTCACTAATCATCCGAGAGATGCAAATCAAAACAACAATGAGGTACCATCTCACACCTGTCAGAATGGCTATCATCAACAAATCAACAAACGACAAGTGCTGGAGAGGATGTGGAGAAAAAGGAACACTTGTGCACTGCTGGTGGGAATGCAGACTGGTGCAGCCACTATGGAAGACAGTATGGAGTTTCCTCAAAAAACAAAACATGGAACTCCCATTTGACCCTGTGATCCCACTTCTAGGAATATATCCCAAGAAACCAGAAACACCAATCAGAAAGGATATATGCACCCATATGTTCATAGCAGCACAATTCACCATAGCTAAGATCTGGAAACAGCCTAAGTGCCCATCAGTAGATGAATGGATTAGAAAACTGTGGTACATCTACACGATGGAATACTATGCTGCTGTAAAAAAGAAGGAACTCTTACAATTTGCAACGGCATGGATGGAGCTGGAGAGCATTATGCTAAGTGAAATAAGCCAGTCAATGAAGGAAAAATACCACATGATCTCACTCATTCATGGATAATAGAGACCATTACAAACTTTTGAACAATAATAGATACAGAGGCAGAGCTGCCTCAAACTGATTGTCAAACTGCAGTGGGAAGGCCAGAGAGGGTTGGGGGGCAGAAGGGAGGGGAGTAAGAGATCAACCGAAGGACTTGTATGCATGCATATAAGCATAACTAATGGACATAAGACACTGGGGGGTAAGGGAGGGCAGGGGATTGTCAAGGGCGGGGGGGAAAAAAGGACACATATGTAATACCCTTTGTAATACTTTTAGCAAAAAAAAACAAATTAAAAAAAAGTGCTAGAAAAAAAAAAGAATAATATGACATGTGAAAATGATAAAAAATTCAAATTGCAATGTCAATGAGTACAGTTTTACTGGAAGACAGCCATGCTCATTTGTTTATATAATTTCCATGGCTGCTATTTTTCTAAAACGACAGAGTTGAGTAGTTGCGATAGAGACTGTGTAGCCTGAAAAATCCTCAAATATTTATTATCTGCCCTTTACAAAAAACTTTGCCAACCCCTGACCTGGAGGATGGAGCACCCAATATTTATCCACCTCATCTCAGAAGCCCACACCTCATTCACCCCATTGTTTTGGCAGAACTAGCCATGTGGACCCATGCAGAGACAGAGCTGGGACACAGGCTCCCTGGCTGGGCAGCTACTTCTCTGTGTGGGCCGTGCCCTTCCCCGCTGGGGATCCAGAGCCTTTGTGTTCATGTCACTCTGTCTATAGCAGGGGATGACGTTGTACACGCTCAGGGGGTGGGTATAGATGCCCTTTAGATATTTCTGCTCTGCAAACTCCATTTTCAACTGTGCCACCAGCGAAGGTATGCATGTGTGTGTGTGTGTGTGTGTGTGTGTGTGTGTGTGTGTGTGTAGGAGTATTCTTTCTTTTGGCCTTTCGGTGTATTGCCCATTCTGGCTGGTTCACGTTGGCTCCCATCATGCTGTCACCCCTGCCCTTCATGCTTCATCTCTCTCTTGTGATGAGTGACTCAGCTGCGCCTGAGCTCCCAGTCCTACATCACAGGCCCACACCCAGGACACTAACAGCCAGCCCCTGTAAGTAGAACCCACAGGTCTTTGAAGGACATGGGCATCAGAACTCATCAACACCTGCCTTCCAGACACGTGGAGCAGCTCTCCACCCAGGAAGGTGAGTTGATGGACACACAGTTCCTCCATGCCCTTAACAGTTTTTCAACATTCAGGTAAAATGTCAACATATTCAATGTAGAAAGGTGTTTTGGGAGCTCTTCTGTTGCCAAGGGGTGGCTTACCGGGGATTTACTGTTCCTCCCAACCCACCACCTAAAGCTACTTAAAGAAATCGAAAAGCTAAGAGAAAATTCATCTGCAACACAAACCCAGCCCACAGACGTTTCTCCTGCCATCTTGCCTTAGATTACATCCCCTAAACCACTGCTGAGTAGGAATCCTAGAGTTCCGCTGTGATGCAATCATAATGAAAACATCCCTGCTCTCAAAGGAATCACAGCCCAGTGCACGGACAGGCTTCCACATGCTCATGGAGCATAGAAGGTAGACGGACATCAGTACTCAAATCGAGGTCCAAACAAAATACTCTGAGCAAGCACAGGGGCAGAGTGATTAATTGTGGCAGATGTTAACCAAGAGGAATGATTTTAAGTGTCAGCAACAGAAAACCTTTCTCCATCTCGCTGGCAATGCTAATCCCCGTTCATTCATCATCAAGCCTCACCTCGCCTGGACATTTATCTTGAACGCAAACCCAGCTTTATTCAGGAAAATCAGTCATCTCCATTTATCCTCTGACTACAGACACTTAGAAAGGATAACTGCTTTTGGCCATATTTCATGCTCATCCACTTGCATGGTAGGCCCAGATTTTGCCAGGTGACCTCTTAAATTGAGATGGTTTTTAATTCAATCTGAAACAGAGGCGCGGGAATAAGGCAGCCCTGTCATAACCCTAGGCCAGGCACACATTCTTGTCTCTGGTCTGGTAGTCTAGTGAAACTCATTCTGGGCATTCTCTCAGGAGCACACCTTACGAGCAGATGCAAAGGTGGACAGATGATTGACATGGATTTTTTTCCTCAAGAAAAATAGGCCAATATTCAGCCAAGCAATGACACTGCAGGTGAAGCGGGGGGAGAGGACCTCAGACCAACACATCAGGAAGCACGAGACACAGAGAAGTGATTGTGATTGAGAGACCGGGGCCAGCTCAATCCTCCTTCCTCTGTTACAAGTACAAAGCTGCTCCTTCTTGTCTAGCAAACCTCTCCTCCTCCTATGACACCACGTCCTCCTGCTTCCCTAATGTTTCCTCTCTACTTACCTCTTCTCACGGAAACATGGCAGGTGCTCCCATTGTTGGGGAGAGAATCCACACAAGACTTAACAGCCTCTTCTGGTTATTTTCTCTTACCTTTCCCCACCCGGCATCTGGAGGTAGGCCGCCATGATGCCCTCACCAGCACCATTGCTGCCTTCTCACCAGCAGCATTGCTTCAAACAAAACCTAAGCATCTTCGCCATCCTGGTGTACCTGCACTCCTGCTCCCGCATAATCCTGTGTTACTGCTGCGTATGGACAGTGCTCCTCAGTGTCCATCAGCATCTCCTCTTCTTATGCACATTTGTCGGCTCTCTGTGATGTGGATGTGATTTGACCTAGAAACCTTAATCCAAGGGGTGGCAAAACCACAGCCACTGGGCAGAAGTGCCCTCTGCCTGGTGCGGTATGTGAAGTCTCATTGGAACACAGCCACACTCACTTCTTTATGAATCACCTGGCCTGCTTCTGGGCAGCAGTGGCTAAGGTGACTGGCTGCAACAGAGATGTGGAGCTTCGCAGGAAAAGCTTGCCAACCTCAGACTGAATGTTTCTTACAGTGAACGTTGTGGGCTCTATGTGATTTTCATTCTTTGTCCTGTTGGTAAGTTAATGCCAGACTTTGGGAGGCCGTGTCCTCTTCTGATAAGAATATTTTAGTTCAGAAGGTTGAGTGAATCCTGATATAAGGAAGGACATTTGTACTTCAATAATCCTGTGCTGCAAACAGGGCAGCTACTAGGCCCACAAGTGGGGTCATACTGTGCATATCGTCCTATAGTTTACTTTGTTCATCCGCAAATTGTCTTTGTGATTTTTTTCCATATCAAAACATTTTTGACAGCTGCATAATATTTTACAGTGAAGATAAAACATGTCCTATTAATCCCCTATTAATGGACATTTAGGCGGTCTATTTTAAGCTAATTTCAATAATTCTGCAATAAGTGCTCTGTTTTTTTAATTCTCACCCAAGGATATGTTTATTGATTTTGAGAGAGAGAGAGAGAGAGAGAGAGAGAGAGAGAGAGAGAGAGAGATGTGAGAGAGAAACATTGATCAATTGCCTCCTGTATACCTGACCAGGGATAGAACCTGCACAACATTTTGGTGTATGGGATGAGACTCCAGCCAACTGAGCCACCTAGTCAGAGCTGCAGTAAGTATTCTTGTACTCAAATATCTATTTAGCATAAATTTCTAGCTTGTTTTAATTTTTGATAGATACTATCAACTTGTCTTCAAAAGGGCATCAATTCATTGCTCAAGTATAATATTCAGGAGAATCTGAATTCTTCAATGATAGCCATTCCTTAGTTTTATCAAATTTAAATGTTTGCCAATCTGACAGATGTTTTGTTTTTGTTTTTTAAGAAAACTTTTAATGAGAATTTTCAGCCTGAATTTAATTCTCAGAGCATGGAGTATGCAGCCAGAGTCCCTCGTTTGATACCATGACTCTGTCACCTATGAGATGCATGGCCTTGGGCTAGTTGCTTCACCTTCCTGTGGCTTATTCCCCACCTCTGTGAAACAGAAACAATAATAATACCTAACTCATATGGTTGTTGTGAAAACAAAATGGGTTAATCTGTGTAAAACACTTATAGTATCACATTGCATATTGTCAGGATATATAAATATTTGCCATGTTACTACCATATTTTGTTGTATATGACAAAATAAATGGCTTTATTACATTGTTTTCTACTTGGCCACTTTATTAAATTACCCTTTTAATAATATTTTAATGTTTTATCTTAGGTTTGCTTCATTGATAGTTATAAAAAGTAGCCACTTGTTTTTTTCTTTGCAATAGTTAAAAGTCTTCTTTTTCTTGTCTGGCAGGATTAGCTAATATTTCCAGTGACAATGATAATAGAGATCTGGTATTTCTGTAGTATAAATACCCTTAATATTTCACAATTATGTGGTATTTTTACTGCAGTAATTGTCAAATACCCTTTTAGAGAGTGAGGGCATTTCATTATAATGAAAGAATATTATTGAAGTATTTTATTGTTTTAAATAAGGAAGGATATTGAATTTTATTAAATGCTTTCATTGGCATCTTTTAAGATTATCATATTTTTTCCCTTTTAATCAGCCTATGTGATGACTTTTATTAGTGGACTAGAGGCCCGTTGCATGGATTCGTGCAATAGGCCTTCTTTCCCCTGGCTGCCAGCACCAGTTTTCCTCTGGCACCCAGGACCCAAACCTTCACTCTGGCCACCGCCTTCCATCTTCGCTCTGGACACAGTCTTCACTGTGCCTGGAGACTTCAGTCTTTGCTCCTCGCTGCAGTGAGAGTCTTCAGTCTCCGGCCAGAGCTGCTCCTGTAGCTCCTTCTGCCCCCCACCCTCCCCCTCATAGCTTGATCGCTGCTTCGCCTGCAGACCTCCCCTACGGGCTCCTGGGATCCAGGGGGCTGCCTTGCCTGAGGCCCGGCTTTTCGATCAGGATCAGGATCACGGGGCCGCAGGCAAGGTGGCTCCTGGGTCCCGGGCTGCCGCCTTGCCTGCAGCCCGGCTTCCAATCACGATCACAGCCGCAGGGTCCTGCTGCCCAGGGCCGCACATGGGGGTCCCGGCTGGGGGCGGGGCTTAGGTGGCACATGGGGCCAGATGGCAGCTCTTGCTGGCCCGCCCTGCCTGTAGTATGCAAATTAGCCGCCATCTTTGTTGGCGGTTAATTTGCATATCGTGCTGATTAGCCAATGGGAGGCATAGCGAAGGTACGGTCAATTACCCCGTTTGTCTATTATTAGATAGAATTGCCCAATAGTAAATGAGATGAACCATTTCAACATTCTATTATTAAACTGATGGATTTAATATGCTAATATATTACTTAGAACATGTATAGGGTGTCCCAAAATTCACGCAAGAAGTAATTTTGATAGAAAACACAGGTTTATAATTAAAAATTGTAAATTTTTTATTGATTCATAAAGTATACAGTATAGGGTTATGTATGGAATAGCACATCAGGTAAATGGCCTCCACGGCTTTGCTGGCACATACGCAAAGTCATGGTCTTCATTGTCCCTGCTCCTTGGCCATAATTGGTACTTGGTAATGCTTATCAAATTGAAGGGATTGAAACCAAAAGGCAACAGATATTAGAATATGATTCAATAAACCAAGTAAAATTAGGCTTTTATTTTTTTGTTGTTGTTGTTAATGCTCACGCAAAATTCAAATCTTGTGTGAATTTTGGGACACCCTATATATGTATGTATGCGAGACTAGCCAACAGTTTTTTCCATGTACTATCTGCAGATTGAGTTGAACATTTTCTTATCATTTGTTATGCTATAAAATAACTTAAACGACACAAAGAGTCTTTTCCTTGAAGGTGTGGAGAATTTGCCTGTGAAGTCTTAATGGTAATCTTTGACTACATTGTCAGGTTTTGTATGGTTACTAATATATCTAAGTTTTGTACTTATTCTTGAGTAATTTTTATTTTCCTAAGAAATCCTTTATTTCACCTAGATTTTCAAATTTTCTGGAATTAAGTGGTACAAAATATTCTCATACTTTAAAAGCCTCCTCTACAGCCCTGGCTGCTGTGTCTCAGTGGCTAGAGCATGGGTTATGCACCAAAGGGTCACCAGATGTATCTGGGTCCCAGGTTCGATCCCCAGCCCAAGTTCAGGCACCTGTGGGAGGCAACCAATTGATGTGTCTCTTTCATATCAATGTTTCTCTCCCTTCCTTTCCTTCCCTTCCTTCCAATCTCTAAAAATCAATGGAAAAAATATCCCTGGGTGAGGATTAACAACAACAACAACAACAACAAAAGCCTCTTCTAAAGTTATCATCATATCACTTTTTTTGCTTTCAATATTGCTTACTTTTGTATTTTTCTTTTTTCCCTTAGTCAGACCTGCCAAATATTTATTAGTCTTTACAAAGACTGGACTTTAGTTTTTACAGATCAACTGTAACATCTTTGTGTGTGGCTGTTTTCTATATCATTAATTTCTGCTGCGACCCTTATAGTTTCTTCCTTATATTTTCTTTGGGCTCATTATTTTGTTCATTCTTTTTTGGCATGGGAGTGAGACGTATATGGACAGGAAAACATTATAGACTGTGAGTCTATACTTAGCACACTGAGAACACAAAATCGGAAGGGACCGATTCTATAAATGGGGGTGGGGTAAGGGTGCAGCTTCATGACTGAAAGATGAGTGAATGGCGAAAGAGCATGCCCAGCTGCTCATACTTGTCCATGCCCACATCACTGTTGCCATGACTGTCTCTAATGCAGGTGAGTGAAGGCTTTGGCAAGTACATACCCTGTATTCAGCTTGGCTCATTTTTTCCACAGGCACTTATTATCTATTCAAAAAATATGTTTATCAAATGTGTTAAGTAATGAAACAAAATCAAGTTATTCCTCTGAAGACAAAAACTCCCAGACCTGGATGGCCTCTCACAGATGCGCTGGCTTAAACATCCACCTTCACTTAAGATCTTCATAAACGTCGGGAAGGCAGTCTCGGAGGCACACAAGTGCAGGTCTGGTATCTCTTTGGAAGCCAGATGTCAAGGCTGCATGAAACCTGCTGTCTGGTCTGCTGACGAGCAGCGGCTCAGACAGCAGCCCAGGGCCCAGCACTCAGCAAATTCAAGGAGAAGGCGGTCCCTGGATCCAGTCACAACAGTGAGAGGAGGGAATGAGAGGTTTCCTGTCTGAGGCAGGTTTGTGCTTTTGTTTCAAGACTCCTTATCTCTGTCGGGTTATGTCTGCCTCCACTCACCTAACAGCTCCCCCCCCCTTTTTTTTTGCTTCTGACTCGGCTCCAGCCCCAGACGGTGTCACTGTCTGCCCTGCCTTTGACCTGCAACATCGCTTTATTGCCCAAGCACTCCACCTCTGTCCTCAAGTTCAGCCACTTCGCTGCTCCTGTCACCAGGGAACAGGAGGTCATGGTAAATGCAGGTTGTAAATAGCCTTGAGGTCAAAACTAGGTATTGAAAGTTGAGAAGAACAGACATGGAAAATGGAATTAGCTAGACAGATGGGGCAATAAGTGAATATTTATTTGGCCGAGATGGAAGCGCACTTTTGTGTGGGATGGGGAAGGAGAGAGAGAGCAGGGCAGAAGGTTATATTTAGAAAAGGAAAACACCAACTGCAATATCTCAGAGGGCAGAGTTACAAAGGGGAGGGAGGGAGGACGTAAACATGCATTTATTGAGTTCCTCTGTGTCCAGGAGCTCTCTGGATAGGATCTCATTGAATTCTCTCACTTCCCCACATTTTCAAGATAAGGATTCGGAAGTTACAGGAATTCAATACCTCACCAAGGACCCAGAGCTGACACATGGAGAGGCAGGGTCAGAGGTAGCTGGTAGAGAGAGGGATGGCGGCCTGAACGTGAGACTAGAGAGAGGGAAACTTGATGTTTCCCTTCAGTTCTCACTGATTTAGGGGAAGTAAAAAGTAAGGTGCTTGCCATCTGTTAAAACTTCCAATAATTTCCTACCACCCTTTAGATAACATCCATTATCCTGAATGTGAATTAATGCAAACTCATTAAGGAGTCTTAGGATTGTGAGTAGCATCCTTTCTCCCCTTAGCATTTGTTTCTCTATTTGCCTCTTCTTTTGCTCAATCTTTTCATGGTTTAGGTTTCAGATTCAGTGGAACCTGCGCAGGGCTGTCTCCTTGTTTTGTGCACCGAGGCTGGGGTTTAATGCCCTGCTGCATAGCTAATTAGTGGACCGATGTGTTTAAGCTCATGTCTAGCACTAGAGTGAACACATCAGGAGAGGAGAGATGGGTTTATTGTTTACTGTTGGTAGTTGATACTCATTTTGAATGAATGAATAAATAAGTGAGTGAAACACTCAATGGATGAAAAAGCAGATCACGAAATCAAATCACAAGTGTGGTCTTATGTTACTTAACCAGGCCCATGTGTTCAGAATGAAGGGCCCCTGGCCTCACTCCCTCCTGTCACTGACATAGCTGTGAGGTAATGGCTCAGGCGGTGGCTCACCCACGTGCCGTCCGGGGGTCCGGCCATGACCTTCCTCTTCTGATGGGTGAGAGAGCCTGACTTGCAGCCTGGCTTTCTGCAGCGTGTTCTCCTCTCCAGCCCCCTGTACCTGGCCCGTCACCATCTTTACTTTGGCTTGGAGTTTCAGGTGCTGCTGGCAGGCCGCTCCCTGCTTCGTGTGAACTAAATATCATACCAGAGGTTTTTCATGGAAAAATTAAAAAGAAACTTAAGAAAATATGTGGGGAGGGGGACAAAGTCGCTCTGCCCTTTGGCATCCCCATGAAGCCACCTTGGGGCAGCGTCCTCATTTCTCTCTGCGAGGCTGCAGGCTCCCGGTGCATCAGACCCCCACCATCGCCCACCCCCAGCGCGGGTGCTGCCAGGCTCAGCAAGGGGCACGGCTCTGCCGGAGGGATCTGGGCTTTTTCCATGTCCTGACTCAGCCTGGGCAGCCAGGCCTGCTGAAAGGAGTTATAAATTGCGGATTGTGGACTTCTCCTGCTGAGAAGCACTAACAGTTTATAAGGGAGAAAAATGGATAAACCCCTGGGTATCAGTTTTGTTTTCATTTCACTCCAGGGCCAGCTGTGGAAGGGAAGTGACAGTAAACAGCCTGTTAGTGGAACGGCTTTAGTGAAAATACCGCAGAGGAAAGTCAGAGCAATTGTTACGTCAGCTGGGCTTCCCACCTCGTTTTAAAAGGCAAGAGAAGTAGAATTAAGCTCTAAGGTGCGCCTAAATTGCCAAAAACAAACAAACAAACAAACAAACAAATAAAAATAACATCCAAAGCTCCTTTTGTGGGTGGAGATGGACCTGATGGCACCATAACATGGTGACACACCAGGCCCTGTCGCTGTCCCTGGGACGGGACCAGCCCTCCAGCGCTGGGTCTCCCGTCTGTTCTCCTGAACATTTACTATGGGCAGCGCACGCAGGACAAAGGAAACTGCATCCAAAAGGTGAACAACACTAGGAGCCCATCGTAATGGAAGCCATAGGTCCAAGCAAGTCACTCTTTCCCGAGATGTCCAGGGGAGAAAACATGAAGGATGCGGCTTCTGAACCTGACCTGGGGATTCTGAGGGCAGGCGGGAGGAGCAGGACGGGGGCTGCCAGGAGGGGCAGTGGGAGAGGGGCTTTAGGGAGAACCCCGAGGGGCTGCAGTCACTCTGAGTCAGAGGGCGACTGCTCCGTCAATACGTGAGAGCAATTCTAAGTCAAATACCAAAACAGATACAAAGAACAACGTCAACCCTCACCCAAGGATGTTTTCATTGCTTTGAGAGAGAGAGGAAGGGAGAGGGAGAGAGAGAAAGAGTGAGAAACATCCATCGATGTGAGACCGGGGATCAAACCCTCAACCTTCCGGTGCACAGGGACAATGCTCCAACCGACTGCGCCACCCAGCCAGGGCTAAAAATACAAACTTCGGTGTCAGCCGGACCAAGTCTGAGTCTTCTTCTTCAGCTGAATTCTGTGGCGAGTACGGCAGCCTTGGAGTCTCGACTTGTGCCCTCAGCAAAGCGGCCACGGGCCTCAGTGCCGCTGGGACGGCTTCCCGGCTGGCCCCCTGCTGCCCCTCCTTTGGGGGAGGAAATAAAGCTCCTCGTGCGGCCCCCCAGGCCTGGCTTCTCACAGGCATTTCAGGCCCGAGGCCCGTGGGGAGCCTGCAGCCCCCCGGGAGGCCTTGGTCTCCTTGGCTGGATTCCAGGCCCAACACCTCGGGTCCCAGGGAGCCTGGCATGACCCTGGGCCGGGTCTGTTTATTAGCTGTTCTGCTAAAGTTCCATTCACTGATTTAAATAAACAACTCCATCTCACTCAGGGCTCTCCCGCGGCAGCCTTAAATCAAAGGAAGCTTCTGTTATACTTTATTACTTTACTTTGCAAATTTGAATTAGAAGAAGGGGGTGCCAAGGCCAAATTGCTTCATGGCTCAGCTGCAGCCACAGAGCCAGTTCAGCTACAAGCCGGGTTTGCACCCCAAATTCTGCCGCTGTGTTCACTTGCAAGCCCGTCTATTGCTGGAGCTGCAGCAGAGCAGGCCTGGTGCACACCCAGAAGGCCAGTCTGCGTGGCCATGTCCCGGCTCGAGAGCCGCGGGCCTGGAGGGCTGAGGGTGGTGAGACCGAGGGCTGGGTGGAGCCCGGGGCTGGGACCTGGGAGGACGCGCCCTCTGGTCAGTGCCTTGCCGGGACGTGGCTCTGTGATCGGGGCCGTCACTGTGTCTCTGACTTTCAGTTGGTCCTATGGGTAAAGTTTAGGGACCTAGCAAGCCAATTTTAATGTTCTTCTTCGTTCTAACATCCTGTGGCCCTGTGATTGACGGCTGTGACACAGCTGGTGGGGGAAGTCAGCAGAAACTGTCCTGCCAGCAGCTGCAACTTGGGTGTGAGTGAGAAGGAACCAGCCCAGGTTCAGGAGGGGACAGCATTGCGTCAGGGTGGCTCCAACGAGCTGGGATCCCCGCCGCCTCTGCCGGCTGCAGTGTGACCACCTGAATTCACCTGCAGTGTTTTCCCTCCCACATGCTTCCTCCTCCTGCGGGGACAGGCTGTCCTACCCGGTGAGAGCATCCACCCCAAGCTCCGTGACCCCCATGGTGACGGGTCTGGTACAGCCCCCACCGCTGTTATAACCTAGAGCAGTGATGGCGAACCTATGACACGCGTGTCAGAGGTGACACGCGAACTCATTTTTTTGGTTGATTTTTCTTTGTTAAATGCCATTTAAATATATAAAATAAATATCAAAAATATAAGTCTTTGTTTTACTATGGTTGCAAAGATCAAAAAATTTCTAAATGTGACACGGCACCAGAGTTAAGTTAGGGTTTTTCAAAATGCTGACACGCCGAGCTCAGAAGGTTCGCCATCACTGCCCTAGAGCATAGTGCCTGTCCTCCTCACGCCTAAACCACATCAGGGAAAAGGGAACAGGAGAATCCCCATGAGCACTTCTGTAGAGGGAAAAGGGGAGGAGTGGAAACAGCAGTTAGTGACCAGGATGACCATGTGTTTCTATCTGTGGGCTCGAGTTAGCTCCCTCATGAGGGGCATTGCAAGACCAAGAGGGGCCCCCTCGCCAGCATGTTGTCCCCTAGGAGTTCCCCACCCCTCCTACTACCCGGGGTGCGATCTTCCCTCCTCCTCTTCTCACTCCCTTCCATACTGTCCGGACTGTTCCTTTTCTTCCTTCCCAGGGGGGTCTGCCTCTTCCGTCTTAACCTGGCGGTTAGTTACCAGCTCGGAAGCCATGCAGCCATGTGGGGTGGCAATGCTTCAGACACCAGGATGCTGGGCGGCGCCGTGCAGACGGCGCTGCCGCCCCGCCTAGTACACAGCCATCCCTGGAGAGGACCGTCCACACCAAGCATGTCAACCTCAAGGCTAATGGGCCAAATAACAAGGTGTAAGTGTATGTGGCCACAAAAACACAAAAGCTTCAATTGTCATAGAAACGTAGGTTTATTTCAATAGAGACATGCTGAATACAAAGGGCTGAAATAAATGAGTCATCGTTAACATAAAATAATACAGTGGTTCTCAACCTTGACCGCACATTAGAATCACCTGGGAATCTTTTTAAAATCCTGATTTCTGG
>NW_005353762.1:1651568-1675354 GCF_000412655.1 Myotis brandtii
ATAAAAATTAATATTTTTTTCTTGAACATTAACTTATCAGACACTGAATAACTGTACAAATTAATAAGCATAACACAAATAATCCTATTTTTCTTGTTCTCTGAAAATGAAATATTTTCTGTTGTGCGCACCAAACAAGCCAGTCCAAGACTAAGGACGTGGCAATTGGCTGCTAAAATATTCACTGCTAGTATTAGTGGCAAGAAATGATGTGCCTGCGCATAAGGCGCGTAAGGGAAATGAATGCATCTCATTGAATTCTTTCCTTATTCAGGTCTATATTTTCTTTCACAATTTTGATTCGTTCCTTTGCCCACTTGGAGATATTTTATGATCAGGTTCTAAGAGGAATTCATCCATAACTGTTTGGCTGCCTGAAACTAAAAAAAATAGAATAAGATAAAATAAACAGAACAATGGCAGAGAAAGCCAGTAAAATAGCCCTTAAAGCTTGTATGCGTCGTGTGCCCATGTTGAGTCCCGCGGCTTCATGCTCCCCCACCCCTGGAGGGCGAAGGTGCTGGCAGAGTGGCTGGGTTTGCCACATGCTAACGCAGAGTAGATCCAGGCTGGCAGCTGCCTAAGATTCCTTGATGGGCCTCTTCGAGAAGAAAGATTGATGTGAGTCAGCAAAGCCCTCATTAAGTGAGTCACACCATTAATAAAAGGTGCAGATTGCAAAGCCGTGTTTATTTCACTGTTGATAGAAACCAGGACACAGTGGCCTTGAATCAAAAATAACCTGAGCCAGACACATTGAACCTGGATCCGATGTGAAATCCCGGCATTCATTCCTCCCGAGGCAAAGGCATGCAGATACTGCTGCTGCCTCAGCCTCGCCGACAAGCTGCTCCCAGGACCATTTCCCCTCGGGCCTGACAGTTACACAGCCCATCCACTTACAGCTTATGGAACTCGCATAAGTCTTCAGCAATGACTAAGTGATGTGCTCAGGTTTCGGGCTGTCCCGGGTCAGAGTCGTGGCTTTGCTTTTTTAAAGATGTGTGAACTTGGTTAACTGACTTAACCTCTTTAAGTTTTGGATGACACTAAATCTCCTCTAATCGCTCTTGCTACTCTAAGCAAGCCTCTCCGATTTCCGCATCTGGACTCCATGTCCTTGGATTCTTCCATTTATTGGTGAGGGTATTAATAGTAGCTCCACCATCAGCCATGAGGATTAAACTAGGTAATATAATTAATGAAATAATATTGATGTGTTGCACATAATAAGAGCTCAAAAAATGTTATCCTAGGACTTGAGGAGTGTAGGCATTTATGCCAATTAATAGACAAGGAAACTGGAGTGGAGAACAATTATTTGTTCCAGGCCATGGAGGTAGAACCTAATGTTACCACTTGTAGGACTAAGTTCTTCTGACTTAAAGCCGGTACTCTTCGAAAATCAAACAGCACAGACCTCATGGGATGAATACGTTTCCCTTGATTTGTTCGCTTTCCAGGAAATGAAACTATCTAGCATTTCCCCCCTGATTCTTCTGATTGGTTTACTGTTTGGTTCATAGTCACTTTGATTGATATGCCAGTGTCTGGGGATACCCTAGTGAACAAGACAAAGTGCTTACTACCTGGGACTTTGTTACAGTTAAATAACGAGGACATATAATTTGGTGTGATGGGTGATATGACTATACATATTATCCTGGGCTGCGAGTGGAGGGGAGATGGTGATCAAAAACGGTCTGGCATTGAATAGTTGGCCCAGTAAGTATTTATTAACTGACTGCCTGCTTCTGCCCAAGTAGACAACCTTGAAGCTGACGTGTAACAGGAATCAGTCAAGTGGTTATAGAGAAGGAGCCCAGCTCACCAGGAGGTCCGGTGCATGCCCAGGCTCACAGAACAGCTCACCAGGAGGCCGGGTGCACACCCAGGGCTGCAGGGTGGCTCACCAGGAGGCCCTGTGAATGCCCAGGGCTGCAGGGCAGTGGACACACCATGTCCAGGGAGCTGCGCTAAAGTGGTGCAGTGCCAATGAGTCCTCAAGGAATTTTAGACCTTATTCTAAAGGCAATGATTCTGCTTCTGAGAACATTTTACTTAGGTAATTTGAAGAAATTCTATTGATATCATTATGTTCTAACAGAGGGAGAGTTTGGCCCAGGAACAAAACATACCTTTTAATAGGTAAAAGCACACTTTCCTTACCAGACAATGTACTCAACATGATTCATGGAACAGATGATTCTTAGGTCAGGCCCAGTCAGTGAATAAATCTGTTTTGTATATTATTTGGTAAGTTTTTAAGTTAAAATCTTAATAATTATAAATACATTAGAAGAAAATATGGATCTATAATCCTCAGATAAGTAGATATAAAAATACAGTGAAACATTGAAAGATGTACCAAATAAAATTAAAACCTTCCTGAACTCCAAAAAAAATAAAAGTTAAAATATAAACAAATTAAATTTTCAGTATGATATTAAGTAATAATTTAATTAAATAATTTTAAAAGTCTAATGCATAAATAATTTCTAAAAAACTAAAGGGCTCCTGGCAGGTGTGGCTCGGTTGGTTGGGCATTATCCCGTGCACCTAAGGGTCACCGGTTTAATTCCCAGTAAGGCACATGACAGGGTTTTGAGCTCAATCCCCAGTAGGGGGTGTGCAGGAGGCAGCCAATCGATGTTTCTCTTTCATATTGATGTTTTTTCCCTCTCTCTCTCCCTCCCCTTCCTCTCTCTCTAAAAAGAACAAAAAAATCAATAGGTGGGGGTGGGTGGCTGGGTGGGAAGAGATCAACCAAAGAACTTGTATGCCTATATGCATAACACATGGACACAGACAATAGGGTAGTGAAGGCCTGGGGTGGGGGTTGGGGGTGCTAGAAGGGGTCAATGGGGGGAAGAGGGGACATATGTAATACTTTCAACAATAAAAATTTAAAAAAATCTTTTAAAAAATGGAATAAGTTGAGCAGTTCAGCAGATTAATGAGTTGCTCATAAAACATGAAAATACATAGAATACCCAAGAACAGTGACTTGTGTCTATTTGGTTCAGTAGTGTCCATGTCTCAAGTGCATAGAACAGTTCTGGGAGATTGTTGTGACTATTTGCTGAATGAATAAATACAGTATGATTTTTAGCTTCACTAGTAATCCTATATAATAAAGAGCTAATATGAAAATGGTCATCATGCCCTCGAACCCTCATGCAGGGGCCGGGGGACCTGAGGCTGTGCCCCCCGCCTTGTGGGGCTTGACAGGGGTGGGGTAGCTGGGTCTCGGTCTTGTGTGATTTTGAGGCCCACGTGGGTGGGCAGGGACTTGACTCTGGGTGTGCAGCATGCCCCAGACTCTGACAGGAGGGAGATTTTCATATACATTTTACTAATTTTCTTTCATCTCTGACACTTCTATTATAGAGAAAGGGCAAATAACAATATTAAAATATTTCCTCTAATTAATTCCCTTTTAATGTGCACAAATTTTGTGCACCAGGCCACTAGTTTTTAAATAATACTTTAAAAACCCACACAATTTATTTTTCAACCATTAATTTAGTCAAGTTTAAAGATATTGATGATATCCAATCAGACTTAGAGAGGATATGGGAAATTTCAACCATCACATTTATTGAAATAGATTTTATAGATCATAAATAAGAAATAACCCCCATTAAAAAGGAGCTGATTAAATAATTTAGAATACATCCATGAATATAATGAAATAGCATGCAATCATTCAAAATGTTTATATAGATCTATATCAATTTAGAATGGAAACATATATGATATATTTGAAGTTGAAAATTAAAACTAGCAAACTATAGAAGGAATAACTTAAGTGTTTTACCATTAAGTATAATGCTTGCTATTTTGTAGAAGTTAATAAAGTTTTGAATTAATTAAGTTGTCCTCTGTTGCAAGCCTACCAAAGTTTTTTCTAAAAGAAAATTTGAAAATCCGCTGTTGCTTATGATAACCTCAAGAAACAGGGAGGACATGAAGTTGCAGTGTTAGCAGGAGTCATCATAGAAGCCACATCCATCTACCTCCATTCTGTCCACTCATGGCCTCTGAGAAGAAGGTGAGGAGCTGTAGGCCATAAATTCAACCAACTCAGCATGGTCCTTGGCCAGTTGCTGGGCCAACTGGGAAGAGCGCAATAAAAGAGGCACAGGTCTCTCATACCAAAACGCTAATGAAAGAGACAGGAAACAAACAAACACACAAAGAAAGGTATTTCAGATTATGGTAAGTTCTTGGAGGGAAATAAATAAATATGGACAGGTTCTTCGGAGCAAATTTGGTTTCTCTTTAAAAGAGTGGAGAGGAAAATTCAGGAGAAGCTTCCTTTGAGCTAAGGCTTGAAAGGTGAGCAGGCAGCTGGGAATAACTGAGGACACATTCCAGACCCAGAAAAGAGCTGTGATGAAGACCCAGCCCTGGCTGGAGTGTGTGAGAAAGGTGGGCCTGGAGAACAGTGAATGATCCCATTTGTTAAACAAATAAAAACAAACAAGCCGGGCCAGCATGTTCAGTGATTGAGCATTGACCTATGAACCAGGAGTTGACCATTTGATTCTCCATCAGGCACATGCCCAGGTTGTAGGCTCAATCCCCGGTGGGGGCTGTGCAGGAAGCACCTGATCAATTATTTTCTCTTATCATTGATGTTTCTGTCTCTCTCTCCCTCTCCCTTTCTCTCTGAAATCAATAAAAATACATTTTAAAAAACCCTCAAGTTTAGACTGAGACACACTAAACCATTAAACCAATTCTCAGCAAAGGTCTGGCAAAGAAAGGACCCTCTCATATACTGTTCGTGAGAGTATAAATTGGTACACACTTTTTGTAAGGCAATTTGGTAAGCCTATTTAAATTTAAAATATTCTTTTATTTTATTTACTTCCAGATGGTTTGAAATTTTACTCATGTATTACAGCTACATTTAAAAAATTAATAAAAAATTAGACCTGTTCTTTTACATACATCATGACAGGACATATACACTACATACATACACACCTAGAGCAGTGGCAGAAGAGGGAGCAACAGCACAGAATCTAAAAAGCAACGAATGAACAAGCATGTGAGGTAGAATTAAGCAAATATGTCCAAGTCCTTTAGTGCAACCATGAAAATGTTAGATCAAAAGTAAGAGCTGAACCCAGCTTAGACACATTTTTTTTCTTTAATTAAGAGTGTATTTCTTGAACTATGTCCAACTCGAATCTTTTCTGTCATTTTTAAGTCCTACCTTTGGTTCCAAAACTTTTCACCATCTATCACACTTCACAGCCACCTCCTCGGAAGAAACACAGGTTGGTCTGTGTAAGTGAAATAGACGAGTGCATGCCAGTGTGGCTGTTGCATCATTTCCCTTAGGTGATCCAGGAAGAGCTTTGAGCCCCGAAGTGGCATATCATGGAGGCCAGTTTATTGCAATCAATTTTTCAGCAACTCCCAACTGGGCCAGATTCAATCCAATAACAAAAGATGAAAGTGTCTAAGTCTATTAAACGACCAGGTGCCTGAGTTTACTTAAATCACACATTAATTTCCTTCCCTGATCTCACTCCTAAGCTGTCAAAGCTCTATCCATGTGTCACCGAATCAACTATTCTGGGGTCAATTATGTTGAATTGCTTTGCTATTAATTGGATCACAGCCCAGCACACTTAATTCAGTCTTCATTCTAAAATGGTCCATGATCCAATCACCGCATGTCCTCTAAAACCAACACACAGGGAATGTGTTGTCTGATTGTCCTTCTGGAGGTTAACCTTAAAATCCAGCCATATACTCTCACAACCAGTTATAGCAATGTTGATTATATAACCATTTGTGAGCTGATAACTTGTGCAGGACTCTTGGATTCTCAAGAGCAACTATTTGAGTTATAATGATGTAGTCTTGTTTTATTTTTTTCCATTTTCTTAAGTTAGCACCACCAATGTAATGGTTTATTACTTCTCAAGTCCTACTACCAATCCTTGTTCTTTACAATTCTCATTCTTCCAGGATGGGATTTTCTACCGCCTACCCCAGACTTGTTTCTTTAGGACGTTAAGTCCTGTTCATCTTTAGCACCTTTGCAAGTGCCCACACTCTCTTGCTCCAGTTTCCTGCTTTTAATGTTCTCAAAAGCCCGCCTTCCATCCTAGACGACTGGAATGAATCCAAGAGTCCTTTCAGAAGCATGATGCGTGGTATCCATTTTCACTGAGGAAGAAGTATGGCATCTTGAAGAAACAATGAAAGATTCTTCTTAGCTGCGATACTTTTTGCAGCTTTCAAAAACACCTGGATGTATTCTATGATATTTTTGATACTAAGAATTTCTCCTTCCAAATATGGATCTAACCCACAGCTGGAAATAACATGTTCTCCAAATCCCCTTGCCAAAGAGTTAAATATCTTCCCAACATTTTAAATCATTTAAAGGCACTTAACCACTCAAAATGGTATGAATTCTCCTTCCACTCACATGGAAAGCATTGCACAATTGACAAAAAGCATTAGAGGGGATTCAAAACCAAAGCTAGAAAAAAAATCAGAAAAAGCAAATTCTCCAGAGATTTATGAATGAAAATCTTTAACTAACCCACAGTGAAAGGTTTATCAGGAATGAGTGGATAGACCTTCCTGGTCTCACACCCATATTGGAGTGAATTCATTTCTTTTGGATGAATGAGCAGAGACAAACAGGGCTTCTACAAAACAAATAAAGCATAAACACCACAGGAACAAATCTCCTTTTATAAAAAGGGAATTAAATCAACTCATAGAAATATGTCAATTGAGCAGATATTAAGGAAGGTTGCATTTTTTTGTCGTATCTACTCCTCAGGCCCACACCACCATCGTCTCTTACTTGGATAACTACCTACTTGGATTTTTGCCTTCCACTTCTGCCATGACAATCAATTCTCCAAAGAGCCTCTAAATCATATCACCTCCCTGTAAGAACCTTCTAATGACCTTCCATTGTTCTTCAACTAAAACCTAATCCTATTAGCATGGCCAGCAAGGACCTGCGTGACCTGCTTCCATGCCTGTGTCTGCAATCTCATCTTGAACCTTTCCTGTACTCGCCATGGGACAGCCACATTGACCTGTTATTAGAGTGCACTGAGCTCAGGCCTCTAGACTTATTATTTCCTCTGTCCAGAACACACTTTTCCTTGCTGGTTTTATTTATTTACTTACTTGTTTGTTTGTTTATTTATTCAAAGGTTCTTATCTTTTAAATTTCTTTCCCCCCATCTTGTTCCAACTAATTATATTTCGTTGTAGATGAGCTATCTGCCTGAGGTTTTAGACTCAGTGATACAGTCCATTTGAATTTTTGTTGTTTTGTTGCCCAATATAGGAGGGTCCACTGCATGTAAGGTACTATGCTTCCTCTCCTATAGATGGGGTAATCACTTTATAGAAAAAAATAAAAACATTCCATGGGAAAAGTGATATTTCTATGTTGTATATAATTTTTTTCAGAAATAGAATTATTTAATATATAAGGTAACCTTTTAAAAATTGAATTTGTTGGGGTGACATTGGTTTGCCAAACCATACAGGTTTCAAGTGTACAACTCAACAAATCATCATCTGCACATTGCATGGTGCGCCCGTTGCCCCAAGCAAAGTCTCTTTTTGTCCCCATTTATCCCCCCTTTGCCCACCTTCACCTAACCCCATGCCCCCTTTCCTCTGGCTATCACCACCCTGTTGTCTGTGTCTATATGTTATGTCTTATGTCTTTGACTAACCCCTTCACCGTCTTTCTTTTTCTTTTTTTAAAATATATTTTATTGATTTTTTACAGAGAGGAAGGGAGAGGGATAGAAAGTTGGAAACATCGACGAGAGAGAAACATCGATCAGCTGCCTCCTGCACACCCCCTACTGGGAATGTTCCCGCAACCAAGGTACATGCCCTTGACTGGAATCAAACCTGGGACCCTTCAGTCCGCAGGCCAACGCTCTATCCACTGAGCCAAACTAGTTAGGGCCCCTTCACCATCTTTCATCCAGTCCCCCCAAACCTCTCCCCTCTGACAGCTGTCAGTCTGTTCCATGCATCCATGCCTCTGTTTCTATTTTGTTCGTCAGTTTATTTTGTTCAGTATATTCCACATATAAGTGAGGTCATATGGTATTTGTCTTTCTCTGGCTGGCTTATTTCCCTTAGCATAATAATTTCCATGTCATGGTTATCTTCTGTCCTAAAACAAATAAAAACTCCTCAAATTTTTGAAACATATAGGTTACTGAGATGATGGCACTCTTCTAGGCATATTCATGGCACATAATTGCTTGTGATGGAGTTCAGGACATGCTACCCCCAAATATGGCATCTTGGCTTATTAAAAATCTTAAACTAAAGGAATTTAGGTAAACAGCAGAAGCCCTTATCCTTTGAGACATAAGACTCCCAGGTGCAAGGTACCCACCATGTACCAGGAGGAAAGAAGGTGTTCTTATCACTAGAGATGAGGAATTGAGGGCTGAGAAGGCTGTATAAACAAAACTTGTTACATATCTTTATCTTCTTCACCATTAACTATATAGAACCTAACCCAACCCCTTAGTAGTGTCAATTCTTCACACATTTATTGTTTCTTTGTCTAAAAGGTATAAAAACTTCCTGCTCTGATGACTTCTTTAGGTCTTCATTACCTTATGAAGTGCCCATGTACATGTAAATATTTAATAAAAGGTGCTCCCTTTCTTCCTGTTAATCTTTGTCAATTTAATTTTCAGAGCAAGGTAGGGGCCCTATGAGAGTTGAGGAACATTTTTCCTCCCCTACACTTGCAATGCTAGGTGAATAGTACTATCAGTGCTTCAAATCTGAGTCTTAGAGTCTAAGAACACATGCATGATAATGTCAGTGGTCAGTTTTGGGTCTTGTCATCCATTATGGCAAGACCTTATCATAGCTGCAGCTGTGATTGTGAAAAAGAAGTGTCCCTTGACGGGCTTTGGTCAAAGGCCATGTCTTATATTCAATTAGTCAGACCTTTGGCAGTTTCATCATTGAGCAATACATCTGGTTATCTCCTTAAAGACTGACATGGTCAAACCTTTATTGATAAAGCCAGAGCTTTGTGCTGGATCATAATGAGAATTGAGAAAAAAATGTATCCCTTTGGTGAGGACTAATCTGTGCTCTTGAAACATAGTCTTTTGGGAAGAAAGGAGGAGAAACAATTCCATTTCAATAGTCCACTGACACCAATGGCTTGAACAGTCCTGTTATTGGAGTTTAAATCACAGACATGAAGTTATTCCAAGTGAGAAGCAGCCTCAGGCCTCGAGTACTCCAGCAATGAGAAACAAGTTTTTAAAAATCAATACAAAGAGCCAGATAAATGCAAGTAGCATATTGTAAGCTCCACTTGCAGCTAGAGCATCTATGCTAGTCTAGAGAGGTGGCATGTTTAAGACGGGTATTATCACAGAGTGGAAATAAAACCAGTCTTTCCACTTGGTAACTGCTCAGCATTAATCAAATTTCCTCAGTAATTTAGGATTCAATTCCCCTGTGTCTAAAATGGAGCCTCGGAGTTCTTTCCATTTGAAAAGTTCTATGGATGTTTGAGTGTTTTAGCTGGTGCCCTCCTAGAACTACTCAACTGAGAACTGGAGGTCTGGAGCTCTTAGTCAGTAGGCCTTCGTTACTGAATGGTCTCTGATGGCCAGCCAACTAATTGGATATTACCAAGCCCATGCTATCCTCCCAGACCTAGCACTGTGGCTTTGCCGTGGAATAAAGTGAGGATATTTGCATTCTGAACCAGGGCGTGCAGGTACTTTTCACTGGCTATAACTTTGCTTAACAAAATAAGAGGACACATGGCCACATAGATGTTTATTCAGACCCTTGCAACTGGCCCCCCTTTCAGCACTCTTTTCAACACTGTTGTGAAAACAGCAAGGTAATTGCCAAGTTCAACCAGCTTCCATGATGTAATAAATGGAAAGACCCGTGAATTGCTCCATTGCTAGACATTAAGGCAGGGGATGATGTCATTCCTTAAAAATAAATAAGCATAACCTAATGTCTTTTTATTAATAGTCAACTAATTGCTGCATCAGAAGAAGGAAAGCTTTGTAGAAGGGAATGAGAAACTGCCCTTGACATCATACCAACAGCACAAGAGGAACTTTATTCTCTGGGTGCACACACACGCGCACGGGTAAACGGCTTCTTACATAATGAATCCCTAGATAATGCTCTAAGAGACATGGAAAGTGGTGTCAGCCAGCTGATTGGCTTGCAGCTGGAAAAAATTAGAGCCTGAGAAATGACAGAATGAGACAACGGGATACACGCTGAAGTCCTGGCTTGGGAGGAAGGGAGTGAGCAGCTCTGATTGGGGAGCAGCCTCCTGCCATCATGGAGCCTGCTTTCAGGCCCGGGCTGTCTCTGTGCCCTCATGCTCTTGGTCAAATGTGCTCAACAAAGGCAACGTCTTGGTGATGTGCAATTTGGTTGAATGAAAAGAGGATCAATGAAAACAATTCATGAATAAGGGAAGTTTTGAAATCAAGGCGCCATAAGGAGCAGATTATCCAAGTATTGTGGCCCTTACGTATTCACGGCTGAGCAATAGAAATTTTTCTGATCAACGGGTTTGAATCCAGCTTGTTTTATCCCCAAGAGACTGAATCTGTCCCTCTCTCCTCCACTCTGACTGGCTTTGCAATAATTCCTGCAGCACTGGGAAAAATTAAGAAGAAAGGTTCTTTCACAACTTCTGGAGTATGTCCATCATATTTTCTCTGAACAGACCTCATAAAATACTTGCTCAGACTGAAATACATGATCCACCATTAGTGGCAACACAGCCCTACACACATTCCCATATATAATGTTGATGGCAACATGTGCCTTGTTTTCAACCTGGAATTTCTTATGCTGTGTAAAGTCAACACATGGATTGGTTAGGTGAGGAACTGCTACCTGGGGCATCCTCCCATCGCCCAGGGAAGTCTGAGTACCGCTTCTCCATTAGTGTCCTCACAACTGTGGGGCAGCTGCGCTTCTAGCACCATTCCTCCTTGGCTAGCCTTTAATACTGAGCCACAGCTGGAGGATTAATGAGTCAATAAAAATAAATAACTTATCAAAAGAGCAGAAAATCATTCTTATGGTCCCTATCACTGGGAATTGTAAACAAATGATTCCTTATCTCTCTCTCTTACATGTAACAGAGCCAAGGTGGCCCCGCTGAGATGCCTACCACCAGTGGTGCATGATGTAGAGTGACCACTGGCACCCTGAGTGCCAAGCAGAGCACCTTTTATAATTAGACACATAATAGGTGCCTCAGTGATGGTGGGAGAAGAAGGATGACAGTGGAAAACAGAATGAAGAGGAAGAAAACCTAGTTAGCAGATGCCATATAAACCACCTTTTATGCAAGCACAGCAATGTATTGGGAAGAGTACTGAAGGTGAGAATACTATTAATAATGATGAATAATTATCAACAATAGTAAGAATTGGGAGTCATGGACATGAGGTCAGTGTACTCCCCTGACTGGTTCTCACGGTATGCTCTGTCTCCTTGTTCAAAATGCAAATCCTCAGGCTTCATAAGAATCTGAATCAGAAGCTCCAAGGGCCCTGGCCAGTGTTTCTCAATGGTTAGAGTGCCATCCTGTGCACTGAAGGGTCACAGGTTTGATTTCAAGTCAGGGCACATGCCCAGGTTGTGGATTTGATCCCGGTTGTGGCATGTGCATGAGGCAACCAATCAATGTTTCTCTCTCACATTGATGTTTTTCTCTCTCTTGCTCCCTTTTCCTTCCTCTCTCTCTCGAATCAATGAAAAATATATCCTCAGGTGAGGATTAAAAAAAAAAAGAAAGAAACTTCGAGGATAGGGCCCAGCAATTTGTGTTTCAGCAAGTCCTCAAAGATAATTTTGATGCAGACTAAAGTTTGAGAACCACTGGGCTAAGAAATCTACTGAAGCTAGGCCAGTCAGTTTTGTTGATGTTGTTGTTAATCCTCACCTGAGAATATTTTTCCACTGATTTTTAGAGAGAGTGGAAGGGAAGGGGAGAGACAGAGAGAGAGGAAACATCCATCAATGTGAGAGAGACACATTGGTTGGTTGCCTACTGCATGCGCCCAACTAGGTCCTGGGATCAAGCCTGCAACCGAGGTATGTGCCCTTGATTAGAATCGAAACCGAGACCCTTCAGTCTGTGGGCCAATGCTCTATCCACTGAGCCAAACCAGCTAGGAAAATACATATACTTTCTGAAAACAATTCTCCACGCTCACAGGATCCCGTCCCACTTCACTCCCACCCTTGTCACACCCTCTTTGATCACAGTGGAGGACTATCAAAGTCACCTGCAAGTAGAAAAAAGACAGCTTGCACTGCTTTATAGCTATTGAGGCAAGTACTGCTACTTCCTCGACCTAAGTCTCCATTTCAGCAACATGAGATGTTGGCCTGCAATATCTCCAAGTTTCCCTTAAAGCTAATATTACACGATTCTAAGAGTTGTCAGTGCTATTCCTCTAAACCCTAAATGCCCACCACTGCCATCAGCACACATGTCATGGAGGCATTCAGAAGGACAGGAAGTCTGATCATACTTCTCAAGACAGTAGCACAACAAACAATTGAAGCCTTGAAATAATGAACCCTTACAAAAAAAAAAAAGCCTGTGACATCACTGTCTGAGACAAGGAAAGTGATATGTACCAAATGTGTGTTTAAATCTATCAGTCTGCATTCTTGAGACATATACTAAAGACAGTGTATTAATGTTAGCAAAGGTGACAAGTTTTCCACATGGGTTAATCTCAAGTAAGCATTGAATGATTAAGTGGTAAATCCAGGTGAATAGGTATTATGATGAGGTTGCATGATAAATTTATTCAATAACAACATGAGCGCCAAGCCCCCAGAAAACATTTGAAAACCAGATGGTGTACGTTTTAGATAGGAGATACAGCTTTATGCTCATTATATTATTATAATTCTTTTAAATTAGCTCTTGTTATGGAAGTGTAGAACAGATGCAAAGTAGATAACAATAGGATAATGAATCCCCAAAGTTGCTGGAACCAAAATTTAGGGCAAAGACTGCAGTCAGAAAATGTGCAAACAGTAATGTTAGACAATCTGGAAATGAGAGTAGACCCCAAAAAGTCTCTCTCTCTCTCTCTCTCTCTCTCTCTCTCTCTCAATGGGGTAATATTCCCAAAGGGCTAGTAAGTAGCAGGGTGGGGATTTGAACCCTGGGAGGTAGCTTCCAGAGCCTGTGTGCTCAACCACAAAATGTCTCTTCACCTTAGAGAGATTGCATGTCAACCCCCTCATTTTACAGACCAAGGAGAAGGGAGAGGGACCAGTGGATCCTCTCCACTTGTGCTTGGCAATACCCCACCCCCAAATAGGGACATCTATCCAAGACAAATTAAATTGAGATTTGAAAGAAATGAGGCCCAGGCATTCCTCAAAGCTCTCCAGATCATGCTAAAGGACAGACAAATTGAGAAACCACTGCTAGTAGAAGGGACCTTGGGTATTACCTGTCACCTGCTTTGAAATCTTAGCTCCATATGATCAGACATCCAGAGTGACTTTGTAAACCCAGTCTGGGCTGAGCTTAGGCTGAAAATCCAAGTCCCTCCAGGCCTTTAGAGCTTACTGAGTATGAGAGAGAGAACATTTTCTTGCCAAATCACTGCTCTCAAAACAAACTCTGGACTAGAAACCCGTTCCCTTATAATTATCTGGCCACCTCCAGCTGTGATGCTCTCCTGGGCTACAGAATGTTCTATTGCATCTGCTCTGTTGAATTTAAGTGTATTTTATTTCCCCCCTCCAAGAGGGGCTGTACTTCACTGGTGTTAAAGTGATCACTCTGGAGAGTTTATATATGCTCCCATTTTCCAAAAACCCATCTTTGATTCCTAAACACCTAAATTCATAGAGCTTTGAGCTAGAAGTGACCAAGGCCTAGGTAGTCACTACAATGTCTTAAGAGAAGACATAACTTCAGCAAGACTAAGTGACTTACCGACAACCATGACTATTCCATACTGAGGGCAGTACCCCCTTTCAGTGTTTTCATACTATTTCTTACATTTTTAATTTTATTACTTTACTAGAGGCCCGGTGCATGAAATTCGTGCATGGGGTGGGTCCCCTTATCCCAGCCTGCACTCTCGCCAATCCTGGACCCCTTGGGGGATGTCCGACTGCCAGTTTAGGGCTGATCCCACAACCAGCAGTCAGACATCCCTCTCACAATCCTGGACCGCTGGCTCCTAATCGCTCACCTGGCTGCCTGCCTGGTCATCCCTAACTGCCCCCCCCACTGGCCTGGTTGCCCCTCATGGTCCTCCCACCAGCCTGGTCACCCCACACAGCCTAGTTGTTCCGTTGTTTGGTCGTCCCTCACTAACCCCCCTGCCAGCCTGGTCGTAGGCAGCCATCTTGTGAGGGTGTGAGGGTTAATTTGCATATTACCTCTTTATTACATGGGATTTTTAAAAAATTAAAAACTTTTTTATAATGTAAAATCTTTTAAAAGAATAGTTTATTGATATTGAGAGAGAGAGGAAAAGAGAGGGAGAGAGAGAGAAACATCAATGTGAGAGAGTGGAACATTAATTGGTTGCCTCCTGCATGTCCCCTGCCAGTAATTGAGCCCAAAACCTGGGCATGAACCCTTGACCAGGAATCAAACCGGAAACTGCTTGGTGCACAGGATGACACCCAACCAAATGAGCCCACATGGACCAGCTCTATAATGAAAAAGTTTAAGCATATGTAAGTAGATAAAATAGTATATGAACCCTCAATATCCAAATTCAACAACTTTCAATGATGATTGGCTAATCTTGGTCAGTGTTGTTGACTCATCTTGGTCAATCTTGATATCATGGTTATTTTTGCTTTATTTATACCCTACCACTTTCCTTTCTCCCACATTGATTTGAAGCAAAACCTAGACATTATATTACTTCATTCAAAACTATTTATTATATCTCTATAAAAAATAAAATAATCTTTAAATCTTAAAATACAACCATAAAACCACCATGATAGTATCACACTTTTAAAAATCACAGTATTTCTCTGATATACTGAAATATGCATTTTTCAAAATTTTCATTGTCACATACATTTTTTAACAATATTGTGTAGAACCATCATTTTAAAAAATTAGAAATGTAAGATATACTGGATGTAGTGTCTAAAATTTGGTTGAATGACTTCAGTATAAAACTACCAATGATATAAGAGGTTTAAAGAATGATATAAAAAAAATATGTTTTACAAAAGAGACAGCAGGATCAACAAGAATACCGTGCACAGGAAAGAAGATGAAGGATATATAGAGTGTCCCCAAAATGTATACAACTTTGAATAATAATAAAGGCAAAGCATTAAAATACATTTCATTTTCAATAAAATCAGCTGTTAAAGTGTGTATATATTTATTTTGTACACTCTATAATTTAAACAGGGCCTTGAAAATAGAACTCAGACAAGTAGAATTTAAAAAGGAAAATACGGAGAAAGGAAGATATGCCTAAAATATCAGAAGCAAAATATACGAGGCCTATTTGTGAGATGGTGAACAGAACTTTCAGTACAACAGAAGTCTTGTAACTTTACAACATGCTAAATGATAATATTAGATATTTAGGTTGGATCAGATCCTGAGATTATTTAAATATCAAGCTCAAGGTTTTCAGCTTGTCTTTGCATACATCGGGGAGCCATTGGAGGCCTTTGAGCTATTATAAAAGCAATTTGGCTTTGTGGATAATGGCATAACAGGAATGTAACGTTTTGTCATTATTACACAAAATACATTGAAGCAGAAGTAAGGCTTATCTATCTCCATACCGCCATCAGAAAATATAATTAGGGGAAAAATATAATTTAAATGATAGCCACTAACACACTGTAGATATTAAGATTTATTTTTTTCAGGGACATTCTAACATCATTTGTCAACGGACATCACATTAAATTGGGGGGAAAACATGACTAGCTTATGTCTCCAGTAAAGATATTTGAACTTGTTTATTGAACTGGAATTCAATCTCCATAATTTGTGGCTCCCTCTTTTCATCCATAATAATTCATCTCTATAATTAAAGCCTAATGAACCAAACAATTTCTCCCTTCATAATCAACTTCATCTGTGTGAGTGGCCAACATTAAAATAGAATCTTTCCAGTAAATGGATTCAATGCTCCTAGTTAAAAAAAAAATCCTTCTCTTTTTCTTGAAATTTTACATTTATCCCCAATAATAAGCTCTATTTCTAGGGTGTCACGAAGACCTCTAATATGGACTCCTGATAACCTCCAAAACTAGAGCAAAGCAATATTATTAAATTAATTAATCGATGCTACTCCAGCTCTGAAACGGTGCAGTGTCACCGTGATCTGTGGCGGCCTGCAGTCCCCGGCACGCTTTGCTGTTGATTAGTGCTCTCATTCTTGGGAGAAGGATGGTGAAAAAAGATGACATTTTCATCTTTGAGTCCGCGTTTAAAATTTAAATACCTCTTCAAACTGTAAGGCGCTGAGCCATTATCAGCTAATGTCTTTGGGCACGATGAGCCGGCATTCTGCTGAAATAACCAAGAGGATGGAGACTGGCTCCTGTGGGAGTGAAAGCCGGACCAGGGAGGAATCCGCAGAGGCAGTCACTCCACGACTCCTCCCCACAGCCTTGCGCGGCCAGCCGCTCAGGTTACCTCCAAGCAAATCACTTTCCCCAGGAGTGAGGGCCCAGACTGCCGAGCCAAGGGACCACGCCACCTGCTAGGGAAAAGCATGTTGTTGAAATGATTGTAAAAAATGTTTCAAATGCAATGCTTTACATATAATGCCTTTTCTGTTGGAGCCTCAAACACTAAGGTTTTAAACCGGTGCTCCTGGCCTCAATGTGGCCCACAGATGTGACCTCTTTGCCCGGCATTATTGCCCTTAAAAAGCTCAAACCAACATTTAAAAAAAAAAACACATATTTCACAGAAAGATATGCATTTCCAGTTTCTCTTGAAAAATGTGCAGATGTGACCAGACTGGCCCCAGGCTCCACACAGCGGGAACGCGGGCTCCCAGGAGAAGCTGTCCTCTCTGGTAGGTTTGTGTGTCCCCCATTCCTCTTGGCCCCCATGCCTCCCACTGTGTCACTAGCCACTATCATTGTCCTTGAACTGACTTTTCCCTCTATTATAGAAATATTTTTCTACACTCATCTCCGTAAAAAGTGGGCACTTCAAGACAGCTAAGGGGAACAGCCCACTTTTCCTGCATGCTATGGCCTTATTCATTTCGCTTCTCCGCCTGGCCCCCCAGGCACACAGGCATTGAAGTTTTTAACCTGCGTCAAAGTCTTGCAGGGGAGACCTCTTAGGACTGGGGCTGGGTCCGAAAATTAAACCAGCAAAGACAGGCTAACAGGAAAGAAGCACACAAATTTAGTATGTTTTACATGACACAAGAGCCTTTGTAAGGAAATGAAGAGCCAGAGAATCAGTCTAGCCTGAGTATTTGTATGCCAGGTTTGGTGCAAAGTGGGCAGTTGTGTAGAAATAAGGGAGGTCAGAGAGTACAAGATAGGTGTCACGAACTGGGGGTATTCAGCAAAACCTGCTGGAGTTCTGCTCAGCTCCCACTTGTCTTCAGAGAGATAGGATGCCCCTTTCCTCCTGGTGGAGGGAGGGCACCTCTCACGTGAAGGTTCCTGAACTGCTTTAGGGGTGAAGGGTGGGGAAGGTAGGAATGGCCTTCCTGCTTCTGTTGCTTCTGTTAAGAAACAAAACTCATATTCTGCTTTCTGCTTTTAAGATTCTCTTTTTATCCTTAACTTTTAACATTTTAATTATAATGTGTCTTGGTTTGAATATATTAGATGTAAAACATAATAAATAAAGCATAATATTAGGACAAAAAAAAACCCCGAAAGATCTTATTGGTTTCATGCCACGATTCAGGAATAGGGCAGCCTCCCAGCTAGCAGATAGAAAGGCGCTCTGAGGAGCTGGACAAAATGAAAGGCATTATAGGCAGAAGGGATAAGAAGTTACACTGGCAAAAAGTGGGCTGGTTATTGCAGGTAACTTTCCTTTAGGGATGACAGGGTTCTATCAGGCAGATGACCTCACTAATGCTGACCACTTGATGCCTGGTTGACTGGTTTAAGATTCCATTTTGGGGAGACTCAAACTATAATTGAGTCTTGGTTTGATGACATGGGGCTTAGGATAAGCAACTCCATTTTGGGCCTGTTGTCATCAACGTCTCAAACTTATTAAGCTTATGGTATTTGCTATGCCACGGTGCCATATTTGGTTCATTTTGACCTAAATCCCACCAATGGCAGTTGAATTCTTTGGGACATTTTGCTTTGGGGCAGATAAGGGGAGCTCAGATAAAAAAGGAACTTCCCATCCTTCAGCTATTGATTCTCACATGTCTTCAGCTCAAAATATTCTTTATGTCACTATGGCCTATTCATAACCCCTTCAAGAGCTTCCTGGGAGAGATTGGCAAGGTTACAGGAATGACAAGAGAGTGTGATAGGGGAGATCCCAGGTAGAACAAGCAAAACGACCTGGGAGAAACGATACCGAAGTTAAAGACTGCAAGACAGTAGTTGCTCCACAAGTGGAGGTGGAGATGTGGGAGGGAAAGGAAAAAGAAAGTCTATGGAAAGGCCCAGAGGAACAACTGGCAGGTGCATTTGGGAAAATGCAAGCTGATAGAGATTCTTTGACCAAACTTCGGTAAAGCTCCTGAACCCTCTCCTAGGCCTATTGTTGCATTTCCTTTTAAATCTGTTATTACCAAAATCCTACTAAGTCCACTTAACCAGAACTACAACCTTTGATATCTGATCTCATATTGAATCAAGTCCCTCATCCTCTACCATTCCTGAAAGGATGTCCTTCACCCTGGCCTGCCTTCAGCAAGAATCCTGTTAGGTCTATTTAGCCAGAACCTTTCCCCCTGATGTTTCCTCTGAGTAATTTTCCATCCATTCACCTCCATCCTGCTCTTTGGCTATAAATTCCCACTTGCTAGTGCTGTATTTGGAGTTGAGCCCAATCTCTCTTCCCCTGTAAAATCGCATCGCAGGGCTCCCTACACCTATTGCAATAGTCCTACCTTATTGCCTTTAACAAGTGTTGATTTTTTTTAAGAAAGTGCATCTATCATTTGTGAGAGAAATTCTGAGGACTGCTGCTGGAGAAAGAACAGACCCTTTGCTTTACTTAGCATGTGTGCAATCATCTACATGGTCTTCTCTTTTAGCCCAAAGTCAGGAACCGTGTCTGTGTGGTTCACTTCTGTACCCCCAGTGCCAGACACATAGGTTGATTCCCAGTAAATACCTGTTGTCTGACATTTGAACACTAGGCTTAATCATGAAGGATAGAAGGCTTTACCAGATAAGTTTTTAATAAACATATTGAGAATCATCCAGAGGTCTCTGCCACAACCTGCTTCATAGTCTTTCAAAAATCCAAGGGTTACACGGGAGCCCATAGCTCCAACTTTGTGCATTCTACAAAAGCACATCCATCCTTATGTAAACTTTGCAAGCTTTATGAAAGATAAGACTAGTACACTGATTACACCCATGAAAATAGTCCTTCACAGCTCCTCCAATGAAAAAGTGGAATTTACTTCTCACCACTTGCACTTGGCCTGGCCTTGTGACTGGCTTTGACCAACAGCATATGGCAGACACGATGGTGAGCATAGGCCTCTGAGTGCCTTGTGCATGTCCACTCACTTGGAAACCTGCATTACCATGTGAATAAAGCCAGGCTACCTGCTGAACCATGGGGAGATACATGGCTCAGTCTAGCCAATGCCCCAGAAACAGAAAACCAGCCACAGACATCTGAGCCCAGCATCCTAGAGCTGTCCACAGAGGACCTAAGTTGGGTTCCCCTAGAAGACCTGCTGAATGGGCCTGGCACAAATTGCAAATCAGCAGATCTGCCCAGATGACTGACTGAGTGGTGAGCAATAATCAATACGTACTGTTTTAAGTCACCAGGTATTGGAATAGTTTGTTATGTGGCAATAGCTAACCAACCCAGCAAGGAAAAGTGATTCCTCCCATCTGCCTTTTTTCATAATCTATAACTTTCTTCTCTCTAAAGGCTTGCCCCCATTTTCCCCTCGGTGCCTCTCTCCCCAGTCACCTTTCAACAGCCTTTCTTTTTCAATTATTTATCCTTTTAGTCTGTAGTCATGTTACATATGGATTTATAGATCACCACTGAGAAATGAAGATAGGATCTGGATACATAGGAAAAGGCATTTTTAAGGGAGAAGCATATTGTGCAGGAGCTAATTGTGTGTGCGCGGTTGAATGACCAAACATGCCCTGGAGAAGCCCTCCAGCATTCCATCAAAGCTTGCTCATAATAGAACCACAGAAATGGGGTGTGTGGCCTGATAGGAAAGAAGAGACCTCAAGTCAGTGGCTCACCCACCCACTGGTCACAGGCGGAAGAAGCAGAAAGCCTGTCTTTTCTTGTGGACACAGACTGTAGTTGGGGCATGTTTCCTGCATTGAGTCAGATGAACAAGCTCTTGAGGAGGTAACAAAATGGAAGCTTTGCCATCAGAAAGAGGAAGGCTTTGGGCAACACAACTGTATCTCTCTGTCCTGAACAGCCATTTTTCATTGAGTGCTCCGACCAGTTGCTTAGCATTCCCATTAAGCCTCACCCCAGCACTGCCACTGTCATCGGTCTATGGATTCAAAGTGAAATCACATGTAGTGAGAAAAAGAGCTATGCATTGTCAAGGCCAGCTTTAGCCCAGGGAAAAGAATTAATTTCTCTGTTTCTGCAAAAAAATACCACTAATTATATTTGTGATGTAATGTTTTCAAAGGATTTTCTAATTATTTATGACACTTGATCTTTATAATGTGAGAGAAATAACCAATGTTCAAGGAAATTAAATTACTAACTCCAAATCATAAAGGATTTTAGTGACTGAGTAGCTAACCACCCAATGTTTTAATTTCCTTCATTTTATTTCTTGACACGTATTTTTTGGTCATTGACCATGTGCTCTTTATAAAGTGAGACTGTTTCTTTACAAAATTTGGATTTCTTCCTGGAATTTTCTTTAATTGTTCATTTTATTATATACATATATGAAAATGAATTGCTAATTTGAAAGAAAACCATGTTTTAGTAAATTATAAATTTCACCTAGGACTAACCTAACAAAGTGATAATAAGTATCAGAAGAAATAATTTAAAACAGTAAAATAAAATATTAATGTTGACTTTAGATAAGTAGAATAGGAGGAAACCAAAGTATTTCCACAGGCAGATTCCATTAGGCAGTTACAAAAAATAACAGGTATTAGAAAAATGATTAGGAAGCTGGTATAAGTCCTTTTTCATAAGTGGTGAGGAATCCTATATAATAAAAAGGTAATATGCAAATTGTCCCCTTGACCGGAGTTCTATCAGGAGCTCAACTGGGAGTTCAACCAGGGGGCAAGGCCAGCCAACCACTCTCGGTCCCTCCCCCCAGCTGGCCCTGCCCCCAACTGCCCCCCCCCACCCACCTGATTGGGGCAGGCTGGTTGGACCCCACCCATGCACAAATTCATGCATCAGGCCTCTAGTTTGTTATATAAAAGCATGATTTCAGATTTTAAAAGAAATAAATGTTCTATGGTTGTGTGGACAGGAGGCAATGGGAAGCGTTTGCACTGGCTAGGAAAACAAAATATTTGTCCACAATTTTATAAAATGTATTACCAGCAGGTTAGCCTCAATCAGAACTGAATCTCCTTTTGTCTTTCTTCAACTAGTCTTCTAAGTGGAGACAAAAGAACTCTCCAGAAAACAGTGGATGCCAAGATGCCAGGTGTGACGGAGCAGAACAGAAACCAAAAGGAGGTGAAGCTGAGGGGGTGAGGCGAAATCATCACATCAAATTCAGAGAAAGGAGCAAGGCCACGTCTACATGTGGGAGAGCGAAGGCCTCAGGTCTTACTGTTAGCCAGATAAGCTGACACAGAATCCTACAAGGGCACTGTTTCAAGAGAATAAACCCACACGGAGGGTGATGGACCTCCTGGTGTGGTGTGAAGGGGACCATAGACTCAGGGTCTGGGCAATGCTAGTCAGTTCTGGGTCCCTAATAGCTTTTTCCCTTTCCCTTCACAATTTCTGCCTCAGTGGCTCCCCAGTGTTGCCTTGAGCAGTGAAGGCAGATGAAGGCCAACCCCACCCACTTCCAGCCCGAGCTGCGACTCTTCACCTACAGACCCAACCTGGAGCCCTGTGGGGAGAATGTGAGGTACGTGAGGGCAAGGACCTGAAGATGCTATGATAGAAGACCAGGAGGATGCTTCTGAGGAATGAGAAGTTTGTGTAAGAAACTCAGGGCAAAAGCAATAATTAAAAAGCTAGAGTGAGCCACAGGGGTTTTAATTCAAGAAACACCCTGCCCCAACCCCATACCATTCCATAATCCTCTTGTATTGGCCAGAACTGGTTTTGAAGCTGATGCTAGCATCACATTTCTCAAGGAGCTGTCCTTGTGTCAGGGTCAGCTGAGGTGTTTGTTAAATATGCACAATCCATGCCTAGTCCTTATCTAATTGAATCAAATATCTGGTAGCAGGGCCCAGGAACTTATATAATTAGCAACTAGCTTAGATACACTGATGGTCTGAGAGTCACTCAAGTATTTCACAGCATGGTTACCTGGAGCTGGAGGCTGCTCTGACTCTCCTATAATTATCAGTTTCACTCTTTGTGCTAGACCTGGTAGCTGCACCAGCCTGCTTAACTGTTAACATTAAGTGTTTAGTGAGTGCCTATCATGCAACAAGTACTTTCCAGGTCCACAGAAATTGTAGCGAAACAATCCAAATAAATACCTTTGCCCTCATGGAGCTAGTATTCAAGTGGGTGGAGACAAATGAGAAGTAAGTAAAATGGAGAAAAGTCAGAAATTGGTAACTTCATGGAGATGAAGCATGATAGGAGACTGGGAGGGCTGAGGTGGATTGGGGTGTGTGCAATCTTAAATAGGGGCTCCAGGAAGACAACCCTGAGAAGATGACTTCTGAGCAATAACCCAATGGAAGAGAAGACACATGATGTGTTAGGCTTCCAGATAAAATAAGAATGGTGTTAGGAACTGAACTGTGTAACCACCACCCCCCACGCCCAATTCGTGTATTGAAGCTCTAACCTCCAACATGACTATATTTGGAGATAAGGCTTTAATAAGGTGATTAAGATTAAATAAAATCGTAAGTGGGGCCCTGAACCAATAGGCTACATACAAGAGACTCACTTCAGATTGAAAGACACATACAGGCTGAAGGTAAAGAAATGAAAATGGTAGTTCATGAGAAAGGAAACAAACAAACAAAAAAGCTGGGGTAGCAATATTTTTACCAGATAAAATAGACTTTAAAATTAAGGCTATAACCACAGACAAAGAAGGACCCAGCAATTCCACTTCTGGGTATTTACCAAAAGAAACCCAAAACACTCAATTGAAAAAGATATATGCATCCATATGTTCATTGCAGCATTATTTACATAGCCAAGATATGAAAGTAACCTCAGTGTCCATCAATAGATGAATGAATAAAGAAATGGTATACACACACACACACACACACACATACTGAGTGGCCAGATTATTATGACCACCTGATGTTTGTAGGCAAATTAGCTATAATTTCTCACTGAAGTTGCTAGAGGGCCAGACCATTATAAATAGGGAAGCAGGTTGTTCACC
>NW_005353762.1:1675678-1698159 GCF_000412655.1 Myotis brandtii
GCATTGTCTTGTTGGAAGAAGCCATCTCCATTGGGATATGCCATCAACATGATAGGATGAACTTGATCAGCAATGATACTTAGGTATGTTGTGCTATTCAGACATTGTTCCACATGAATTAAAGGGCCCAAATCATGCCAGGAAAACATGCCCCAAACCATAACACTGTGCCCACCAGCTTGAAGGGTTGTACTCATGCATGTGGGGTGCATGCTTTCATGCTGTTTCCACCAAATTCTCACTCTGCCATCTGCATGATGCAACTGGAAACATGATTCATCCGACCACATGACTTTTTTCCAATGCTCGACTATCCAATCCTTGTGTTCCTGTGCGAATTGGAGACATTTTATCTTGGTAACTGCAGACAGCAAAGGTGTTCAAACAGGCCTTCGGCTTCTATATCCCATATGATGCAGTGTACGGCTAATTTGCCTACAAACGTCAGGTGGTCATAATAATCTGGCCACTCAGTGTGTGTGTGTGTGTGTGTGTGTGTGTGTGTGTGTGTGTTGATTTGGCAGGCATAATAAAAGAATGAAATATTGCCATCCGCACAAATATGATGGATCTACAGGGTATTGTGTTGAGTGAAATAAGTTAGAGAAAGACAAATGCCATATGATTTAACTTATATGTGGAATTGAAAACAAACAAACAAGCTGAACAGAAACAGACTCATAGATACAGAGAACATTTTGATGGTTGCCAGATGGGAGGAAGTTAGGGGAAAGGATGAAAAAGGTAAAGGGATTAAGAAATACAAATTGGAAGTTACAAAATAGTCATGGGATATAAAGTACAGCTTAGGGAAAATAGTCAATAATATTGCAAAAAATATGTATGATGTCAGCTGGGTACATTTATTGGGGTGATCACTTCATAAGTTATATAAATGTCTAATCACTGGGTTGTACACCTGAAGCTAATATAATATTGTACCTCAACTGTAATTGAAAAATAGAGAAAATTAAAAAAAAAAAAAGGAAAAGACACCAGGGATATGCATGCACCCTGGTAACAGGCCCTGAGAAAACACAATGAGAGAGGGGCCATCTGCAAGGCACGGAGAAAGGCCTCCAGAGAAACCAAACCTGCTAACACCTGATCTTGCACTTCTAGCCTCCAGAAGTGTGAGAAAATAAAGTTCTATTTTTGAAGCCACTCCGTGTGTGATATTTTGTTATGGCAGTCCTAGGAAACTAATACAGTTGCCTAATCACATTTGAATGTCATATAAACAACAAAAAAGTTTTCCTGTGCATGAAATTTATAGTAAACATTGTTTGTTGTTCATATGGAATTCAAGTACAGCTGGGCATCCTACATTTCCATTTGCTAAATCTGGCAGCTGCAGTCCTGGAGAAGGGGTCCTAGAGAGAGTGAGCAGGAGCCTGGCGTGTTGGCAGAAAAAAGAATTGCACTTGAAATTGAGTGAGGAGGGGGGTGGGCAGAGGTGATGTAAGGGAAGGGTGGCCAGGAAAAATACAGAACATACTCATACTAATTTATTATGCTGGCATATTATCTGCTGCTGATCAGATTTAAAGATCCAAAGTGGAATTCTTAACTGGGTGTCCTGCATGTTTATTTGCCACATCTGGCGATCCTAACTAACTTCGGAGCAGATCCCCCAGGAGCTGGTGGCCACTGTGAGGCGTGGGCTTTCACTCTTCCTGAGACAGTGGGCAATTTTTGATGGACATAAGCTTTTCAAAGTAGCCCCTAAAGCTTTTTCTTTTTTTAAAAAATATATTTTATTGATTTTTTACAGAGAGGAAGGGAAAGGGATAGAGAGTTAGAAACGTTGATGAGAGAGAAACATCAATCAGCTGCCTCCTGCACACTCCCTGCTAGCGATGTGCCCGCAACCAAGGTACATGCCCTTGACCTGAATCAAACCTAGGACCCTTCAGACTGCAGGCGGACGCTCTATCCACTGAGCCAAACTGGTTAGGGTGCTAAAGCCTTTTCTTGTCTCTGAAGTCTTCAGTAGAGAATGTTTTACTTCATATCTAGTTGTAGCAAAGATTGTTTTCTTTTGTAAGTTTCAGGCAAACCAGCGGTGCTCACCTAAGTCCTAACTGGCCTGGTAACCGGAATTTGGAACTCATAGGAGATTCACACTGTACTCATACACCGTCGACTGTCGTGTGTGCTGAAGTTTGGAGTCTCGCTCTGATTACGGAGCCATTCCAGTCCCACCGAGTACCTGCACACATGCCATTTAAAGAGAAAGGAGGGCCAGAGCTATGTTGTTTAATTAAGTCTTTCTAATTGGAAACTTTTTATATATCAAAATCTGATTTTCCTGGTTAATTTTGCTTATAAAACTTTGCAAATTAAAACCTAATGGAAAAGACCTAAAAAAGTTAAAGCTTTGAAAAATTCCCAAACACCACAATGAAAAAACTGTTCTATTTGTTCAGAAAGTTTACTGCTAGGAAAATCTCATAACTGGTTTAATCCCCTGCAGCTGGGAAAAGCAGTTTAAGGTGGACGGAGAAGGCGGCTGGAACTCCTTCTCAAAGAGCAGGGACAGAATCACACTCCACTGTGAAGCAGAACGGCTCGCAGACTAAGGAAGAGTTGAGGTTTTGATTAGAAGTATGGGGAAATATTGATTAGGATTCCGTTCCTGCCCTAAATTCTAAAACCGTGTAAATGTCACTTCTCTTAAAGGACCAGAAGAATAATAGGACAGTAGAAAAGTTTTTGTATAGTATGCATGATGATAATAGAAATGGTTAATTAGGAGTAAAGTGAAAACATTCACTATTTGGTCTTTCAGACTATGTAAGCTCAGGCAGAGACATATAATATTATTAACTTAATCATATTTCTAAAGCAGAACTCAGTTCCCAACAATAACTTGGACATTTAGTCAACTCAATTATAATGCAGACTCAGAGCAAAAAATGTGTCTCAAGTAGTTAATTATCTATAATAATGAAAGGGTAATATGCTAATTAGACCAGATGTCCTTTCAGATGAATCAGGGAAAGAGGGAAGCCTGGGTCCCGGGTGCCAGAGGGAAGTCGGTGCCGGCAGCCGGGGGAAGGAAGGCCTACTCTTGCACGAATTTCATGCATTGGGTCTCCAGTTTTTAAGATAAAGCAACTTCTGAATATTTTGGTTAAGGAGAAATTTCTTCATAGTATTTATTAACTTTTAAATGAATCTAAGCCCTGGACAGTGTGGCTTAGTTGGTTGAGCATCATCCTGTACACCAAAGGTCACCTGTTTGATTCCTGATCAGGGCACACATCCAGGTTTCAGGTTTGATCTCCATTGGGGTAGGTGTGGGAGCAATGATCTCTGTTTCTCTCTGACATCAATGTTTTTCTCTCTCCCTCTTACTTTCTCTCTCTCTCTCTCTCAAACCAATAAAAACATTTAAAAATAAATAGATAAAAATAAATAAAAAATTAATCTCAAATGTGTGCAGTGCATATCTGGGTTTTGATAGGCCCAGAATTCCCTTCCCACTCTTTCCCACAGCAACTTTCCTGTGCCTGTAGGGGCCCACCCCTCCCTCTGGAGGAGCTGGTGGGCACTCAGCCGTGTTCCCAGGGCTGGGGTGTGGGCTAGGCCAGGTCAATGAGAATAGCTCACTAACTCGCACACTGTCAAGAATCCCAGGGATGGACAGGAAACCTCAGCTCCTTCCCTTGGGGTTTTCATGTGCTAAGTGGGGGGAAATAGCCTTGTTCCTCCTTTGTCGCAGTTGCTCTCTCAGGGTGGTGGAAGGCTGCAGCTTCCTGGTCTGTGTGTTTCCCACGTGAAGAAGAACTTTGTGGAAGAAGAGAAAAGTGACCCCAGGACATAGGCGAGTAAAGACCAGAGAGATGGGTCGAGGAAGAGATTACTCAAGAGCGAGAAGGAAACCAAATGAATACCACATTCTTTTAGTTCCTAGACTCAATCAGTCCTGAGCCCATTTTATCCCTGTCCTCTCTTTATACAACCCACTAAGCCTCTTTATATGTTCTGTTGGTCTGAGTTAAGTTTCTGTCTTTGAAGCCAAGAGCCCTGGCTAACGCAGGGCTGATTCCCTGGGGATCGATGTAACTCAGCTTTTACACACAAAACACAATCTCTATATACATATACATGTATCTACAGCAGCTTTTCCTTTCTGACAAAAATTATCAGCTAGAAAAGATAGTGTCATAGTATTTTTGAAACCTTACCAATCCCTTAATATCATGCCTGCTTTCTCAATTACTTTAATTTAAGCAATAACATACTGTTTAGGAAAGACACATTAACCTGCAACAGCTTCGGTGAATGCTAATTTTGGACCTTTATCGTGGGCACCTGACATAATATTAAAAAAAAAAAGCAACAAAATTTAAACAAATCCAGTAATTATTCCTGAGGGGTATCAGATTTTTCATAAGTCTAACCATTGAAATATTATCTTTAAAAAGTCCAATAGTAAGTGGATATGTGGCAGATACCACACTTAAACTCGCCGAGGACAAATGGGATAAAACAAACAAAAAACTGTGCTTATGTTCTGAGAATGGAACCTTGTGGCCTGGGACAAAATCTTCAGCAGCATCATTATGCTCCGCTTCAAACAGGACTTCGTCTCAGAAAGGAAGCAGGGATGTGTTTTCTGGGAAACGATGTTTGATGGCTCAAGGAAAGTGGTTTAGTGAAGAGGGAGATATTGATCTGAAACCAGCATGGGAAAAGTTTGAATAACATTTTTCATTAAATGTGAAAGGGCAATATTTCCAAATTAAAAGGTTATTCTACATAGTTTATACTTTTAAATATTATATGTACCCAATTAATTAATATTTGGCACAGAGGTTTTATTTTTTTCATATATACGACTAATATTTTAATTAACCAACATTTTCTTTTCTTTGATACTCTCATGGGGAAAATGGAGAATCACCTTATATTTGGGGATATACAGTGAGTGGCACTTTATTAGGTGTATACTTGGGGGTGGGGGGATAGAATTCAAGGGGTCAGAAGTACAAGTGGCAGTTTGACCAATGCTTTTGGCAAGGCAGTGGGGAGGCCAACCAGGTAATCCAAAGTTTGTGAGCTTGAACTCCACCTGAAACGGTTTTTCATGTCAGGTTTCTCTGGTTTCACATAAAGTCAATTTAAAGGTAACTACTGAGTGGCAGCGCCAAGAAAAATATTGTAAAGCACTCTGCACGGATTTAAGTGGAATTCGGCTACAATTCCCTCTCCCTCCCCAGGTCTCTACTTGCCTAGGGATAAACCAAGACACTAGGGCCTCACCCAGCATTAAGTACATTAAGCATGGCAGGTATGGCCAGGGAGGTCCAAAGTCCATGACTCTTGTGTGTAAAAAAGATGGAGAAGAGAAGGCCTATGAAGAGTGAGAGGTAAGGTGCCCGGTCAGAAGCTGGGCATACCGTTCCTCCTCAAGCAGCATGCCTGTGTGTCTAGCTGACTGTTTCTTTGACTGTTTTTGCAGCTGAATCCTATTTTCCCAGCTGTGTCCGTCACCATCCTTGCTAGTGTATCCATCCTCATTAGCAACAGGCTCCATGGATGGACAGTAAGGAAGGGCGTGCACTGGGCCAAGTGATGCCCTTAGCGCTCAGGGAACATCTCACACATCGGTAACTCCTTTTCACTAGTTAGTGGATGGCACTGTGTTTATTTCTAGGGTCACAGAAAACAGTGCCCCGGCCTTAAAGAGCATGCAGTCCAGTAGGGGAAACACAGCGTGTGAGTAAAAATTGAGCTAACCCTGAAGGTGGAACTAGATGATACTGAATGAAAGCAAGCAATACAAACAAGAAAGGGGTGATTTTGTGCTCAGCGAACCCATTATTATTGCCATGCTGTCCGATATAGTTTCCCTACATCACCTGAGAGGGTGATGAAATGGCAGCCAAGGGACCAAACACTTTAATGGCAGAAACACACACACCAACTTTGAATGTGGCCACTTTCCCATTATTCAGTCTCTAAGGAGAAATTTAAGTTTCAAATGAAATCTTACAGAAGTAAATGGAAGGTTTGTCCTCTGAAATATTATATTTTGCTCATTCTCAGGCTGCTGCCTTCTAAAGTGTCTGGGTCAGTCAAGATTACTTTTTTTAGTAGATTGCCCATCTTCCACCAACTTGAGTAAAATAATAAACTTGAGCAAAAATAACCCCCAATCTCAAATGTGTTCTACATTTATAAAGTGTTTTGAGAGTCAATAAAACTTGTAGGGTATCACCGAATGTGGCCCACCATAAAATGTTGGAGAATAAGTAAGAATCTCTCTTGCCCTCTGGCAATTACAATAAAATTATGTTTCTGTTGCTCAGTGCCTGCTTCCAGCAGAGGCTCGGTGACATGTTGGAGGAGTGTAGACAGAGAGGATGTGAGAGAAAGGAAGACCTCACCAGGACCTTCGGTGCCAGGGTGTCAGGTAGATTCTGGGGCCCGTTGTACAACTGAAAACTCCAGAACTTATAGTCATTTCTGAGAATCTCCCGCCGAGTAATTCTGTCACCTTCCATACTGTATTCAGAAAGGGTTAATGTTAGAAATAGTGTTTCTATCTTCCAAACCTTGCAATGGCTCCAATGTTTCAGTCACCGCCTTTGCTGTGTGTCTTTCCCCCTCAGGGTTCATCGTGTACATAGTGAACTTTGCGATCTCTTTTTCCCCTCGAGTATGTTGCCTGGCACCTCGGCGTTGAACTAAATTTAGACTCTTCCTAGTGACAAAGCTCTTGTCCCTTCTTGTGTCAAGGATTCCTCAGTCTGTGGTGGGGAAACAGAAGTGTGCATGGAGTTGCTTTCTTTGTTCTTTTGACCTCCTGTTCTTTCTCATAGAATCCCCAGCAAGGTCCCAAGGCCCATGAGCTGCACAACACGTCTCGGAGTACTGGTCTTTGCTTGAGATGTGTTAAGCCTGTGAGAACAACCCCCCACGGGTGCTTTGGTTTCAACCGTAGATTTGTTCCAGCAGGACCATCCTTCTCAATAAGTTTTTGAACTGAAACTGTTAATAGTTTAAACATCTGGTGGTCAGTGCCCCTGTGTCGACCAATATGACGTCTGCTACAAGTTCCACCACACTAGTCCTCCAAAACCGTTGAATCTTCCAGGCTCAGAAAGATCAGGAACCAAGGTCTTCACCTGAGAAATATTACTGGAGTTTCATTTTCAGTAGCTCAACCAAGTTTTAACAATTTTACTGGTTTCTAAAATGTGTCTCTCTCCTTCTTAACCAGAGGCTGGACTACATGGTTGACTGACTCTGAGGACCTCCTTTTCTTGCTTCCACCCTGTTTTGGGGGTTTAGATATTTATTTATTTTTAAGTATAGGATTCTAGATATTTCTCTCATGTGTCTGTCCTCCCACTATACTGGCCAAATAGTGAAAAATATACTGTCAGTAAGTTTTTAGGCTGCCAAACACGTCCATTGTACAAACAGTACCCTTCTGCTAGAATTGGATAATCCAGTGGGTGTCCTGTAAGTCCAGCTTCTCAGGCTGAGCTCCATCTATTGCCAATTGTCCTCCTTCCACATCCCCTTCGAGAGGTGCCTCCATACATTTTCCTCCCATTTCTTCTCAGGGCATTTCTGAATCCCCACCTACAAAAACCTTGTTATCTTAAAACTCACTCAACAATGTTTGAAATATTTCACACTCTTTTTTCAGTCTTTTCTGCCATATCATATTTTGAAAAATTAACTTAGTGAAATTATTTTTCTGATTTTAAAACACATACTTTCTGTAAATAATCAAATAATACAACTTAAAAAAAGGAAACTTGAAATAACTAACATTTCCATGTGCCCTACTATGAGTAGAGTGGGGGGGGCGGGGAGGTGGATGAGCACATTATATGTAATAGACCAGATTCCTTCCTATTGTATGTCAGAAATGCACTGACATTTTAAAATTTTTATTAAGTTCAATGTCTGATTAGGCAGCCTTCCAGACTATTAATGCATTTGCAAGGTGTGTGAGCTAACACTCTAAGTTCCAAAGATCAGTGTTCTCCCATGCTTCAGCTGACACACATTAACAAGGTCAGTGCTGTGTTAAATCATAACTATCTTCTCCTGGAGCAAAGCTTGGACCTCTACCTTTGCATTTGGCTGTATCAAATTCTAACTCACTTTATGGACCTAGCAGAAATGGTAGGGTGACCAGTTGTCCCAGTTTTCCTAAACTAGAGGGAGTCTCTCAAACGTAAGACTTTTAGTGCTAAAAACCAAAACAGTCCTTGGCAAACTGGGACAAGGTGGTCACCCCAGGTGTAGGTCCTGAGCCAATAGGGGCAGTGCCTGCAAGGCTGTTATGCAGACAAAGACTAGTTACTTTAGTTTGGGGATACAGTGAAGCTGCCTCTTCCTATAATGGAAGTTCAAAGACAGTTGGATGTTCTTTTTTCAATTTTGTCCATGTTTGCTCAAATATTCTCATTTTAGCTCTTAGAGTCCCAGTTTCCCACATCAGTGTCCTTAGAATGTCCTAAGAGGCTTGGTGTTGTTAAGCATTTAGTTGGAGTTGCACCTCTACCCACCCCTACACTCATCCTCTGGGGTTAGCTCTCAGCTACATCTTCATAAGACCACAGGTCATGAAGGATCCTGTAAATTTCTGGAGAGCCTCCTGGTTCCTGTGCATGTCCTCAATTGTGTGTTCAAGGTTTTCTATTTTTTTTTCTGAGCACAGTCCTCAAGGTCTAAAAAGAAGCCCAATAATCTTAGTTATTTCTATTCACCACAGGAAGTAATTGCCACAGGCTTATATTCTTCCAATGCCTCTTCTCCTTCCTGAATTTTATCCTGTTCTAGCCACCAGAGATAATTTGAATTATTGAATATCATAGTTTACATATCTTCTATTTTCATTCAGCAAGCAAGTTATTCCTGCACTCTTTGAATATATGACCAACCCAATTCTATAATCTCATTTTGAGAGCCTCTTTCCTGGGCCATTGCTGGAACCAATTATTAGCCATGTCCCAACAGAAAACAGATGGTACACTTAAAATAAGATAATTCCAAATAGGAAAACAGATGGCACAGTTTTATGAGGTGTGGGTGTAAGGGATTCACAAGGATAGTGTGATTACCTGGAGCTAGTAGAAGCTGAGATATTACAACCTTAGACCTAAAGGGACAAGAGGGAGAAAGGTTACTGGGATTTGGAAGCAGAGAGAATTGAGTAGTCAGTTATCTTGGGAGGAGGAGGGATTTTCATCAAGGAACACAGCTGGTCCAGGCTGACCTCCTAAGGAAGGATCTCATTCTCCCTCTCACCGATCTTTCTTTCAGTGTTCCCATTGGCTGAAACAAACAGGAAACCAGCAGATATAGGTACCCTGCTAATCTAGTCTGTATACATTAAATATACATAGTGAAATCTGGCAGTTCCCCAAACACTCATCACTGTTTAGCCTTTTTGAAACTTGATTTCCTCTAAGTGGGGGTGGAGGTCTCACAGCTTATGTCCTTGAGCTCAAGAAACACTATTATCTAATTTTTCCTTTTGATTTTAGAGTGTCCCCTGCCTTTGTCACCTCCCTTTCTTCCACCACGCTTCACAAATGAAAGGGTTCTATCACTTGATGGGCTGATTCAACTAATTTATCTTTTACATGATTTTTATTTTGAGGTGATTTTTTATACTTTTTCTCTCTGGCGTGGTCAAAAATTGTATATATGTTTTGGTGACATTCTACTGATTCTACATCTCTCTGTTTTTCTCTAAGGTCATGCTAATGGAGATCATAGTCCACTGTTCACAGCCCATGGCTCAAACATCTTCACCCGAAGTTTCGGTTCTCTCCAGTCACTTCTCTGCTGTGCAAGAGTGTTCCTAGCCACACCTTCTCCCACTCTTCTCTCCAGCCTTTTCTCCAGAGAAGCTCTAAGTCTATAACCCATTATTTTTCTGACCAATTATAGAGATCAACTTTTGCTACTAAGCCTCCTAATGGGGTTTCATCCTCAAAGTATGTCTCTAAACAAATTCAAGAGACATTTTGATTGATAAAATTTTCCTCAGGTTTATTTTAAATAATTAATAAGAACAACTAAAAGAATATATGCCAAAATGTTAAGTCTGGGTGGTAGGATTACAAGTAATTTTTATTTTCTTCTACACTAAGCATGTTTACTTTTATAAAAAGAAAATTTAAAATATAACATGGATTAAAGTTTGAGCCACTAGTTGTATTCATTCTGGGATTTAGACATAACTGGGCATGTTACAGAAAACTGATGGACAAAATAACAAGAAGAATGGAGCAGGTATAGTCTCACACTTGCTCTGGGCTCCAGTCATGCAGGCCGTGTTTAGCTCAAAAAGACCTGCTTTACTAAGTGTAGTAGGACAAAGTGCATTGTGATCTCCCAGTGACCCTGGGTAGCATTGGGATCTCAAAGGCCATAGGACAGCACTGTCACATGGTGGGCACAGGGGAGGGTCTCTGGCACCTAGTAGAACACAGAACAGGGTGAGGAAATGTCAGCTGACAGCTGGTGGACTATCACAGTATCCTGGTGGGAACTACAGGACCTATCAATGCAGTGGAAACAGAACTTCTTTCTTAGATCTTGTGAGACATCTCCTGGAGACTCCCAGAAAAACATGGAGGATACTACTTTCTAGAAGGCTAGAGGGCTTGATTCTGAAGGTGGTCTCAAGAATCAGTGTAGTTATTTGGATTAACCACTGACTAGGATTCCACCTTTATCAATGATGTGAAAAGATTGGGGGAAACTGGGATTGATAGTTTAGAAACATTTGTGTGTCTGCTCTGTTCCTAATGCTGTGACAAACATAGCAATACAAAGATGCCCAGCCCCTGACTCAAAAACCCACTGCAGCAGGATGTCCGAGATCCGTGGGTGCTGTGCACACTGCCAAGGACAACGTTAGGATTGAGACGTGGACCGCACTTTTCAGTGCCAGGTCTCAAGCACTTGCTCAGTAAGATATGCAAATTAATGGGTGGTGAATGGACTTTCGAATGAACAAGTGTCAGGTGAATGTTAGAAATAATAAATGTTTCAAGATTCCGGAAGGCAGAGGAAACAGACTGACCTTTTTTGAATCTCTAATTACATTGAAATAACTAAAACATTATTTTGTGATAGCTGTATATTTCAAACAGTAGAGGGAATGGTCTCAGTCACTAAATAATGCAGAAAGTGTGCTCATTAATATCAAATGGAATAGAAGGGACAGTAACAGATTCTCAGTGGCTGAGATAAGAAGTTCAACTTTAAAGAAAAAAGAGCAATCAATATTGCATGGGAACTGTGAACCCAAACCTTTTGAGAACAGAAAACCTTGGCTTAGTTGTTCAGTGACACGGGAAGCGAGGGTGTAAATAATGCCAATAGACAGAGGGTAGGCCAGGAAAGTCTCCTATCTCCCTCTCTATCTCAGCAGCCTCTTTACACCTTTGCCAAGAACAATATGTTCTTACACCGATGCTGCCACGTGCATCATCCGAGAGCAGCCTAATGTGTTCTGAAGCACCCGCGTCTCAGTCAGCAGCCTTCAAGGAATGGTTCCTAAAGAGATGCCAAGTTGAGTTGTGAGGTTCTTTTGTGTGGGTTTCTGAAGTCCTGGCAGGTAATTCAATCAAATTCCACTCTCCACCTGTCCCATTTTCCTCTCACCCTTGCCCTACCTGCCAGGAAAGAAAGATAAATGGGAACCAGAACTAACTGAAAACTATTTGGAGTATTACATTCCCGTTGCAGATTGTTTCAGTCTAAGCCCCTGGGATTTCAGTTGTTCTGGGTCAATGCCAGTCCAGGGTTTCTCTGAGGAAGCTGTGGACTCCAGCTGTCTTGCGAGTTTCTCATCTCAAAGACCACGAAGTAGATGCAATGTGACTCCTGCCCCCTGACACGGGGTGGAGAAAGAGGGAAGGAATCAGGTGGGATTGTGTCAGCCTCATAGAGTCCTTGCCTAGACTGCCTTCAGCTCCACATCTGCTGCTGCAAAACAGCCACACAGAGAGTGCTAGTGACCTTGAAGCAGACTGTTCCTAGGGAGGATGCATCTGGCAGGTCACAAATGAGCAAATGGGGGGAAAGGAAAGAAAAAAGGTGGAGAGTCAGAAAGTACCTTCTCCACATGATCAATACTACATTTTTTCATTCCCTTTTTAAAAAGATATTTTTATTGATTTCAGAGAGGAAAGGAGGAGAGACAGATAGAAACATCAATGATGAGCGAGAATCAATGATTGGCTGCCTCCTACACACCCCCTCCTGGGGATCAAGCTCACAAACTGGGCATGTGCCCTGACCGGGAATTGAACCATGACCTCCTGGTTCATAATACTACATTCTTAATAAAGTGTTCCTTGATCATTCACGGACACATTAATGAATATGTATTGAGCACTTACTGTATGCCAGAAACTGTAATGCATCATGAGGTTATAATAATGAAAAATCTTGGTCTCTAATTTATACAGTTAATTATCTACTATTCCAATTAATTCCAAAGGTATTACAGGACAATATGTTGTACAAGGTGCCAGGAGAACTCACAGAAGGCAGTGACTAACTCTTCCTATGAGGATCAGGGAATACAGCATATATGGTAATGTTAGACCTGATATGTGGAGGATGACTGGCATTCACTGACAGCCACACAAGAGGAGAAATTCACCAAGAGGGAAGGACATAGGGAAAGACCCAGATTCTGTAAACAGCATTCAGTTCTAATTGAGGAATTTTAAAAATTAACTTTATGCATTTTATGCAGATTTTGTGGTGTAGAGTTGTGGTATAGAGACAGGCAAATTAGACCTCAGATTATGCCATTTATAGCCTGCAGATAATGTTGGGGAGAAGGGCATCAGTGGATCTTAAGGAGTGAGAGACATCATCAGATTAGTGTTTTATGATGAGTACATAATAGTTACCTAGGTTGTGATGGATAAAGGAGGCAAGGAAATACTTAGAAGCCTCTTGCAAGAAGTGAGCAGCATCTGAACTTGGGCAGTGGCAGGTGGGAGGGTGAGGGGCCTGAGATTGTGGTAAGAGAACATGATGTGGTGAAAGAGAAAGACTCTCATCTTAACTCCCAATTTCTCACTGTTTGTAAAAGCCACCTAACCTTCTGCGTGTCCCTTTAACCCTCTTGTTGAATTAGATTAGCACCAACTCACAGGACTGTTAGAGGACAAAAACTGGGACAATGAACTTGAAAGTGCTTTCTATCTTATGAAATACTATACATGGGTTGGGGTGGTTAAAACTATTTTAAGAAATAATAGGTGTAATGTTATTCCAGATTTAGATAGAAAATGCTTGCTTTCTCCCAAAATGGGAGTCAACTCACCTGCGTTTACACCCTCCCTTCCCTATACCATGACTTCAGAAGCCGCCACCATGTTTAGGATCAGAGGAATGTTTGGCTTGAGTAATGCAGCTCCCAAAGGGAAGCGCAATAGTTGACACCAGAAAGGCTTTCAGTACATGGCTATTAAGTTGCATTTCTGCCCAGTTGGAGGAAAGGAGGATGCAGACAAAAAAGAGAACAATAAAACCACCTTCGCAAGGAGTATGGCTGTTGCTGACTCCCTTAAACATCCACCTGCTATATTCCCCAGCCATTTCACTTCTAGGTGCTTACTTAAGAGAAATAAAAATGTTTGCTCACCCAAACGTCTGTTACAGATGTTTTTAGTGGCTTCATTTGTGCCCCAAACTGGAAACAGTCACATGTCCATGCACTGATGAATGGAGAAACAAACTACAGTACATCCAGGCGATGGAATACTGCTCAACAATAAAAAATAATGAAATACCGACAGCCTGCAAGAATTGCAATTTCTTTATGCTATTCAGGTGCTAGTCCAGAAAAGGTGAAGCTGTATGAACAGTAATCATTTCAGTGGTCACCAGAGCTGAGGGTAGGAAAACATGCCACCTTTCACTTCGTACAGGGAAACAGTGGTGCCTACGCCCAGGGATTGGGAGTGCCATGTTAGTCTCCATGTTCACAGGGAGACGCATGTTCTCCCTGTCTCTCTTCCTTGAAATGGAGCCCATATTCATTTATTATTTGTACCATTCTGACTCTCGGTTCTAAAATCATAAAGCCTTTGAAGAAAGTTATTTGTTAAAAAGTCTGTTATTCTGGAACCACAGCAAGGTTAGTTTCTGCAGAGTAAGATATAAAAAGCATCAATACCACTTCACCAGTTGTCCTTCTCCTGATACTATTGAATTATCTAGTGCAACAAACCAGGTATCTTTCATGTGTGGCCACTGCAACGGACCTTTGACACTAGGAATCTAATTAAGGTTGCAGATCCAAAAAGCTTAGAAGTCGATGATCTCTCTCTGGTGCATTAAGCATAAAAATTCATCACTTAAGAGTGACATTATCAAATGAGGGTTATTGCTTCATTAGTAAATGAACTAAATCCTTTTTCTGATGTAAATTGCTGTAATTTTAGCTAGTTAGCTTTTTTTTAAGATGCCAAAAGTTAATAGGAAGAGTACATGAAGATTAAAAAATAAACAAACGAAAACCATGCAATTATTTATCCACATACAGAAGGCAAACTTTAAAAGCTAGAAACAATCTTTAACATCATTTAGTTGGAGATTTTCATTACACACACATACAGACACACAGGCATATTCAATATATAGCATATAAAATAAAAATCTCAAGCTACATATATATATATGAGATTCAGTGGCTTTCTCAAGATCATACTACATGATAGATGCAAAAATGGGATTAGAACCAGCCTTTTATTTCAAAATATAACAATCTAATGATTATCTTCAGATGAAGATGTGTTTCTCTTTTTTAATATTTTTATTGATTTCAAGGAGGAAGGCAGATGGGAAAGAGAGATAGAAACATCAAGGATGAGAGAGAAACATTGATCAGCTGCCTCCTGCACACCCCCTACTGGGGGTCGAGCCCACAACTTTGGGCATGTGCCTTTGTCTGGAATTGAACCCAGGACCCTTCTGTGTGGGCAGAGCTCAGGAGATCTATCTCAGTGCTGCGGCCGAAGCAACGCTGTGAGTACACTCCAGCTAACAGACTTCCTTGGCACACCAGGAAGTGGCAACGCCCGCCTGACAAATCTCCAGGAGCCACCTACTCTTAGCCCCAACTCTCATGCCCATTGGATAACATAGCAAGCGTGTCCCTATTGCATTGGCTGCTTACCCCTTTATATACGGCTGTATTTTCTCAATAAACTTAGATCTGTGTCTCTGAACCTGGTCTCCAGAGTCGTACATGCAGACACCCCAGCGCGTTGGACTCCGTCGTCCTCACCCCCGAGGGACCCTCTGCTTCACTTCTGTCTGCAGGCCAACGCTCTATCCACTGAGCCAAACCAGCTAGGGCAATGTGTGATTATCTTTAGGGGTCTCTGTGAGAATGACAGGGGTTTGATGAGATAGAGGGTGTGTGTGAGGTTCTAGGGGCTGTCACTGTTCTATTTTTGACCTGGATGATGACTATACGGGTGTTTATGATAATTAATTGAAGTATACATTTAGTTTTAAGTACTTTTGTATCATGTTATATACTTAAAAATCTCAAAAATCTAAATAATATATAGGTATCTATAGCTATATACTAGTACATGCACATACACACACACATGTTTATTCTTCAGCAACACAGTATATGTATTGTTTCCTAACAGATGTTTAACTAAGCAATATCTAAGAGGCAGGGACTGAGATCAGCTGCAGACTGAGCAGCTCCATGGGATCCGTGTTGAAGATTCGGGCTACAGGTCCCTAATTCCTTCGGAAAGCAGCCTCATGGGGATGGGGAGCCAGGCCTTGCGGTGGAATGAGCGCATACCCAGCAGTGTGCTGTGCCAGACACTGTTAGTCTGTTGGCTCTCCTCCAACAATTGTTTTCCTCCTCTTTCCATAGCAATAGAATTTCTAGCGCACAGAATAGAGTCTATTTCCCAGCTTAGCTTGCAGCTAAGTATGTTCCTGTGGCCAAATTCTGTTCAATAGGACGAAACTTCAAATGTCATGTGGCAGTTTATGAGAACCTCTTTTGGGAGAAAATTGGTTAATACCTCTGTCCCTTTGTCTCCATCTGTTGCCCACAAGACAAACGTTGTTTTGAACTGTGAGGATGAAGCTACGCTCCGGGACTGGCTGAGCAGTGGCCAGAACGCTGCCTGGGTCCCCGAGGACTCTGTGAAACACAACCCTGCCAGCCCTGGATTATGTAGCTCTTGGCTTTTATGTGAAAGAGAATGAAATTTCTATCTTGTTTAAGCCACTGTTGTGTTACCTTTATACATAGTTGTCTCATCCTAATAAACTCACATGTGCTTCTATTGTGGGTAGGGGGCAGTCTATAGTGTTGACATGTATTCGAAAGGCTTTGGTAGATGTTTACAATTGTATGGACTAAAAGATTCCACTTGGACTTTTATAGACTAGGAATTTATTAGCCAAGACAGTACTAATTAAGAAACCCTAAAATCAGACTATCATAGGGTTTTACATAATAGTTCTCTAAAGGCATCAGATGTATTTTATTCTCTTTCGAGAAAGATACTTAATATGGGTTCCTCAGATTGTGCAAATGATTATTATTTTTGCCATGTATTCCAAGGAAGCTAAAGTGTGCAATAACTCATTCCTGTACAGCATTTAGGATCAGAAAGTCACACTACTGAGGCACTTCCCATTGCTTCAGAGTATGGCCTCCAAATTCAGGCATATTTGGACTCAAATCCTGTCTGCATTGCTGCATGGCTTTGATCAATTATTAATTTGTCAAAGCCGTAGTTTTCTCCCAGGTACAATAGCATTTATTTTCTGGGATTCTATGGGGATTGAATGAGTGAAGGTTTGCAGTGTTGGTACCATGGCATACTCACAGATGGGCTGTCTGGTTTCCATCACTGGGTGTCTGGGGTCATGCTTGTCCTGGTGCTTCACCTCCACCTCTGGGGGTTCTCTGGGGTATCTCCATGCCAGTTGGTGAGCAGAATCCACTCTGACACTAGGAAGCCTGATGGAGCGAAGTCCCTTGTGATTGTGCCTTAGCCCACATGCCCAGGCACACCATGACTCTCCCCCGAGCACACCTACTTGATACTTTGCTGCCTCCCTTGGGTTTGGTTGGCTTTCACTGGACCTTCCTTATGTCCTTGTGATTGGGAGCTCCCAATGTCCTTCCCGTATGCCATCATTTTCTAATCTGAAAGAAAAAAAAAAGACTATGAGGTTTTCTCCTAAATATTTTGTCTTTATCACAAATCCTCTCTATTCCTTTAAGGACACGTGCATTTTGAAACCCAGGCACTGAGGAGATTCCTTTTTGTCTGTTTGCTTCTCTCGCATTCTTTCACTGAGAACAAACAAATAATGGCATATTTGCTTGAAAGTGGGAAAGAGTAAAATATGGGAATTCCAGGTCAAATATCTGTAAACCCTATAGAATCTTACCCTGCTACAGACAGACTGTCTGCATCACAGAGAAGAGAAACAACTTATCTGAAGTCATCTGTGGAACTGGAATTGGGATCAGATGTTCTGTTTGCAGGTCCTGTGCTAAGGGAATCGGGTTCTGCTAGCTTGATCTCCCATGGATTCCAGTATCCTAATAGTAGCCTAGCAATATTCATATATCACATATGTTATATTTTATATGTATGTATAAGATATTTACAATATTTTTTAATCATGAGAAAATAAAATACCATTAACAGTTCTATTTTTAAAATATATTTTATTGATTTTTTACAGAGAGGAAGGGAGAGGGATAGAGAGTTAGCAACATCGATGAGAGAGAAACATCGACCAGTTGCCCCCTGCACACTCCCCTACTGGGGATGTGCCTGCAACTAAGGTACATGCCCTTGACCGGAATTGAACCTGGGACTCTTCAGTCCTTAGGCCGATGCTCTATCCACTGAGCAAAACCAGTTAGGGCAACAGTTCTGTTTTCTTGTGTGCCTATTTGTGTGTTAGTACGTATGGGAACTGGATACTGTATTTACGATAGTTTGTAGAAACAATGTGAGGGTCAGGAATATGTTTTCTTCTGAAGCATGATGCCTGTCGGGCTACCCGGGAGGGCTACAATCCAGGACTGCTGTAGTCTTGTTTGAAGGACCGAGATGCCTTGGAATTGTGGTGACGTCCTTGGGAGGGCTTGCCTATTTCTGGCTTGTGCCCCTTCTATGGATAAAGACTTTGGGGATCCAAACCAAATGGAGGGCTTCAGTAGTGTTCTCTACTCAGCAGAGCTAGAATGCCAACTCCTGTCCTTCAGCCCCCCAGGGCTAAAATCACTGCTCAACAATCCGGCGCCTCAGCTGCCTCCTTGGGAATCAACACACATCCTCAGGCAAAAAGTGGCTCTAAATTCTAAGCTTATCTACGCTAACTCTAATCCAATCCTTCTTCACTCTCTTGTCACCTCTCCATTGATTGATTTAAGGAGCATTTCTTCTTTAATTTTGTTCAGCTTTTCTAGTGATCCACAGAAGGACTGGCTCCAATACAATACTCCTGGTAAAAACCTGCAGATATTTTTCAATCTCATGGTTCCATCAAGTTCTTTGACTTTTCTAGCTATTCTATCAATATTTACACTTTGTATTTTCACTTCCTTTCATCTTTGCTTCCACAACACATTGCTTCAAAACTAAGAAAATCTTTAAATTCTTGATGCCCTTGCCCATTAAACAAAATATACAAAAATAAATTTAATGTCTTCTTTCTCATGTTCAGTCATTACCACTGATTGCCATAAACCTTGGCCACATTCTCAACTTTTCCCTTTCTCTTCCCTGTGGGATCCTTCAACCACTAAATTCTCTTACTTCTATTGCACAAACACTGATTTTCAGAGTAATATCTTGAGATATTAATCAAGTATTTCCCATACTTGCTTTCCCCCAAATCAGGGAGGGCTTTCAGGGCCTCTGTCTTCATGGGGAGGGCTGAATATTGCTGTGAAGAGAATCAGGTTCTTGTCTTTGAAATTACAACATTTTCTTCACACTGATATCTGATATAATGTCTTAGAAGTAAAAGTTTTTCATTAAAAATTTGGGCTTTTTGGGAGAGAAGCTTTGAGTGACAAAAGAATAAGGCCTTGACTGGGGTACTCACAGCATGAAGGGTATGTTATAAAGAATAGTGAGGGGAAGAAGACATGGTGTTCCTAACCAAAGAGATCAAGTTTAACCAGCTAATGTGAGCAGAAGTGCAAAACACACGACTAGAGTACAAATCCTGGTGGGTCACAAAACAGAGGGTGATTGCACCTCCATATGAGGTGCAGCTCAAAGAGGCAACAAATGGGAAGGTACCTGCAGGGCTGAAAAGGCAACCGTGAAATAGAAAATGGTACAGCTGCTGTGGAAAACAGTTTACAACTCTACCTATGGGCCAGCAATTCCTCCCCTAGCTATGCATCCTAAAGAACTGAAAACTGGTGGTCAAACAAATACATGTACATGCATGGTAACAGCAACACAATTCACAACAGCCAAAAAGTGGAAAAAACCCAAATGTCAGTCCAACAAAATATGGTATATCCACCCATAAAATTGCTTATTATCCTTACGAATAAAAGCCTAAGTGGTCGTCACGTCGTGATGCCCTCATGCCGTCACAAGATGGCTGCACACACAGCGGGTGCATGCAGGTGGGTGGAGCTGGGCTTGATGCTGCATGCGTGGCATGGAGCCTGCCTGGGAGTCCTGCCTCCTCCCAGCTCCATGCGGCAAGGCCTGCCTGGGGGTTCTTGGGGTCCTGGCTCCACGTGGCACAGAGGCAGGACCCCCGGCTCCGGCCTACCTCTTTGGGGCAATCTATCGAGGAGCCCCGAATGGGTGGGCGGGTCCTACCTCTTTGGGGCAATGGATTGCGGCTCCCATATTGTGACAGGGCTGAGGCCAGGCTGGGGAACCCCCACCTGAGTGCACAAATTTCGTGCCCCGGGCCTCTAGTTCATCTATAAAAAAGAATAAATTACTGATACATGCTGCAATGTGATGAGCCTCTAAGACCTTATGCTTACCGAACAAAGCTAGACACAGAACATCACAAGTATAATTTTATTTATATGAAACATCCAGAGTACAAGTCCATAGAGACAGAATGAAGACTGGGGATTACAGGGGCTGGGGAAAGGTTGGAATGGGGAGTGACGGCTTAAAGATTAAGGGGTTGGTTTCCTTTTGGAGAGAGGAAAATGTCTTTGAACTAGACAGAGGCGATAGTTGCACAACCTTGTAAATGCACTAAATGCCACTTAATTGTACACTTTAACATGGCTAATGGTTAAATTGATGTTATGTAAATTTTAGCTCAATTTTAAAAACAGCAATGGTGGTCAGATGTCTCCGGGCAGAGTGAGCCGGAGACATTCCTCTGAGACCCTGGAGAACATGAAACACTGTTGTGTTCTTAGAGTGTCTCAGGACTGGCTGAGAGCAGGCTCTGTGGTCAGGGAGAGAGTGAGCTTGGTGGGCTGGACTTCAGAGTGCAGTGAGGAATTTGATGTTTCAGCCAAAGACGTCCAGGAATAGGTAGCAATAACCAGAGACTAATGAGGGTGCACGTCTCAGCAGAGGCCAGCGGGTGAGGCTGAGGACCACGAGCCACTCCTTTCTCAGGCGTGGGAGCCTCCAGACTTAGCACATCTCCCCAGGAAAAGTGGAGGGAGAGGAATCTCAGTTGAGCGTGTTAAATACTGTATTGACCAAGGTTAATTCATAACATGACCTCAGTAATTGCCAAGCTCACTTAGTTTTCCTTGAAATGCTTACCATAAATTGGAAGACTGGGCTGGGAGTCACACATCCAATTGAATTACAGAAAACAAAATTGCATTGTATTGGACATCGAAGTCAGTCACTATGGAATACAAATCCACTATAAATCTTCCAAATGTGTTCACCTTTCAGTATTTCCAGTGGTATCTCCTGAGTCTCATCTGGCTGATGACAAGCAATGGAATAAGGAGCTCCTTTGTCCAGAAAAGAGGGTTTATCAGACCTCTCATTTTGTGGATTAAAAAGGAGAGGCTGCTGGTCCCCAGGAGGAGGCTGGGAAAGGAGGAGAGTTGAGGTTTGAGTCCGGGAGACAGTGGGAAGCGAGGCCCGAGGCCTGGGATGACTCAGAGCTCTGGCTGGCTGCAGCCTGGGTGGTAGACACGGAAAAATGGGGAAAACGCTGCAGCTGGCCGTGCCAGGCCCATCCCAGATGGAGAATACACTGCGCCTAGATCTACAGATCCCCTTCTCTAGGCAGTGGCGTTACCCTCAAAACTCTCCCTTGAAGTCATGGCAAAAGATATGCCTTGAGCACTCCCAGACCGTGCGACAGGAGTGAAGCCCTCAGAATGGTCTGGGGTTGTGGTGGATGCCACCTGGACGTGGGAGGGAGACAACACCCCGGCTTACACGGAGTACCTGCCCTTACTTCTTCCGGCTTCTTTTCCATCTACGTTTCTGCCCGACACAACTTCTCCCCAGACCTAGACCATACTATTCCTTCTGCCAGGAATTTTACTTTCTTCATAGCCACTATCTTTCTTGTTTAATTTAACTTCTACCCATTCTGTAGACCCCAAGTGAGTTGCCACTAGCTCTAAGGCATCTCCATTGATTTCTCAGACGCCTTTCTATTGACCTGATAAACCACACATTTACCCCATCCTAACCCTTGTCACTTTCTTTCTCTCCACACTCAATAATCTGACTTCCCTGTGGGGCAGGCTCAGTACACTTTTTCTGTAACAGGCCAGATAGTAAGTATTTTAGACTTTGCAGGCCTAAATAGAGTTTTCCGTGCTTTTTTTGTTTTAAACTTTGTATTTTATTTTTCTGTGTTATAACCTTTTAAAAATGTAACACTTGTTTTTAGTTCACTTATAGTGTAAAGAAACAGCCGGCTTAGCCTCCCTGGCTGTGGTGTGCTGACACTTGCTCTAGAGTTATGCTTTGAAGGGCGGGGAGCATGTTGTATTTTGTTTTGCATCCCGAGGGCCTAGCACAACCCCTGCCAGGATGCTCAGAATGTGTAACTAAATTAAATGCATCCCTATGTGTTAGGGCTGACTTGTTCTAACTTATTCTGCTTCCCCAAACCTTTTTCACCTCTGACAACCCTGTAATATTTTGTTGTTGCTGTTTATATTTTAATTTGTCAACCGTTCCTTCAAGTCCAGCTGCTTTTCTATCAACATGAGGCTTTCAGGCAAGGATTTGGAACCAAGTCAGTGAGAAGTTTCCTCCCCCCCTCCCCCCCTCCCTCCCTTCCTTCCTTCCTTCCTTTCCCCTTCCCTCCCCCTCCTTCCTTCCCTTCCCTTCCCCTTTCCTCCCCTTTCTTCCTCCCTTTCTTCCTTCTTCCCTTCCTTCCTCCCTTCCTCCTTTCCTTCCTTTCTCTCCTTCTCTTTCTTTCTTTCTTTCTTTCTTTCTTTCTTTCTTTCTTTCTTTCTTTCTTTCTTT
>NW_005353762.1:1702080-1712410 GCF_000412655.1 Myotis brandtii
ATTGATAGGATTAAAATCAACTGGTATAAATATAGATGTAATAAGACAATAACAGACAGAACCTGGCTGGAGATCCTGGCTACAGAACCTGGCTAGGCTGCTGATCAACTGAAAGCTGTCTCCGTGTCATTCCTTCTTTGCCGACTTCATCCACACCTTTGGGAACCCCTGGACCTGCTGGGGCTGGAACCCAACATCTTTCCAGTTACAGAATATTTTCATCACTCCACCAGGAAACCCTGTACCTATTAAGCAGTTACTCCCCATTTCCCTCCGTCCCTGCCAACCAGTGATCTACTTTCTATCACTATGGATTTATCAACTCTGGACATCTTATATAATAAAAGCCTAATATGAAAAAAAAAAGAATAAAACTAAAGTAGACCTGTCTTAATAAAGCATTGAAAATAACTCTCAAATTAAGTTGACCTCCTGTTTTTTTCTACCCTCCTGTTAATACAAAACTAAACAATATTTAGAGGAAATTAATACAATCCAGAAACTCTACAACACATTATACTCAATATATAGTAAGAAAAAAATTGCTAGACATGTATTAGGGAAAAAAGATCCATAACTCAAGTAAATGATCAAAAGAAAACTTTTATAGGTTGTTGAGATAGTAGAATGAGAAGATAAGAACTTAAAGTAGCTATTATCCTATATAATAAAACCCTAATATGCAAATTGAGAGAGATTGTGGAAGCCAGCCATGCAGCCTTGTTAGTGTGGACAAGGCTATGCTGGTGTGCCCATGGCTTGTGAGCTAATGAGTGCTGAGAGGGATTTCTTTGTGAAAGCTCGCCCTACTCCAGATTATAAAACTTGGTTTCAGCCAGGAATCTGGTTCTTAAATTGACTATACATTTTACTTCCTTCTCAGTATTTAAAAGCATATTTGAATAGAGGTTTTTAAATGGAGATATACTGGGTTTGCCTCAGGAACCCAATCCCTCTAGATTCAAACAGAACTATGATTTTTGGACTTAGAGACAACTTCTCTCTTTCCAACTAGCATTGCACCACCCAATATCGATGGGCACTTTCCCGTCACCTGAGAAGTAGTCACCTGTCACCTTGACATGGTGAGAAGAAATAGAGAGGAATGCTGTCTTGGAACTGCAATCTCATTAAAAATCTATGTGTGACTCCCGAACAAAATAGGGCCATGCAAGGCTATAAAAACCCCCAGACCATTTTCCCAATACTCTACATCAGGGACTGACGCACAATAAGAAACAGCAACAAAACATACACCTACAAAAACGGGCTCTGGCTGATGAGCGATCAGTCAATAGGTGAAACCTCAGTGCAGCCAAAAGTCCTCGCTGCCCTTGTTTGTAGCATGGTTGAGGCTCTCTCTTTCCGGCCCATCTGCACTGTTTTTACAGCAGTCGCGCATACTTAGGGAGTGAGAGCACGCTGCTTGTTGCTACAAACAGCTCCCATAAATGTTGGAGCCAAGCGTGTCTAAACATTACAGCATATTAAACACCTTTAAGCATGATCCATAACCTTGTAATTGGTACCGAAATAATAAGACTTGTGTTTGAAATGGGAATTTGACTCTGTGATTGCTGTTGTCAATCTGCTCCATTAGGACACAGCTGGGAAAGTGGGTCATGAGAAAAGAATGGATGTGATTGAGGCACAGAACCCTGAACGGAGACCTGAGAGATCGTCTGGACCAAAGCCCATTGTTGGTTCCTGAGGAAACAAGGCCAAGGGGCTCCAGGACTTACTCAGGGAGGCCTGACTCTCCCTGCTCTTTCCATTTAACATGTTTTCTATAAAAGTGCAACTTCTGTTGGTATAAAAAACAGTTGCATTAGTTTGGAAATTACACAAGTTTGGTTTGAAATGTATCTCTGCTGATACAGAAATAGGATAAAATAAATATGGCTTTTGTGCTTTGTGAGCATCACCAAAACCTTTTTTCTTTCAAAATCACTCTTTCCAAGTCTATTTCAGGTCCCCAAATCTTCAGTGTTAGAATAATTTATTTAACTATGATTTCTGCAGGCCTCGACTAAGACAAAATACATTAGTAAGAGGAATTGTAAGGTATTGGAATGAATGCAGGCCCTAGAATAGGAATGCTTGCTGGATTTATGACTCCGAGGAAGGTACTAACCCTCTCACCCAAATTCAAACACTTATGCAGAACCCACTATGTTTCCATTTTTTCATCTGGAAAATGAACTGACCCTAAGAGCTGTGAGGATTACATGAAATAAATTAATCATCCTAATGTCTTCTACATAGCAAACATTTAAAAATTGTGGTAAGTATCAATGGATGTAAAATGATTGTTATTATATATGTAACTAGAGGCCCAGTGCACTACATTCGTGCACTGTGGGGGGGTGTCCCTTCAGCCCAGACTGTGCCCTCTCACTCCCCTAAAGTCAGCTCTCCCTAAGCCGGCAGGCAGACATCCTTGGAGGGGTCCTTAGTGCTGCTGAGGAGACAGGAGAGGCTCCCGCCACTGCTGCTGCACTCGCCAGCTGTGAGCCCAGCTTCTGGCTGAGCCGCGCTCCCCCTGTGGGAGTGCACTGACAGTCATTCCACTGTTCAGTCTATTTGCATATTAGCCTTTTATTATATAGGATTATCATGTGTATGTTAAATGTATGCTAAAGGGGATAATTGCCCACCCAGTGCACACCAACATGAACACTGAAATCTTTAGCTCCCATCTCCAAATGATTGACAAAGTCAGAACATGTGATATTCTAAAGCTCACATGGATATCCTCACCCAAGTATATGTTTTTATTGATTTTAAAGTGGGGGAGAGAGGGAGAGAAACATTGATCAGCTGCCTCCCATATGTGCCCAGAATGGGGATGGAACCCACAGCCTAAGAATGTGCACTGACTGGGAATCGAACCCACAACCTTTTTTGGTGAAAAGGACAATGTTCCAACCACTGAGCAACCCAGCCAGGCTACTAATGCTGATATTTATTTGGGGGAATTAGATACTGATTAACCAGTGTCTTGTAAATGAGAATTGTTAATTAAAAAGTTTTTGTTTTGTTTTGCCTTTTAATCTCCATCCAGGCTTGTGCTTGAAAAATTCTTTCAAGACCCTTGCTTTCTGGCCAGCAAACACTTAAGAAAACTATTATTATGTGGGGAACATATAAGAGAAAATGGATGTTTTCTTCAACACCTGTTTTCATTAAGTTAGGAGAAGAAAACAAAAAAAAAATCTTTAAATGCTTATCAAGCAAGTGCCAGAAGCATTGCATATGTTATTCCATTTAATCTTTAAATCCAAAGAGGTAGATACTATAGACGTGTTGGAAACCTTCTCCAAGATTTTAACTTTAAGGAAAAAAAGGTATTTCTCTTAGAATTAAACTTTGAATGAATAAATAGAGGCTTCATGAATATGAGTGATATAAATAATATAAGAAGTCACAAGAAAGAGATAAAATAGTGTTAAGGCCAGTACAAGACAATATCATGTTAATATTATTAACATTTTTCCTGAAGATAGACTCATTGGATAACGGTACAGATCAGCCAAGGAAGTCCAGGAAAAAGAGGGCCGCTGAGATAGACTAAGAGCTGTCAGGGAAAAAGGAGAAGCTTGGCCAATGAACTTGGAGGAGTCTCGTTCCCGCACCAAAATTTCCGTTTTGTGAACATGTACACCTGAGGCTCTATTCACTGGATTCCATTAAACATCCAAGCAATTCCTCTTTTTCTGATTTCATGCTCAACAAACAAGACCTGGCTGCAATTTCACTTCCCATGCAGGTTTGCCTACAGAAAAAGAAAGTTGCTGATCATGCAGCTGTGAGGACTCTGGTCCAAATCTTATTTATCTTGGGAAATTATTAAAGTGGTTTCTGATTTTTGTATGTTGGTCTTGAGATTGGTGAATGTAAGCAGATCTGCCTGACATAACCGGGTTTCTGAATCTACCAAGGCCTAAATCTGGAACGGTGGTGGATTTATCTGGTAGCCCATGCCAACCTATGAGGTCTCATTAACATTAACTATCCTACCTGCTCTGTTTAAGAACCACTTTATGAGACCACCCTTCTGCCAATAACAATGATGCATTTTGGACAAAAAAGAAACATAAACTATTTGAAAGGGTTGTAGAACAATCCAAAGATGGCAGAAACTGAAAGGAAAGAGGGAAAGAAAACAGGTGAGCTCTGGGTCTACATGCTTCTCCATCTGAAAACATTTCCCACGTCTCATCTGCACACAGAGAAAAAGAATAGAATGAAAAAGAGATAGTTTTATTTATCTGGAAAAAAAAACAAAACAGAATCCAGAGTTCAGGATTGCCACAGCTCTTAGAAATGGAAGGCAGAATCACAAAAGGTGGGAAGTATCTAAAAGGGAGCTCTAAAATTTGTGTAAAAATGTCCCTCATTGATCTCTAAACTGTTCAATCCAGGACAATAACCACCAGAGAGAAGTAGTTGGAAAGCTAAATAAGTAACTCCATAGATAACTTCTTGGTGCTAGAGAGAGTTTAGAATTGAAGTCCCGTCAAGTAAAGACAATTGGTAAATACAGTGGGGTTCTTAATGAAACCCAAAAAGACCACACAATAGTAATAGGGACCATATCCCTAGACTAATGACTATGCTATAAAGAGCAGTGAGCAAACTATGGTCTATGGGCCAAATCTTACTATGCTAGATTTGAGCCAGGTAAGACTCAGATCTTGCTATGCTCAGTCATATGTGCATTATTGATGGCATCTTTCACACTATAATTGCAGAGCTGAGTAGCAGCAAAAGAGACCCATTTGGTCCATGAAGCATAAAATATTTATTATACTCTCTTTACAGAAAAAGTTTGCTGACCCCTTCTTCAAGAATAAGAATAAAACTAAAGGACAGAACCTGGCTGGAGATCCTGGCTACAGAACCTGGCTAGGCTGCTGATCAACTGAAAGCTGTCTCCGTGTCATTCCTTCTTTGCCGACTTCATCCACACCTTTGGGAACCCCTGGACCTGCTGGGGCTGGAACCCAACATCTTTCCAGTTACAGAATATTTTCATCACTCCACCAGGAAACCCTGTACCTATTAAGCAGTTACTCCCCATTTCCCTCCGTCCCTGCCAACCAGTGATCTACTTTCTATCACTATGGATTTATCAACTCTGGACATCCTATATAATAAAAGCCTAATATGAAAAAAAAAAGAATAAAACTAAAGTAGACCTGTCTTAATAAAGCATTGAAAATAACTCTCAAATTAAGTTGACCTCCTGTTTTTTTCTACCCTCCTGTTAATACAAAACTAAACAATATTTAGAGGAAATTAATACAATCCAGAAACTCTACAACACATTATACTCAATATATAGTAAGAAAAAAATTGCTAGACATGTATTAGGGAAAAAAGATCCATAATTCAAGTAAATGATCAAAATAAAACTTTTATAGGTTGTTGAGATAGTAGAATGAGAAGATAAGAACTTAAAGTAGCTATTATCCTATATAATAAAACCCTAATATGCAAATTGACTGAACAGCAGAACGACCAGTCGCTATGACACTCACTGACCACCAGGGGGCAGATGCTCAATGCAGGAGCTGCCCCCCTGGTGGTCAGTGTGCTCCCATAGGGGGAGCGCTGCTCAGTCAGAAGCTGGGCTCCGCTGGTGAGCACAGCCGGTGAGTGGGCCTAAGGCGGCTGTCGTACATCCCCCGAGGAGTCCTGGACTGCGAGGAGGCACAGGCTGGGCTGAGGGACCCCTTCCAGTGCACGAATGTTGTGCACCAGGCCTCTAGTGAATATATAAATGAATAACACAAAATAGACAGAATGGATAAACAAATGTGGCATTTCAAAAGAAAAAAAATCTCTAGCAAGAGTCAAGCTGGAGTTCTAGAATTGGAAATACATACAGTAGGACTTCTGATTCAGCTCTGACCTGTAAAGAGCTAGAAATTTACGACTTCTATCCGTCCAACAAGAGAAAGCCTGACTAACTAAAATTCAGTGATGCTTGTAAGACCCAGCAGAGAACAAGCTGCATGGTACACCACCACCCAGAAATCTAGAGCAAGAGGCTGATCCAGACAGAGATGAAGCTGAGATCTGCTTGTTTGGCACAGAAGTTAATGGAGCCATAAACTTCTCAGCTGCAGACTAAATATAGAGTAGTCACACAGAGAGAAATGCCTGGGGACCACATTCTTAGAGTTGGCCCCATTAATTCATGGCTTTCACTCAAGGAGTCCCAACAGCTTCTCACAGTGAAGATCTGAGAAAGAGTCCCTTCATGATTTTGGCAGGGAGAGGGAATGAGTAATCATGTGAAGCACACCGTGAGCCTCTCTATAAAAAATGCCTTTTCCAGGGGAAGGGATGTTTTTAGACCCATTTCCCAGCTGGGGGAAGGGCATTCTTCCTGCTCCAACTCTTTCTCAACTTCTTATCTCACCTAAGGAAAACAAAAAATAGAAAACATGAGCAACAGGGCTCAGTGATTCAAGTTTATTGAATAGGAATACTGTAGCCGGGGAAGAAAGTAGGACACAAAACGGAGAAGGAAACAAAGATATACAACTGTAGAAGACATGGACTTCAAGACTCAGGCCCCCTACATAGATAGATCCACTAAAACTTTGAGATTTAATCAAATTATACAATACCCTATCTCCTCCACTCATTACTGCCATCGGCAGAGCTCCAGTATAATAACTAGATTATTACAACTGAAAGGGTCCTCTCTAAGGAGGAGTAGTAGGAAGGCCCAAAGTCAAGAGGAAAGACAAAATGACACCAAAGGAATGTAAAACCTCTTGTACCTATGACTACAACAAATATTCAATATAACCTGACCAAGTTACCAAAAATCCACACAGTAAATTCCTAATTACCTCAACCCCTATTACCCAATATAACATGTCTGGCTAGCAATGACAAATTAAAATATGTACCAAAAGGCAAAAACAAAACAAAACACATAACAGTTTAAAGAAACAATGTGATTATCAGAATCAAACTCAGAAATGACATAGATGTTGAAATTATCAAACAGGCAATTTAATAATTCATCATTAATAATAAATTATGATTAATATGTTAAGAGAGCGAATGGAAAAAGTAGATGACATGAAAGAAAGGATGAGTAATGTGAACATAGAGGTTAAAACTCTGGGAAAGAACCAAAAAGAAATGCTGGGAAATCAATACAATTGAATCAGGAATGAAAAATGTCTTTGATGCTCTCATTTGAAGCTTAACACAGCCAAGGAAAGAATAGATGAGAGTGAAGATTGGTCAATATAAACTTCCAAAACTAAAAAGCATAGAACATTCAAGAACTGTGAAATGATTTCCAAAGTCTTTAGATATGTGTAATCTCTATATATAAAAGCCTACGTAACCAAATGACTAGAACGACTGGTTGACCAGTCGCTATGACGCACACTGACGTGTATGTTAAATGTATGCTAAAGGGGATAATTGCCCACCCAGTGCACACCAACATGAACACTGAAATCTTTAGCTCCCATCTCCAAATGATTGACAAAGTCAGAACATGTGATATTCTAAAGCTCACATGGATATCCTCACCCAAGTATATGTTTTTATTGATTTTAAAGTGGGGGAGAGAGGGAGAGAAACATTGATCAGCTGCCTCCCATATGTGCCCAGAATGGGGATGGAACCCACAGCCTAAGAATGTGCACTGACTGGGAATCGAACCCACAACCTTTTTTGGTGAAAAGGACAATGTTCCAACCACTGAGCAACCCAGCCAGGCTACTAATGCTGATATTTATTTGGGGGAATTAGATACTGATTAACCAGTGTCTTGTAAATGAGAATTGTTAATTAAAAAGTTTTTGTTTTGTTTTGCCTTTTAATCTCCATCCAGGCTTGTGCTTGAAAAATTCTTTCAAGACCCTTGCTTTCTGGCCAGCAAACACTTAAGAAAACTATTATTATGTGGGGAACATATAAGAGAAAATGGATGTTTTCTTCAACACCTGTTTTCATTAAGTTAGGAGAAGAAAACAAAAAAAAAATCTTTAAATGCTTATCAAGCAAGTGCCAGAAGCATTGCATATGTTATTCCATTTAATCTTTAAATCCAAAGAGGTAGATACTATAGACGTGTTGGAAACCTTCTCCAAGATTTTAACTTTAAGGAAAAAAAGGTATTTCTCTTAGAATTAAACTTTGAATGAATAAATAGAGGCTTCATGAATATGAGTGATATAAATAATATAAGAAGTCACAAGAAAGAGATAAAATAGTGTTAAGGCCAGTACAAGACAATATCATGTTAATATTATTAACATTTTTCCTGAAGATAGACTCATTGGATAACGGTACAGATCAGCCAAGGAAGTCCAGGAAAAAGAGGGCCGCTGAGATAGACTAAGAGCTGTCAGGGAAAAAGGAGAAGCTTGGCCAATGAACTTGGAGGAGTCTCGTTCCCGCACCAAAATTTCCGTTTTGTGAACATGTACACCTGAGGCTCTATTCACTGGATTCCATTAAACATCCAAGCAATTCCTCTTTTTCTGATTTCATGCTCAACAAACAAGACCTGGCTGCAATTTCACTTCCCATGCAGGTTTGCCTACAGAAAAAGAAAGTTGCTGATCATGCAGCTGTGAGGACTCTGGTCCAAATCTTATTTATCTTGGGAAATTATTAAAGTGGTTTCTGATTTTTGTATGTTGGTCTTGAGATTGGTGAATGTAAGCAGATCTGCCTGACATAACCGGGTTTCTGAATCTACCAAGGCCTAAATCTGGAACGGTGGTGGATTTATCTGGTAGCCCATGCCAACCTATGAGGTCTCATTAACATTAACTATCCTACCTGCTCTGTTTAAGAACCACTTTATGAGACCACCCTTCTGCCAATAACAATGATGCATTTTGGACAAAAAAGAAACATAAACTATTTGAAAGGGTTGTAGAACAATCCAAAGATGGCAGAAACTGAAAGGAAAGAGGGAAAGAAAACAGGTGAGCTCTGGGTCTACATGCTTCTCCATCTGAAAACATTTCCCACGTCTCATCTGCACACAGAGAAAAAGAATAGAATGAAAAAGAGATAGTTTTATTTATCTGGAAAAAAAAACAAAACAGAATCCAGAGTTCAGGATTGCCACAGCTCTTAGAAATGGAAGGCAGAATCACAAAAGGTGGGAAGTATCTAAAAGGGAGCTCTAAAATTTGTGTAAAAATGTCCCTCATTGATCTCTAAACTGTTCAATCCAGGACAATAACCACCAGAGAGAAGTAGTTGGAAAGCTAAATAAGTAACTCCATAGATAACTTCTTGGTGCTAGAGAGAGTTTAGAATTGAAGTCCCGTCAAGTAAAGACAATTGGTAAATACAGTGGGGTTCTTAATGAAACCCAAAAAGACCACACAATAGTAATAGGGACCATATCCCTAGACTAATGACTATGCTATAAAGAGCAGTGAGCAAACTATGGTCTATGGGCCAAATCTTACTATGCTAGATTTGAGCCAGGTAAGACTCAGATCTTGCTATGCTCAGTCATATGTGCATTATTGATGGCATCTTTCACACTATAATTGCAGAGCTGAGTAGCAGCAAAAGAGACCCATTTGGTCCATGAAGCATAAAATATTTATTATACTCTCTTTACAGAAAAAGTTTGCTGACCCCTTCTTCAAGAATAAGAATAAAACTAAAGGACAGAACCTGGCTGGAGATCCTGGCTACAGAACCTGGCTAGGCTGCTGATCAACTGAAAGCTGTCTCCGTGTCATTCCTTCTTTGCCGACTTCATCCACACCTTTGGGAACCCCTGGACCTGCTGGGGCTGGAACCCAACATCTTTCCAGTTACAGAATATTTTCATCACTCCACCAGGAAACCCTGTACCTATTAAGCAGTTACTCCCCATTTCCCTCCGTCCCTGCCAACCAGTGATCTACTTTCTATCACTATGGATTTATCAACTCTGGACATCCTATATAATAAAAGCCTAATATGAAAAAAAAAAGAATAAAACTAAAGTAGACCTGTCTTAATAAAGCATTGAAAATAACTCTCAAATTAAGTTGACCTCCTGTTTTTTTCTACCCTCCTGTTAATACAAAACTAAACAATATTTAGAGGAAATTAATACAATCCAGAAACTCTACAACACATTATACTCAATATATAGTAAGAAAAAAATTGCTAGACATGTATTAGGGAAAAAAGATCCATAATTCAAGTAAATGATCAAAATAAAACTTTTATAGGTTGTTGAGATAGTAGAATGAGAAGATAAGAACTTAAAGTAGCTATTATCCTATATAATAAAACCCTAATATGCAAATTGACTGAACAGCAGAAC
>NW_005353762.1:1713275-1717668 GCF_000412655.1 Myotis brandtii
AACTCTTTCTCAACTTCTTATCTCACCTAAGGAAAACAAAAAATAGAAAACATGAGCAACAGGGCTCAGTGATTCAAGTTTATTGAATAGGAATACTGTAGCCGGGGAAGAAAGTAGGACACAAAACGGAGAAGGAAACAAAGATATACAACTGTAGAAGACATGGACTTCAAGACTCAGGCCCCCTACATAGATAGATCCACTAAAACTTTGAGATTTAATCAAATTATACAATACCCTATCTCCTCCACTCATTACTGCCATCGGCAGAGCTCCAGTATAATAACTAGATTATTACAACTGAAAGGGTCCTCTCTAAGGAGGAGTAGTAGGAAGGCCCAAAGTCAAGAGGAAAGACAAAATGACACCAAAGGAATGTAAAACCTCTTGTACCTATGACTACAACAAATATTCAATATAACCTGACCAAGTTACCAAAAATCCACACAGTAAATTCCTAATTACCTCAACCCCTATTACCCAATACAACATGTCTGGCTAGCAATGACAAATTAAAAGATGTACCAAAAGGCAAAAACAAAACAAAACACATAACAGTTTAAAGAAACAATGTGATTATCAGAATCAAACTCAGAAATGACATAGATGTTGAAATTATCAAACAGGCAATTTAATAATTCATCATTAATAATAAATTATGATTAATATGTTAAGAGAGCGAATGGAAAAAGTAGATGACATGAAAGAAAGGATGAGTAATGTGAACATAGAGGTTAAAACTCTGGGAAAGAACCAAAAAGAAATGCTGGGAAATCAATACAATTGAATCAGGAATGAAAAATGTCTTTGATGCTCTCATTTGAAGCTTAACACAGCCAAGGAAAGAATAGATGAGAGTGAAGATTGGTCAATATAAACTTCCAAAACTAAAAAGCATAGAACATTCAAGAACTGTGAAATGATTTCCAAAGTCTTTAGATATGTGTAATCTCTATATATAAAAGCCTACGTAACCAAATGACTAGAACGACTGGTTGACCAGTCGCTATGGAGGCACACTACCACCAAGGAGCAGATGCTCAATGCAGAAGCTGCCCCCCGGTGGTCAGTGCGCTCCCACCAACCTCCCATGGCCTCCCGTGGTCCCTCCCCACTGCCAGACGGCCCCCCAATAGGCCTTGATCACCGGCCAGACTGAGGGACCACGTGCACAAATTTGCACCAAAACTGAAACATGTGAACAACAAAATGAATAAATAAGTTTGAATTATAAACAAAAGTATAAAATAAATATCCATGACTCTATGATTATATAAATAAATGATTGAATAGACAAATCTCCAAAATAAAAGAATTTCAAATAATCTTCAAGGACATGAACTATAATTGTTTTTTACCTTGTAGACTACACATAATGATATCCTTCCAGAATACAGTATAGAAGAGAGGGGGAATAATTTCACACTGGGGAGATCTGACAAGCATTTCTTCAGCGAGGTGATCAGGGCTGACATCAATATTGATGCCATGTTGATGGTGTGTAGCCTTTTCACAGTGTAATGAAATGGCACTCTATCTCTGTGTCTTCCTCCCAAATAGCCATAACCCCAACCTGAGCACAAGGAATAAAAAACTATTTTAAAAATTATTGTTTTCTTTGCTACACACTGATGCCATGTTGATGGTGTGTAACCTTTTCACAGTGTAATGAAATGGCACTCTATGTCTGTGTCTTCCTCCCAAATAGCCATAACCCCCACCTGAGCACGAGGAAAACATCAGAAGTTTCATAAAATACCTCACCAGAACTCCTCAAAGCTGTAAAGGCCATTAAAACAATGAAAATCTTGAGAAGTTATCATAACCAAGAGAACAATAAGGCAACATAGAACTATATGCGATGTGGTAATCCGGTTGTCGAAGGGGATCTTGGAACAGAAAAAAAAAAATCATTAAGTACAAAATAAGGAAATAGAAATAAAGTATGGATTTCAGTTAATATCTATATATCAATACCGGTCCACTAATTTTGACAAATGTACTGTACTGATGTAAGATCATAATAGAAAAAAACTGGGTGTGGGGTATATGGGGACTCTGTACTACTTTCACAATTTCTCTGTAAATGTAAATTTATTCTAAAATAAAAATTTTAGAAGCATTGCATATGTTATTCCATTTAATCTTTAAATCCAAAGAGGTAGATACTATAGACGTGTTGGAAACCTTCTCCAAGATTTTAACTTTAAGGAAAAAAAGGTATTTCTCTTAGAATTAAACTTTGAATGAATAAATAGAGGCTTCATGAATATGAGTGATATAAATAATATAAGAAGTCACAAGAAAGAGATAAAATAGTGTTAAGGCCAGTACAAGACAATATCATGTTAATATTATTAACATTTTTCCTGAAGATAGACTCATTGGATAACGGTACAGATCAGCCAAGGAAGTCCAGGAAAAAGAGGGCCGCTGAGATAGACTAAGAGCTGTCAGGGAAAAAGGAGAAGCTTGGCCAATGAACTTGGAGGAGTCTCGTTCCCGCACCAAAATTTCCGTTTTGTGAACATGTACACCTGAGGCTCTATTCACTGGATTCCATTAAACATCCAAGCAATTCCTCTTTTTCTGATTTCATGCTCAACAAACAAGACCTGGCTGCAATTTCACTTCCCATGCAGGTTTGCCTACAGAAAAAGAAAGTTGCTGATCATGCAGCTGTGAGGACTCTGGTCCAAATCTTATTTATCTTGGGAAATTATTAAAGTGGTTTCTGATTTTTGTATGTTGGTCTTGAGATTGGTGAATGTAAGCAGATCTGCCTGACATAACCGGGTTTCTGAATCTACCAAGGCCTAAATCTGGGATGGTGGTGGATTTATCTGGTAGCCCATGCCAATCTATGAGGTCTCATTAACATTAACTATCCTACCTGCTCTGTTTAAGAACCACTTTATGAGACCACCCTTCTGCCAATAACAATGATGCATTTTGGACAAAAAAGAAACATAAACTATTTGAAAGGGTTGTAGAACAATCCAAAGATGGCAGAAACTGAAAGGAAAGAGGGAAAGAAAACAGGTGAGCTCTGGGTCTACATGCTTCTCCATCTGAAAACATTTCCCACGTCTCATCTGCACACAGAGAAAAAGAATAGAATGAAAAAGAGATAGTTTTATTTATCTGGAAAAAAAACAAAACAGAATCCAGAGTTCAGGATTGCCACAGCTCTTAGAAATGGAAGGCAGAATCACAAAAGGTGGGAAGTATCTAAAAGGGAGCTCTAAAATTTGTGTAAAAATGTCCCTCATTGATCTCTAAACTGTTCAATCCAGGACAATAACCACCAGAGAGAAGTAGTTGGAAAGCTAAATAAGTAACTCCATAGATAACTTCTTGGTGCTAGAGAGAGTTTAGAATTGAAGTCCCGTCAAGTAAAGACAATTGGTAAATACAGTGGGGTTCTTAATGAAACCCAAAAAGACCACACAATAGTAATAGGGACCATATCCCTAGACTAATGACTATGCTATAAAGAGCAGTGAGCAAACTATGGTCTATGGGCCAAATCTTACTATGCTAGATTTGAGCCAGGTAAGACTCAGATCTTGCTATGCTCAGTCATATGTGCATTATTGATGGCATCTTTCACACTATAATTGCAGAGCTGAGTAGCAGCAAAAGAGACCCATTTGGTCCATGAAGCATAAAATATTTATTATACTCTCTTTACAGAAAAAGTTTGCTGACCCCTTCTTCAAGAATAAGAATAAAACTAAAGGACAGAACCTGGCTGGAGATCCTGGCTACAGAACCTGGCTAGGCTGCTGATCAACTGAAAGCTGTCTCCGTGTCATTCCTTCTTTGCCGACTTCATCCACACCTTTGGGAACCCCTGGACCTGCTGGGGCTGGAACCCAACATCTTTCCAGTTACAGAATATTTTCATCACTCCACCAGGAAACCCTGTACCTATTAAGCAGTTACTCCCCATTTCCCTCCGTCCCTGCCAACCAGTGATCTACTTTCTATCACTATGGATTTATCAACTCTGGACATCCTATATAATAAAAGCCTAATATGAAAAAAAAAAGAATAAAACTAAAGTAGACCTGTCTTAATAAAGCATTGAAAATAACTCTCAAATTAAGTTGACCTCCTGTTTTTTTCTACCCTCCTGTTAATACAAAACTAAACAATATTTAGAGGAAATTAATACAATCCAGAAACTCTACAACACATTATACTCAATATATAGTAAGAAAAAAATTGCTAGACATGTATTAGGGAAAAAAGATCCATAATTCAAGTAAATGATCAAAATAAAACTTTTATAGGTTGTTGAGATAGTAGAATGAGAAGATAAGAACTTAAAGTAGCTATTATCCTATATAATAAAACCCTAATATGCAAATTGACTGAACAGCAGAAC
>NW_005353762.1:1718477-1725042 GCF_000412655.1 Myotis brandtii
AACTCTTTCTCAACTTCTTATCTCACCTAAGGAAAACAAAAAATAGAAAACATGAGCAACAGGGCTCAGTGATTCAAGTTTATTGAATAGGAATACTGTAGCCGGGGAAGAAAGTAGGACACAAAACGGAGAAGGAAACAAAGATATACAACTGTAGAAGACATGGACTTCAAGACTCAGGCCCCCTACATAGATAGATCCACTAAAACTTTGAGATTTAATCAAATTATACAATACCCTATCTCCTCCACTCATTACTGCCATCGGCAGAGCTCCAGTATAATAACTAGATTATTACAACTGAAAGGGTCCTCTCTAAGGAGGAGTAGTAGGAAGGCCCAAAGTCAAGAGGAAAGACAAAATGACACCAAAGGAATGTAAAACCTCTTGTACCTATGACTACAACAAATATTCAATATAACCTGACCAAGTTACCAAAAATCCACACAGTAAATTCCTAATTACCTCAACCCCTATTACCCAATACAACATGTCTGGCTAGCAATGACAAATTAAAAGATGTACCAAAAGGCAAAAACAAAACAAAACACATAACAGTTTAAAGAAACAATGTGATTATCAGAATCAAACTCAGAAATGACATAGATGTTGAAATTATCAAACAGGCAATTTAATAATTCATCATTAATAATAAATTATGATTAATATGTTAAGAGAGCGAATGGAAAAAGTAGATGACATGAAAGAAAGGATGAGTAATGTGAACATAGAGGTTAAAACTCTGGGAAAGAACCAAAAAGAAATGCTGGGAAATCAATACAACTGAATCAGGAATGAAAAATGTCTTTGATGCTCTCATTTGAAGCTTAACACAGCCAAGAAAAGAATAGATGAGATTGAAGATTGGTCAATATAAACTTCCAAAACTAAAAAGCATAGAACATTCAAGAACTGTGAAATGATTTCTAAAGTCTTTAGATATGTGTAATCTCTCTATATAAAAGCCTACGTAACCAAATGACTAGAACGACTGGTTGACCAGTCGCTATGACGCACACTGACCACCAAGGAGCAGATGCTCAATGCAGAAGCTGCCCCCCGGTGGTCAGTGCGCTCCCACCAACCTCCCATGGCCTCCCGTGGTCCCTCCCCACTGCCAGACGGCCCCCCAATAGGCCTTGATCACCGGCCAGACTGAGGGACCACGTGCACAAATTTGCACCAAAACTGAAACATGTGAACAACAAAATGAATAAATAAGTTTGAATTATAAACAAAAGTATAAAATAAATATCCATGACTCTATGATTATATAAATAAATGATTGAATAGACAAATCTCCAAAATAAAAGAATTTCAAATAATCTTCAAGGACATGAACTATAATTGTTTTTTACCTTGTAGACTACACATAATGATATCCTTCCAGAATACAGTATAGAAGAGAGGGGGAATAATTTCACACTGGGGAGATCTGACAAGCATTTCTTCAGCGAGGTGATCAGGGCTGACATCAATACTGATGCCATGTTGATGGTGTGTAACCTTTTCACAGTGTAATGAAATGGCACTCTATGTCTGTGTCTTCCTCCCAAATAGCCATAACCCCCACCTGAGCACGAGGAAAACATCAGAAGTTTCATAAAATACCTCACCAGAACTCCTCAAAGCTGTAAAGGCCATTAAAACAATGAAAATCTTGAGAAGTTATCATAACCAAGAGAACAATAAGGCAACATAGAACTATATGCGATGTGGTAATCCGGTTGTCGAAGGGGATCTTGGAACAGAAAAAAAAAAATCATTAAGTACAAAATAAGGAAATAGAAATAAAGTATGGATTTCAGTTAATATCTATATATCAATACCGGTCCACTAATTTTGACAAATGTACTGTACTGATGTAAGATCATAATAGAAAAAAACTGGGTGTGGGGTATATGGGGACTCTGTACTACTTTCACAATTTCTCTGTAAATGTAAATTTATTCTAAAATAAAAATTTTATTAAAATATATGTTAAATAAAACATTTGTAAGATTGGCTTATCAACAGATTAAACATAGAAAAACAATGAATTATTCAAAGGCTTGTCAATAGAAACTACTTAAAGAGAAAGGGAAATTAATTAAATAAATGTAGAATTACACTGTTCTAAATTACTATGTGACGTGGTATAGTATCAATTTAAAATAGACTTGATTGAGTTAAAGATGCATATTTTAGCTTGTAGAATGATAATGAAAAAAATAAAATAAAGAAGTATATACAAAAAAAAAAGCCAGAAAGAAATAATAAGTGGGTCAAATAGAAAACATCATAATATGGTGAGATTCAACTTAACCACATGTGCAAATACATTAAATATAAATAAACTGAATACTTTAATTAAAGGCATTGCTTGTCAGACTATACAAAAAAAGAATAAGCAATATGATCTTTGCAAAGGACAAAATTTAAATATAAAGACACAGGAAAAGTAGCTATATTAATATAAAAAAGAAGGGGCAATGAAACATATAATTGAAGATATTTCACAGTGATAAAAGAAACATTTCATTAGGGGAATATAACAAACAAATTTACATGCTCCAACTAACAAACATTCAAAATATATGAATCCAAAAATGATATAACAGAAAAAGTAAACAAACAGATCCTTAACCATAATAGGTTTTGACATTTTTCTCTCAGTAGTAGATATAAGAGCAACAGTAAGAATACAGAAGAGTTGGATAGCATTATTAACCAACTTGACCTCAGTGATATTTATAAACTGCAATTCCCCATATTTTCAGTATATAGAGTTATCCCTTGAACAACACAGGAGTTAGGGGCACCAGTCTCCTCTGCACATTAAAAATCCATATATATATGTACTCAGACTATATATTAGAACTGGTTATAAATAAGTTCTAACACATTTTAAGTATTAAAATCTTACTGAGTATGTTCTCAGAACACAAAAGAATAATAAAAAAAATCAAAGCTATAGCTGTAAATGAAATGACCTAAGTATATATGACTTATGGATCAAAAAAGAAATCAAAAGATAAATTAGAAAATATTTTGATAAGAGCACAAAATATCAAAATTTGTGTGATGCAGTACCTAGCAGTAAACTTACAAGTCTAAAGGCATATTTAAGAGAGGAAAAACAAGTTTAGAAACAATTGTCTAAGGTACAAACTCAATTAATTAAAAATAAGAGAAAATTAAAGAAAGCAATAGAAATATAAAATAAAGAGCCAAAATCAATTAAAAAGAGAAATAGTATTATGAAAAATGTTATGCAAATAATACTGATAACATGGAGAAAATGAATGTCTTTTATAAGCAAGATTTTTTAAAAAATAAATACAAGAAGAAATAGAAAATTAAACACTCTGTCTCTTTTAAATAAATTTAAAGAAATTAAAATCTCTTCCACAAAGAACACTAGGTCCTGATGGCATCATTGCAAATTCTTCCTAAGGTAAGAAATAATTACTATATTATATAAATTCTTTCAGATGATAAAAGAGAAAAGAATACTTCTCATTTTGTTTTTGTTTGTTTGTTTGTTTGTTTTTGTTTTTGTTTTTGTTTTTTGGCCAGAATAACCCTGACATTAATACAAGAAAAAAGCAATAGTGAAAAAGAAAATTACAGAATAATATATTTTATGAGCATAGAGAGATAAATTCTTAATTAGAAATCAGTAAACAGAATCTACCAATATGCAATTAGGATAATAAAACTACAGAAAACAGGCACATGATTCAATGTGCAGATGATGTTTTGTTTAGTTTTACACTTGAAACCTGTATGGTTTTGTGAACCAATGTCTCCTATTAAATTCAAAAAAAAATGATAGAAAACTTCCAAAAGGCTTAGAGATCTCCAAGAAAATATGAAGATCCTATCTTACCACTTTATAGTTATACTATGGAAAAACAAAGATAAGATTAACTTAAAAGGGTAGCCAGAGTTAGAAAAAAAGAGACAGAAATTTCACATACAGGGAAACCATGATAGGAATGTTATTTGACTTCTCATTAGAAACAATGGAAACCAGAATACAACAGAATGACATTTTTAAAATGCTGAAAAAAACGAACAGTCAGCTGTCATAACCAAAAATTCTTCAAAAATAAATGAAGGCATAAGGAAATGTTCAGACAGACAAAAGCTAGCAGAATCTCCAGCAAAACTGTTCTATAAAATAATAATAATAATGGCAAGAATAATAATTTCTACAGGCTTAAGGGTAATTAGGCCAGAAATCTAGTTATATAAAAAAGAACAAATATTACAAAGAATAGAAAACTATTTTAAAAATTATTGTTTTCTTTGCTACACATAAATTATTAAATCTTCTTAATGCAATTGGTGATTTACAGTAAAAATGATAACAAAAGTACATAGTTACATAAAACATGTAAAAGTAAACTATATGATGACAAGACCAAAATGGGATGAAGGTAGTAATTCAAAATATATTGTCATAAATATCTGAAATTTTTTGTGAAACAATTAAATATTTTTAAGAAAAACTCTTATAACTTAAGGGTGTAATTTTTAACTGTTTAAGAAAAAAATATGTAACTAAAATTATTAGAGTAAATAAAATAGAATAATAGCCCTAGCTAGTGTAGCCCACTTGATTGAGCTTCATCCCATGCACCAAAAGGTCACTGGTTTGATTCCTATTCAGCGCACATGCCAGGGTTGGTAGCTTGATCCTTGGTTGGGGTGCATGCAGGAGGCAGCCCATTGATGTTTTACTCTCTCCCTTCCTCTCTCTCTTAAGTTAATAAAAACATATTTAAAAACAAAATAAAATAGAATAATAAACATAAACAAGATTTATCATTAATCAGTGGTGCTTATCTCTGGAAGGCATGACTGGCTCAACATTTTAAGATAAACATAATTCACCATATTAATAGAATAAAGGAGATAAATTATGTGATCATCCCAATACAATAGATATAGAAACAGTATTTTTTTTTCTGTTTTAGTTTTTCAAGAAAACCCATTGACATACTAAGGCTCCAAATCAAATCCCCAGCATATTTTTATTTTTATTTATTTATCTTTGGCATTAATGTTTATTGAATACAAATTTACAGTCTTTAGCCCTAACCGGTTTGGCTCAGTGGATAGAGCGTCAGCCTGCGGACTGAAGGGTCCCAGGTTCGATTCCGATCAAGGGCATGTACCTTGGTTGTGGGCACATCCTCAGTGCTGGGGTGTGCAGAAGGCAGCTGATAGATGTTTCTCTCTCATCAATGTTTCTAACTCTCTATCCCTCTCCCTTCCTCTCTGTAAAAAATCAATAAAATATATTTTAAAAATTCAAATTTACAGTCTTTAAATAATTTGAATATAATGCTTTCAATATACAGTTTTTTAGCCTTATTTATTTATTTACTTATATATTTTTGACAGTATTACTTATATATGTCCCCATTTTCCCCCCTTTTCTCTCTGGCTTTCCACCCCCTCTTCTCTCTGGCTTTCATCCTACTGTTGTCTGAGTCTGAGGGAAGAAATAGTATTGACAAAGTCTGGAATTCATGGTTGGCTCAACATTCAAAAGTTAATCAACATACTTCAAAAGTACTTAAGTGCCAGGCCATTATCTAAAGTCTTCAGGATTAAATGTATTATCTTGTTTGATTGTCACAGAAATCCAATGTGGTTAACCTATTAATAGAATAAAGGAGATAAATTAGGTGATTATCTGAATAGTGGATATAAGTCGTACCCATTTATGATAAAAAAAAAACCTCTCTGAAAACTAGAAATAAAATCAGACTTTATCAATCTATTAAAGTGTTATGTACACTACACTTAATATAAAATATTGAACTATCAAGAGCAAGGTAAGTATCTGTGCTCTTATTACCCTGCCCAATATTGTGCAGGAAGTATAAGACAATGAGAAAATGGAAGGCACAAAGAAATTGGTGGCATTTTTATACACCAAAAATTGAACTGTCAGAAAGAGAAACTAATAAAACAATCCCGTTTACTATTGCAACAACAAAAACAGAGTTACCTAGAAACAAACTTAGCTAAGGAGGTAAATGACCTGTACTTGGAAAACTATAGAACATTGAAGGAAGAAATTGAGAAAGATACAAATAAATGGGAGCATATACCATGTTCATGGATTGGAATAATTAACATCATTAAAATGTTCATACTACTCAAAGCAATCCATAGGTTCAACGCAATTCCTATTAAAATACCATATTTGAAATGGCATATTTCACAGATCTAGAACAAATAGTCTAAAAATTTATATGGAACGCAAAAGACCTCAAACTGCCTCAGCAATCTTGAGAAAGAAGAACAAAGTTGGAGGTATAATATTACCTACTATAAAACTATACTACAAGGCCATTGTAATCAAAACAACCTGGTACTGGCATATTGATCAATGAAACAGAACAGAGAACCCACAAATAAACCCATGTCTTGATGGTCAATTAATATTTGACACAGGAGGTAAGAGCATATAATGGAGTAAGGACAGTCTCTTTAATAAGGGGTGTTGGGGAAATAGGACAGGAACATGCAAAAAAAGAAACTAGGCCACCAACATACTCCTTAT
>NW_005353762.1:1725214-1733716 GCF_000412655.1 Myotis brandtii
GTATACTGAAGTTGCTAAAAGTTAAATTTTTATTTAAGTATTAAGTAAAAATAAAACAGAAAATTATTTCCAGTTTTTTGGAAATAAGTCAGTTATTTCTGTTAAATTTCTGTTTTTGTTCATCGGTTTATGTTGTTCATTATAATCCACAAATGAGTGAGTTCATGTGATATTTATCTTTCTCTGATTGACATAAGAATAAACTCAAAATGGATAAAAAACTTAAATGTAAGTTGTGAAATCATAAAAATCCTAAAAGAAACCATAGGCATCAAAGTTTCAGACATCTCTTGTAGCAATATGTTTGCGGATACTTCTAGGATAAGGGAAACAGGAAAAAGTAAACAAATAGGACTACATTAAAATAAAAAGCTTCAGCAGAGACAGAAGAAATCATCAACAAAATGAAAATGGAACCCACTGTATGGGAGAACATGATATATATGATAAAGGATTATTTTCAAAAAATATAAAGAATTTATGCAACTCAACACCAGGAAGACAATCCAATAATAATTAAAAAAAATAGACAAAGGACCTGAATAGATACTTCTCCAAAGAGGGCATACAGATGGCCAATAGACATATAAAAAATACTCAGTGTCACTAATCCAGAGAGATGAAAATTAAAACTACAATAAGATATAACCTCGCACCTACCAGAATAGCTACCATCAATAAATTAACAAACAACAAGTACTGGTGAGGATGTGGAGAAAAGGGGATCCTAGTGCACTATTGGTGCAGCCACTGTAGAAAACAGTATGGAGTTTTCTCAAAAAATTAAAAATGGAACTGCTTTTGACCCAGCAATCCCACTTCTGGGAATGTATCCTAAGAATCCTAAAATACCAATTATAAAGAATACGTGCACCCTATGTTCATAGCAGCATTATTTACATTAGCCAATATCTGGAAACAGCCCAGATGCCCATCAGTAGATGAGTGGATTCAAAACCTGTGGTATATTTATACAATGGAATACTACATGGCCATAAATGAGAAGGGACTCTTACCCTTTGCAGCAGTATGAATGGACCTAGAGATTGTTATGCTAAGTGAAATAACCCAGCCAGAGAAAGACAAATACCATATGATCTCACTTATATGTGGGACCTAATGAACAAAGTAAACTGATGAGCAAAATAGAAATAGAGGTATGGATGCATGGAACAGACTGACAGCTGTCAGAGGGGTGGAGGGTAGAGAGGACTGGCTGAAAGAGGATGATGAGATTAGCCAAAGGACATTTATGCATAGCCCATAGATACAAGCAGCAGTGTGGTGATGACAAACTTAGCTAAGGAGGTAAATGACCTGTACTTGGAAAACTATAGAACATTGAAGGAAGAAATTGAGAAAGATACAAATAAGTGGGAGCATATACCATGTTCATGGATTGGAATAATTAATATCATTAAAATGTCCATACTACTCAAAGCAATCCATAGGTTCAACGCAATTCCTATTAAAATACCATATTTGAAATGGCATATTTCACAGATCTAGAACAAATAGTCTAAAAATTTATATGGAACGCAAAAGACCTCAAACTGCCTCAGCAATCTTGAGAAAGAAGAACAAAGTCGGAGGTATCATATTACCTATTATCAAACTATACTACAAGGCCATTGTAATCAAAACAACCTGGTACTGGCATATTGATCAATGGAACAGAACAGAGAACCCACAAATAAACCCATGTCTTTATGGTCAATTAATATTTGACACAGGAGGTAAGAGCATATAATGGAGTAAGGACAGTCTCTTTAATAAGTGGTGTTGGGGAAATAGGACAGAAACATGCAAAAAAAGAAACTAGGCCACCAACATACTCCATACATAAGAATAAACTCAAAATGGATAAAAAACTTAAATGTAAGTTGTGAAATCATAAAAATCCTAAAAGAAACCATAGGCATCAAAGTTTCAGACATCTCTTGTAGCAATATGTTTGCGGATACTTCTAGGATAAGGGAAACAGGAAAAAGTAAACAAATAGGACTACATTAAAATAAAAAGCTTCAGCAGAGACAGAAGAAATCATCAACAAAATGAAAATGGAACCCACTGTATGGGAGAACATGATATATATGATAAAGGATTATTTTCAAAAAATATAAAGAATTTATGCAACTCAACACCAGGAAGACAATCCAATAATAATTAAAAAAAATAGACAAAGGACCTGAATAGATACTTCTCCAAAGAGGGCATACAGATGGCCAATAGACATATAAAAAATACTCAGTGTCACTAATCCAGAGAGATGAAAATTAAAACTACAATAAGATATAACCTCGCACCTACCAGAATAGCTACCATCAATAAATTAACAAACAACAAGTACTGGTGAGGATGTGGAGAAAAGGGGATCCTAGTGCACTATTGGTGCAGCCACTGTAGAAAACAGTATGGAGTTTTCTCAAAAAATTAAAAATGGAACTGCTTTTGACCCAGCAATCCCACTTCTGGGAATGTATCCTAAGAATCCTAAAATACCAATTATAAAGAATACGTGCACCCTATGTTCATAGCAGCATTATTTACATTAGCCAATATCTGGAAACAGCCCAGATGCCCATCAGTAGATGAGTGGATTCAAAACCTGTGGTATATTTATACAATGGAATACTACATGGCCATAAATGAGAAGGGACTCTTACCCTTTGCAGCAGTATGAATGGACCTAGAGATTGTTATGCTAAGTGAAATAACCCAGCCAGAGAAAGACAAATACCATATGATCTCACTTATATGTGGGACCTAATGAACAAAGTAAACTGATGAGCAAAATAGAAATAGAGGTATGGATGCATGGAACAGACTGACAGCTGTCAGAGGGGTGGAGGGTAGAGAGGACTGGCTGAAAGAGGATGATGAGATTAGCCAAAGGACATTTATGCATAGCCCATAGATACAAGCAGCAGTGTGGTGATGGTCAGAGGGAAGGAGATGGGGGAGGGAACTGGGTGGAGGTGTGGAGGTGGGCAAAGGTGAAAAGGGGGGGATGGGGACATTTGTAATAGTGTTAGCAATAAAAATAAAGTTAAAAAAAAGAAATGTAAGTGCCTAGAATGGGCAAAGCATCCTGGAGCAAGAATACAGTTAGAGGATTTCCAGTCTGACTTCCATACCCACTATAAAACTGCAGGATATAAGACACGGACAAGTATTCCCTACGCTCCGAAAGTTTGCATTACACCACTTTGCTTTTATAAAAGGCCTGCATGAGAACAGTAATGGCTTTTTTTCACAAAAGCAAAAATCCTCTTCTGTTTTCTTTTGATCAGTGAACAGATGTACTAATGTAGGTGTTTTGGAAAAGCGAAGTGGCGTAATAATGCAAACTTTCAGAAAGCAGGGGATACTCTGCTTTACACCAATTTAGCTTCTGAAAAGATTCCTAGGAACATTCTTTCGGATAGTGGGGGAAACCTGTGTAACTACATAGGTGAATTGCACAGAACAGAGCCTAGCCATAGTTGCACACTTATGGAGTCAATTACTTTATTAAAAGGATGCCAATAAAACTCAATGGGGGGGGGGAGTCTTTTCAACAAGTAGTGCTAACATAAGTGAATATCTTTATGGGAAAATTAATCTTCACTCCTTCTTTATACCACGTAAAAATTAATTCAAAATAAATCATATACCTAAATGTAAGTGCTAAAACTATAAAGCATTTCAAAGAAAATAATAGGATATTTTATATTATTGCAGTAAGCAAAATGTAAAAATGAATCTCAAAATACTATATGGAGTTGATAAAGCCAGACACAAATGAGTACATTTTCTATGATTCCGTTTTTCTGAAGCTCAGGGACAGGTAAAATAATCTCTGATTCTAGAAATTGGAAAATAGTTTCCTTTTGGAGAAGGATATTGACTGGGAAGTGGCATAAAAGATCTTTCAGGGGTGATGGGAAAACCAAATAACACCATCTTTTGATGGTGCAAGATGGGCATAAATATTTGTCAAAAGCAAAAAAAGACTAGGCCACCAACATACTCCATACATAAGAATAAACTCAAAATGGATAAAAAACTTAAATGTAAGTTGTGAAATCATAAAAATCCTAAAAGAAACCATAGGCAGCAAAGTTTCAGACATCTCTTGTAGCAATATGTTTGTGGATACTATATGGAGTTGATAAAGCCAGACACAAATGCGTACATTTTCTATGATTCCATTTCTCTGAAGCTCAGGGACAGGTAAAATAATCTCTGATTCTAGAAATTGGAAAATAGTTCCCTTTTGGAGAAGGATATTGACTGGGAAGTGGCATAAAAGATCTTTCAGGGGTGATGGGAAAACCAAATAACACCATCTTTTGATGGTGCAAGATGGGCATAAATATTTGTCAAAATTCATTGAACCGTGCTCTTAAAATCAAAACATTTTACTCTATGTAAAAAAATATTCTAATACAGAAATCAATATGCAAGAATTTCCCTAGTCTGAGTCCACATACCTTTCTCATTTAAAACACTGAAATAAATGAAATCAGTAAATCCTCCATAAAGTGATTTCTCACTAAAGGCAGCAAGGGCAGATGTAATTTGAAGGATGTAGAATGTCCTTTTTACAAAGCATCCTCTATTTGATGGTTAATTCCTAACATGTTTTGAATAGAACGTGAGTTTTTATTTTAACTGATTCTGGAGGAGACAAACACACGTGTAGTCAACATTGTTATCCAGTAAAGTTGCTGTAAGCAAGGACTGAATAAAACAGGAGGAGAGAAAAGACAGTGAATGCCAAAGAAAGGAATGAGCATCTCCCAGAAAATGAGGCACCAGAAAAAGAGAAAGGAGAACAAAACTTTTTTCTTCGTTCTTAAAGTAAAAAGACACCACTAAACAACATGACTTCTTCATTTTATTGTAGCACATGGACTCCAACACTTCATTGTCCTTGGTAGAATCACACACTACTCATTGTATGTGTCATTTTGCCATGTCCTATGGACTCTCCAAGCTTCGGTTCCCTAAGACCAGACCAATAATTGCAACTCTAAAGGCTTATACCTTAAAGATCAACCTGAGCTTTTTCATGGTATTTGTTTCCTGCAGGCGACAACTTGATATAGGTGGTTTTGTGGTTTTTAAGAAGCAGAAAATAACCACAATGTGTACACACCCATCTCTTGTGGGTGTGACTGGAAGACAAAGGAGAGCAGATACTGCTGCATGTACATAGTGTAAAACATCACTTCTTGTGGGCCAGGGGCTCTGTGTAGACTATTCTGCATTTAGGAAAAGAGTGCTTCATGTTTTCCATTTAGACCACATGTCCTATAAAATATATCGCTCGCTTGTGTTGGGAGATGTGTGCAAATCCTTGGTCTTAGAGTTAGGAAATCGTACATGAGAGAAGGGACTTTGAACAGGATTGGACTTGAAGGGCCAAAACTCACCCTGAACGGATCTAATATATTTTGGAGACTCAGGATGAACTGCTTTGATGAAACAACCTGTGATGTCATTCTCAACTTAGTCACTCGGGTTTGGGGGAAATATATTGCTGTACTTTCGTGTGGTCTATGGTTTGCCCTGGAGGAGGCCGATGATGAAATAAAAGCTGAGATCAGCCCTCGTGGACGGCAGGTGTGGTTTCCTGAAAGACAAGTGGGGGCTTTAAATAGGAATAAGAAAGGCACCTCTCAGAGGAAAGGGAGGGGGGCCCTGGAGACAGAACAAGAGTTTGAACAGGGCCGCTCCTGAAGGGCCTGGGGAAGAGCCCCACTTCTTTATCCATCCGTCCAGTTACCCAGCTGTCTTCCATTTATCGTCTTTTATTGTGGGCTCTGAGCACAGACGTATTTCACTTCCAGCCTCGAGCCCTTGTTTCCTCTGTAGAATAGGAACAGTTATTCCCACCTCTATCATAATATCTGTTATAAACAAAGACTTGTACGGTGGGGTTGGAGGCATAAGAGATACAAGAGTAAAGGGAGACGGGCACTCCACATTTCCCAGGCCCCTGATGCCAGCGCAGCAAAAGCAGAGCGTCAGATCGAGGAGGGTCAGAGTCCGAGATTTAGGTAACGCTGGCTGCACAGTGAGTGTGGTCCGTGAGGGGGCCGAGAATCGCTGAGGAGTGTGCAACCCAGGGAAGCAGCTGCCAGTAGGTGCAAGAAACAGTTTTACAAAAACTCCCTTCTCCTAAAATATGGGGAAGGTAAGCCTAGCACTGGGGTTACATATGGATTATGTCAGATAATATATATTCTGCACATAGTAAGCACTGGATATATGGTAGCTATTAAAATAATAATAATAAATCTAAACGAATTCCACATGGAACTATTTATCTGTGGAGGAATCTGGAGAGAGGTATGGCAGATCAGGGGCCTCTGGGAATGAAGTAATATTATTTAAAACATCAACAAATACTGAAAACATAGAAGCATTGAATGCTAGTGCTGGGGAATCTCACGAGGCATTTTAGTTCAACACTCTCGTTTTACAAATGTATAAACCGAGTCCCTATGAGCTGAATTGTCTAGCTCAGAATCACCCAACATGCCTAGCAGTGGAGCTGGACATACTTACTTCCAATTAACTGGGCTTTCTCTTTTTGTGCTATTTTCCAAGAAATCCTCCATATCTAACATCCATAAGTAAGTTCAAGAACATTCTTAATAACGCCTATCACAGACCTTAGATTTATCTCGTGGGGGAGTTACTGTCAGACATCTTCCCGGAAAAGTGGAACCATTCAGTGTGAAATAAATTGTTTTAGGGCTTAGTGAGAGACCCAATTCTTAAGAGAATGAAAATATTTCCCCAGGAAATACTATAATAGATGTTAAATTTTGTGAGTCACCTGAAAACTTGATTTTCTCTGCTTGTCCACTCATAAAAGCTTACTGAGATGGTAGCAGTGAGGTCGAAACTTTCTCCACCCTACAAAGTGGGTCCCTCTGGGAGCAGGAACAAGGAAAGGGACAGGCCAGCATGGCTAGTGCAACAGGCTTATGGCCATGGGATGCGGAGGATCCCATGAGATCAAGTGCACTAGTATGTGGAGAAGCTGAATTTGCAATGTTTCTCTCCATTTGGAACCCTTGAACTAGGACTACCTTTTGTCAGTAAAATTTAATCCTGGGAAACAACTGTGCTTTACAAATAGAGAAATGCTGTCACTGTGGGGAAGTGATTAATCTCACCTTCAGGACCAGAACTACAACCTAAGACTTTTTTACTACTAGACCTTTCTGGAAGATCAAAAGATATACAACCATTGTCAATTTCAAGTTAGTAAAGGTGTAGGATGACCAAGGTAGTTGTTATGCCTGTGTCGAATGATTTACTGGCCTTGCCCTTCAGGTCTGGTTCACTAAATCAACTCTTTCTGTGGTAGCAGGGTTGGTTTAACATGTTCTCTCATTAATCCAAATCCTGGTCAACCTTTTTTTTTTTAAGGTTTTTCCCCCCTTTGTTGATTAAGATATTACAAATGTGTCCTTATCCCCCCATTGCCCCTCACCCCCCCAATCCTGCCCTCACCCTTGCCACCTGTTGTCTGCGCCCATTGGTTATGCTTATATGCATGCATACAAGAAGGTTTTTCCCCCCTTTATTGATTAAGATATTACAAATGTGTCCTTATCCCCCCATTGCCCCTCACCCCCCCAATCCTGCCCTCACCCTTGCCACCTGTTGTCTGCGCCCATTGGTTATGCTTATATGCATGCATACAAGTCCTTTGGTTGATCTCTCCCTCTTACCCCCACCCTCCCTTATCTTCCCTCTAAGGTTTGAGCATCTGGTCGACGCTTCTCTTTCTCTGGATCTGTTTTTGTTCATCGGTTTATGTTGTTCATTATAATCCACAAATGAGTGAGTTCATGTGATATTTATCTTTCTCTGATTGACTTATTTCACTTCGCATAATGCTCTCCAGTTCCATCCATGCTGTTGCAAATGGTAGCAGTTCCTTCCTTTTTATAGCAGCGTAGTATTCCATTGTGTAGATGTACCACAGTTTTTTAATCCACTCATCTGCTGATGGGCACTTAGGCTGATTCCACCTGGTCAGCCTTTTAAGGAAAGGAGTGACCCAAATGAACCTGTGTTCTTACGCTTATTATCCAGAGCTCCGTGTTCCCTTAGAAATCATGTATGTCTGAATTTATCCAGTCCTTTCAACTCCAGAGGTCCTCCATAGGAAAGTCTTCTCCATCCCCCCTCACGCTCCCCCACCCCCGTCAACCACCTTCCTAGGTCAGACCTCCATTGCAGAGATCCTTGCTGTAGGTGATGCTCAGACACTACTCCAACAGTGCCAACGGTCCTCTCCTCAGACTACAGAAAGCCCAAATTCCAGCTACAGGGGAAGGAGTGAAGGACAAATACTGAGTCTAAATGGCATGGGTGATTAGATTGAGATGACTAGTGAAGACTAGAGAAGGAGAGAAGAACTGGAAATAATTTTCTGTTTTATTTTTACTTAATACTTAAATAAAAATTTAACTTTTAGCAACTTCAGTGTAA
>NW_005353762.1:1733808-1746007 GCF_000412655.1 Myotis brandtii
GTGTGTGTGTGTGTGTGTGTGTGTGTGTGTGTATATATATATATATATATATATAATGCACATATATTTCTATCTCTATCTCTATCTCTATCTCTATCTCTATCTCTATCTCTATCGCTATATATCTGGCTTCCAGAATCAAAACCAAAATTCAGTAGTTCAAATGGCCTGCAATTCCTGAGGGAGACATCAGAGGCACTTGTTCTGATTGTGACTGGAAGAGAGGAAGGTGCTCTGGGAAGGTGGTTGACAGAGAAATGACCTAGAAAATAGGAGGGCAAGACTTTCCTATGGAGGACCTCTGGGTCTGGAAGATGGGAAGCCACTTGTCCCAGCTCAGTAACTGCATCACACCTGGGCCCTATGTTCACATATTATTCAGACAATGCAATCTCCAAGTTTCTTGACTTGCCATGCTATTTTCACTATGGAACCAAGGAAGGGCTGTACTTGCATCCTTCTTAGATGTTCTCTGTCTTATTCACACACAAGACTTTATAAAATTCAGAGAAATCTCCCAAACTTTGTTACCCTTTACCTTCCTAAGTCACAGTTTGAAAACCTGCTCATTACTTTATCACCAGCCACATCACCAGTATACAACTGTATGTCTTGTCCTCCCTTAACTTCCCAGCTGGCCTCTCTCTGTGGTGTGAGAATTTGGATTCTGTCAATTCTTTTGACATTGCCTCTTTTGTATCCTTATTTTATCAATGGAGCCTACTTTAGTTGAGTGTGGATATTAGTATTGAATTAATGGTCCAGAGATAGGGCGATACTGGTATGTCATCTCCCTCCTTCAGAAGAAAGTGACTGCTGTTCCTTGTGGTGCCTGAGATACCAGAGGTATTGGCAGTATGTGACATATAAGAGAGGGTATCCTCATCCCATGATGTGTGCCTCCTACTATTCATCAGCCACGCAGCAGAGCTATGGAGAGAGTCCCCGAGCTGTGATGGGCATCTGGTTCTAGCTCAAATCCCCTCAGTTTGCAGATGAGTAAACTAAGGCCCAGATTAGAACCCTCCCTGAAGGACATAAGGTAAGTTACTGGTAAAAAATGGTATCATATGATCTGAAGGGAGGTGTAATCTTTTTGCTGGTGGAAGGTTTTGCTCGATGATGATGGCTGCTGATTGACCGCATGGTGGTTACTGAAGGCACTTTCTTAAAGTAAGTCAACAATGAAGTTTGCCACATCACTTGACTCTTCCTTTTACAAATGATTTCTCTGTCGCACACAATTTGATTCAATAGCACTTTAACCACAGTAGAACCTCTTCCAAAACTGGAGTCAGTCCTCTCAAACCCTGCCACAGCTTGTCAATGAAGCGCATGTAATATTCTAAGTGCTGTGTTGCCATTTCAACAATCTTCACAGCCTCTTCACCAAGAGGAGATTCCATCTCAGGAAACCACTTTTGTTCACCCATAAGAAGCAACTCCTCGGGTTAAAGTTTCATCACGAAATTGCAGCGATTCAGTCACATTCAGGCTCTACCTGTAATTCTCGTTCTGGTGTTATTTCCACCACATCTGCAGTTACCTCCTACAGTGAAGTCTTGAATCCCTCCAAGTCATATGTGAAGGTTGGAATCAACTTCTTCCAAACTCCTGTCAATGTTGATATTTTGATCTCTTCCCATGTTCCTGAAAGTTCTTAATGGAATGCTGAATCCTTCCTAGAAGGTTTTAAATGTACTTTGACCATCCCCATCAGATGAATCACTCTCTGTAGCAGCTCTAGCCTTACACAATCTATTTCTTTAATAATAAGACTTGACATTTAAAATTACTCCTTGACCTGTGGATGTTGTGTTACCAGGCATGAGAGCAACATGAATCTGGTTGTACATCTTTATCAGAACTGTCTTCATCAGAACTTTTGGGTAACAAGGTGCATTGTCAATGAGCAGTAATATTTTGAAAGGAATCTTTTTTTCTAAACCGTCCATCTTAACCGTGGGCATAAAATAGTCAGCAAACCATGTTGTAAACAGATGTGTGGTCATCTAGGCATTTTTATTTATAGAGCACAGGCAGAGTAGATTAGCATAATTTTTGAGGGCCCAAAGATTTTTCAGAATTATAAATGGTCACTGGCTTCAACTTAAAGGCACGAGCTTCATTAGCCCCTAATAAGAGAGTCAACATGTCCTTTTAAATTTTGAAGCCAGGCATTGACTTCTCCCCTCTAACTATGAAAGTCCTGGATGATATCTTCTTCCAATATAAGACACTTTCATCTACATTGAAAAACCTGTTGTTTAGTGTAGCCACCTTCATTAACTATCTTAGCTAGATCTTCTGCGTAACTTGCTGCAGCTTCTGTATTAGCACTTGCTGCTTCACCTTGCACATAAGGGTTACGGAGACGGCCTCTTTCCTAAAACCTCATGCTCAACCTCTGTTAGCTTCAGACTTTTCTTCTCACCACTCTCAGCCTCCATAGAGTGGAAGTGAGTTAGGGCCTTCCTCTAGATTAGGCTTTGACTTAAAGGAATGCTGTGGCTGCTTTGATGTTCTATCCAAACCACTAAAACTTTCTTCACATCAGCAATAAGGCTGTTTTGCTTTCTCATCATCCACGTGTTCACTGAGAAAGCACTTACAATTTTCTTTGAAACCTTTTCCTTTGCATTCTTAACTTGGTTAACTGGTGCAAGAGGCCTAGCTTTTGGCCTGTCTTGGCTTTTGGCATGCATTCCTCACTAAGCTTACTCATTTCTAGCTTCTGATTTAAAGTGAGAGGCATTATACTCTTCCTTTCACTTGAACACATTGAGGCCATTTTAAAGTTATTACTTGGCTTAATTTCAATGTTGTTGTGTCTCAGAGAATAAGGAGGCCTGAGTAGAGAGAGACTGGTGAATGGCTGGTCAGTAAATCAGTCAGCACACAGACATTTATTGATTGTTTGCCATCATTTTTTAAAAACATATTTTTATGGATTTCAGAGAGGAAGGGAGAGGAAGAGAGAGACAGAAACATCAATGATGAGAGAGAATCATTGATTGGCCACCTCCTGCAACTCCCTACTGGGTATTGAGCCCACAACCTAGGTGTGTGCCCTGATAAGGAATCAAACCGTGACCTCCTTGTTCATTGGTTGATGCTCAACCACTGAGTGACTCCAACTGGGCAAGTTTGCCATCTTATATGGGTGCAGTTCATGATGCCCCTAAAACAATTAAATAGAAACATCAAAGATTACTGATCACAGATTACCATAACAAATATACTAATAATGAAAAAGTGTGAAATATTGCCAGAATTTCCAAAATGTGACATAGAGACATGATGCAAACAAACAGTATTGGGAAAATGGTGTCAGTAGACAGGCTAACACAGGGTTGCCACAAATCGTCAATTTTAAGAAACACAATATCTGCAAAGCACAATTAAGTGAGGAACAATAAAACAACTTATTCCTGCAACACAAAATGAGTGGAAACCAAGGAAATTTTTTTTAAAAAAGGAAAACCAAACCAAACCTAGAGTTTCCTCTGAAAAAACGTATAGCTGTTCACTGAAAGCTATAGAACATTGATGAGTTAAAGAAAACCTTAAAAAGGAAAAAAGTAGTATCTTAATATTCTCTTAATTGTATTAAAGTACTTGAATGTACTAAAAAAATACATTTTCCATAATTGATCTATAGTAGTTTCTTTTGAGCAGTTGATCCCAGTTGGGATTTTTTTTCCTTTTTAGTCAAAATTGACAAGCTGTTTCTAAATTTATGTAGTGATCCAAAGGGTTGATAACAGCAAATTTTTATTAAAAACAACAACAGAGAGAAAAAAAAGCAGAACTTACATATGCAATTACAAGGTTTCCTACAAAGGTACAGTTATAATGACAATGTGGTATTCGAGTAAATATAGGGAAATAGATTAATGGAAAGAATGTAAGTTCCAGAAATAAACCCAATGGATGTTTGACAAGGTTGATAAGGCAATAAATTGGAGAAGAAAATTTTGTGTGTTTTTTATCACATTGTGCTAGATGTAAATAGCATATAGAAAACAGAAGTCTTGATCCACACTTACCCTCATATTCAAAATGTATTCATATGGTTAATAGATGTAAACAATGTAAGTATAAAAGGTAGAATGATAAACCTTCAAGAAAAAAAAATATGGAAGAGTATTTACAACATTGATGTAGGGAAATATTTATTAGCCAGAAAATAATAAAGGGGAAATGCTAAGTAGGATTTAATTAAATATAAAATTTCTGCTTATCAGAGGTGATAAATAAGTAACTGAACAGGCAAGTCACAAACTGAGAGAAAATATTATCAATACACATACCTGACAAAGAATTTGTATTGTGAATTCTTACAATGAAAATAAAAATGAGCAAAGCCTTGAACAGACTCTTCACAAAAAGTTTTATAAAAAATACACATGTATATATACACAGGGAAAGATGCTCAACATATCTATTCATCAGGGAATGCAACTTACACCCACACATGCTAGAAGAACTAAAATATGTTTCTGGCAGCATAAAATGGAATAACTACTTGGGAAACTTGTTTAACAAGTTCTAATATAGTTAAGTATATACCTTCCCTTAGACCCTGTCACCTCAAGTGGTATTTTAAGTAATAAATAATTAACAAATAAATAAGTCCACTAAAAGATTTAAATAAGAATATTCATGGCAGCTTTATTCACATTTGCCAAAAACTGGAAACAAGCCAAATGAAGACTAGAATAATGTTCACCCACTACTCAGCAATAAGACGCAATGAACTACACACACAATCAACAGCATGGATGAATCTCAAAATAAATTACGATGAGTGAAAGAAGCCAGAAATAAAAAGATATAGTTTGTTATTCAATTTACATGAAGTTCTAAAGCTGGTAAAACTAAGTTCTGGTGATAGCAATCAGAATGGTGGTTACTCCTGGTGGCGATGGGGGGAGTGGTGACTTGAAAACATGGGAAATTTAGGTGGTAGAGGTGTTTTATACCTTGATTGGGGTGGTAGTTAGCTGACAGGTATAGAAATCATTACACTGTTCACTTTAAATCTGTGAATTTTTGCAGATAAATTACATCTCGATATAAGTCACACTGTGAAATATTTTTTATTTAGTTCTAATTCTAAGAAAAATACTAAAATAAACCCAGAAGGATACAGTTTTCCTTCTGACTTAGTATCTACCTAAAATTCTAACACCTCTTGGAATTCTTAAATATTCTGAAACTCAGCAATATTTGCTGGCACTGAAGTGACATATAAACCTATGTGTCACAATATCACTAGGAAAGGCTTACCACAAATGTATTCCATTTAATACTGGAGACAAGAGGAATTTGAACATTAATTAAATATCTGTACACCTATATTCATAGCAGCATATTCACAATAGTCAAAAGATGGAAACAACCCAAAATGTTCATTGATAGGTGAATGGGTAAACAAAATGTGGTAAACACATACAGTGGATTATTAATTAGCCTTAAAAAGAAGGTAATTCTGATGTAGCCTATAACGTGGATGAACCTTGATATATTAGGCTACATAAAAGAAGCCCGTCACAAAAAGATAAATACTATATGATTTCATTAGTATGAGATATCAGGAATAGTCAAACTCATAGAGACAGAGAAAAGAATAGAGATTACCAGGGGCCAGGGAAAGGGAGAATGGGGAAATGTTTAATGGCTACTATTGGGCTATTTCTGTTTGGGAGGAATTTAAAAATTCTAAACAAAATGAATTGACCAACAAAATAAGTCATGAGGCATGGAGGTATGCAACAGGCTGTCATATCTCAGGGTGTGGGGGATGTGGGGAAGAAGAGATAAACCAAAGAACCTTTATATGTACTAGAGGCCCAGTGCATGAAATCCATGCATGGGGTGGGAGGAGTCCCTCAGCCTGACCTGCACCCTCTTGCAATCTAGGACCCCTCGGTGCATGGTGCGGGGGAGTCCCTCAGCCTGACCTTCACCCTCTTGCAATCTAGGACCCCTCGGGGGATATCCCACTCACAATCCGGGACCGCTGGCTCCTAACTGCTTGCCTGCCTGCCTGCCTGCCTAATCCCCCCTAACCACTCTGCTTGCCTGCCGCATCACCCCTAACTTCTTGCCTGCCTGCCTGATTGCCTCTAACTGCTCACCTGCCAGCCTGATCACCCCTAACCATCTCTGCCTCGGCCCCCGCCACCGGGGATTCGCCTGGAAGGACATCCAGAATGACATCCGGAAGGTCGTTCGGCTGTCTGGTCTAATTAGCATATTACACTTTTATTATTATAGATATGCATAGTCCATAGCCCATGGACACGGGCAATAGTGTGGTGAAGGCTTTGGGGGGGTAGGTAGGTGATAAAGGAGAGGAACATGGGAAACATCTATAATACTGTCAACAATAAAAAAAAATATATTTAAAAATAAATAAAATGATCCCACATTAATGCAAAAAAAAAAAGCTAGCTTAAGTGTGTTGGTTTAGTTAAAACAGATATGTCTTTAGAGTTGTCAGTATTAAATATGATACCTTTATTTTACCTAGGCTTATAAATTTGTCAGCAAAAGTAATAACTTAGAATATGGGCTGAATAAAAAAATATATATATGGGCTGGTTGTATCTAAAGTCTCATGAAATTTTTGTGGGTAACTTAAACATAATTGTTAGGAACTAATAAATTAAAGAGATGTAAGTAGAATAAAAGTTTTTTTTAGGTGAAACCTTTAGCAATAATTGTAGAAGGTTTGCGGAAAAGAAATTTTTGGAAAAAAATTTAATGTGTGGTCAACCTGGCTAAGATTAGTAGAGATTTAATTAAATGGATTTAAATGTCAAAAGTAAAAAAAAAAATTCTGGAGATGAATGGTGATGATGGTTGAACAACAATGTTAATATACTTTATGCCACTGAATTGTATACTTAAAAATTTATCAATATGTTATGTACATTTTGCCACAACAAAATTTTTAATTTATTAAATTCGTCACCTGGTTTCTAGACATTTTGCCCCTTTGCTTCTTCTGGTCGTTCGGTCAAATGTGAGTGAACTAAGAGGCAGCTGATGAGCATTGCACAGGGGGAGCTCACTGCCTGGGAGGATGCAGCTTGCAATGCCGTTCCTGTTACCACCCACCCTCACTTACTCTTACTGCTTTCCCTTCTATTTGCTGAAAGAGACTTTGTCTCCTCTTTTCTGAGGCTGCTTCTTACAAATTCCTCTGTTTAACAAAATCAGTTTCACCATTTTTCACGGGAGACCAGCACAAGCATTGGTTACACAAAGTTCTGTCCTGTGCTGTGTTTTGAAGTATAACTTGCAAAGTCTTAAAGGTTTGTTTACCATCAATTTGGAACAAACACCTTGAATAGCCAGTTCCTTACCATGTGGCAGTGTGCGCATGAAAACACATTTTAAATAACTCCAAATGCATTATTTTGCATGTATCTCGGTGTATTTTTAGTATATTCATCTTGGCTTAAATCACATTATTAATTTGATGAAGGTAGTGTGGGAATTAGTTTATTTACACAATATAGGTTTAAGAGGAAAAAATCTCATTGTTTATATTTTTGCCAACATTGACGGTGGAGAAGAGGTTTCCATAGAATACCTGCATGTCGGTAGTTTAAAGCTTCTCATACTAGCTGCCTCATTATTAGAAGGTGCTATGAATGAAACTGTCCTCCTGTCCAAAATCATTATTTTGAAGCCCAAAGCCCAGTGTGACTGAGCTTGGAGATAGGGCATTTTGGGGACTAATTGAGGTTAAATAAGGTCATAAAGGTAGGCCCCTGATCGATATGGTTAGGACTCCCTCTCCACATGTGCGCACACTGAGGGAAGGACATGTGAGGACACAGAGTGGCCATCTGCAAGCCAAGAAGAGAGCTCTGGCCAGAACCAGGATCCTGCTGGCCCTTGGGCCTCAGGCATCCGGAACCGTGAGAAATACGCTTCAACTGCATGAAGCACCCTGTCTGCAGTTCGTGGCTGAGGCAACCAAGCTGACTGAGATGGATGGCATTTCAACAAAAAGAAAATTTCTAGTTTGATCATAGTGATTCGGAAAACTATGCCTGTTTCATAAGCACTATAAGTCCAAGTACTGTTTAACATACATTTTTAACACATAGTAATGATAATATGTATATTTCTCTTCACAATGTCTTGAACAGCATGAGAAAATAGTCTTTCCACATGCAGAAAATATGGTGTTTTTTGTTTTTTTTTAAAAATAAGGATCTATTTGTGTAGCTAAATAATCAGGTTCCATAGGTTGATTTGAATCATTGTTCTTTTTTGGGGGGGGGGAAATCCTTCCATTTTGTGGTTTCTGCATCACTTATCTGGACCAAATCTCTTGAGCACTATCTTAAGAGCTTTCCAGAACATAAATCATACAAAATGGGTAGTAAAAAATGATAGAAGTTAATAGGCTGATTTGCACCATTCTTCTTTGTGACAGCTCACTGTGATATCTGCATTGTGATGGTTATAAGCCACAGAGACCTGGTCCACTCATCAGTGCTTTGTGCATATACCTCCAGATGTGCTGAAGGGCACGTTGAGACCCACAGGAAGCAGAGAGAACCATTAAATGGAGGAGAATGGGGATGGGCACTGTGGATGAAGCGGCCTTTGCTCCCAGCCATGCGAGCCCCTCCACGGGGACTGCTTACGCATCTTCAAAGCACGGCAACTAGTTTCCCACCGAGAGAGAATTTCGAAAGGGCCCGGGTGTGAGTGGTAATGCCTATTGTGACTAGTCTTGGAAGTCACACACTGTCACAGCCACCTATCCAACTGGACAAATGGGTATCTCTGATTCATGCAAAAGTATGAATGCCAGGAAGTGTGTCATTAGGGACCACTTTGGAGCCTGACTCCCATGCATATTGTAACCTCTTGCCCTTCTTATCCTGGGTCTTGCATGAGCTGCTATCTGGGGTCTTGCATGAGCTTCCCTAAGAATTCTCTCCTCCTCCTGCCGAAGGGAATCTCTTTTGAGGCTGCTGTAGGGCATGAGGGAAGGCCCGCATTTCCTGCTGTTTCTAGCACCGCAATTGTCTATTGTGCCTGAATTCTTTTGCCCCCTTACAAGGACTCTAAATTCCCTTGGGGGTGGATTTTCAATGATAGTTGTTCATTAGAATTACTTGAGGGTGAGAGAGAGAGAGAGAGAGAGAGAGAGAGAGAGAGAGAATAAAATATTCCAAACAACAAGTCTGCCCCTTCAGAAATTAGTGCTCCAACTCTGTTCAATTTCCATAGGTTTTGCTGATTTGGAGAGTATCCAGCCAACAGTAAATTTTAAGTGTCCCTGAATGATTCTAACCTGTGGGTTAGAAGCCACTGCTTTGTTTTTGCAAATACAAGAACCAGATGTCCAGGTAAAATACAGAAATCTCAACTGTACAGCTCAATAAATGTTTACCTATGTCTACACCCAGGTAGCCACCATCCAGAATGTTCTATTGAATCTTTCTCTATTAGCAATAAAGGCAGAACCAGCTACTTATCTTGGAGAGAGGAAAAAGAGAAAACAAAGGAGAATGTGTGGGGATATGTAATAATATCTCAAAATAGTACCTCCCAATAACTTTATTTATCGGATTATAGGCTCTTACTCATCTGTGTTGTACTTACCTTCGCATCCAGCACAATGCCAAGCTCAGTGCCTCATGCATACCAGATATATATGCATATGCAGTTGAATTCATGTACTACTCAAGTTCAGCCTCTGCCCTCCTTCCAAAAAAAGAAAAGACAAAAACAAGAGTAAACATCTCAGATGAGCACTGGGAGAAGCACTAGGTATTACCTCCAGCCCAAGTTCTCACATTGCTGCAGAGGAAGTAGGTGAGAATCCCCTGGTCATACACCTGGTTAGTGCAGACCAGGACTTGATCCCAGGTGCCAGCCTTCTGGTTAACAGATCTTTCCCACATCTCAAAGCTTCCTGAAAAAACCAAGAGCTGTTTTTAAAGGACCCACGTGAGTTTCAGCTGTTAGATTGCTTCACTGTTGATTCAACATGTGAACAAAAGAGTTCTGTGGTTCTTATTATTTCTCTCTGTTGGATTACCAGAATCCAACCAGCAAAAAATTAAAATATCATAAATTTGGTGGGGGATAGGGGTGGGAAATGAAGAGAAATATAGAAAAAGATTGACCTCGGGTAACAGTGTCTTCTCTTAAGGCAGCGGTTCTCAACCTGTGGGTCGAGACCCCTTTGGCGGTTGAACAACCCTTTCACAGGGGTCGCCTAAGACCATCCTGCATATCAGATATTTACATTACGATTCATAACAGTGGCAACATTACAGTTATGAAGTAGCAACGAAAATAATTTTGTGGTTGGGGTAACAACATGAGGAACTGTATTTAAAGGGCCAGAAGGTTGAGAACCACTGTAAGGGCTTGCATGTTTAGGATCAATTTTGAATAGGGTTTTCGATGACTCCAGGCAATCCACCTTAGCTCATACCTGTTTCCTCTACTTTCACCTACTTCAGGCACAGGTACCTGAAATTCTGTAAATAACAGTGATTATGGAAGTGCTGGCTTCATCTTTTTTTCAGGCAGTAGCATTTATTTAGACCCAAGGTTTCCAATTGGAAGACTGGGGCTGGATAAGGCCCATGGATGGGGTCATCTGTACACAGCAGGTCCTCCACTAACATTGTTTTGTTCAATGTCATTTTATTATAATATTGATGATAAACAAATTGATTCCCTGCTGGGACCACTGCTGGTGTGGAGTTTGCACCTTCTCCCCGTGTCTGCGTGATTTTCTTCAGGGACTTGGGTTTCCTCCTACATCCCAAAGCTGGGCACACATGGTGAACTGCTGTGTCTAAATTTCCCAGTCTGAGTGAGTGTGGGAGGATGTGTGTGGGTGTGGGTGTATGTGTGTGGGAGTGGGGATGTCCTATGAGGGAAGAGTGCCCTTCCCAGGGCGGGTGCCCACCTGTGCCCTGAGCTGCTGGGGTTGGCTCTGCTCACCGGCCACCTGGAACTGAAATAAGCAGGACAACAATCGTACCTGTTTTTATTAATCTTTCCAATGTATGAGTAATTCACATTTATTTCAATTCTTAAATGTATGGATGACACATTTATTTCAACTTTTAATTTTGTGTCTTTATTTAGAAGTTTGGTGATGCTTCTACGACTGGAAATATGCCGTAGGAACTAAACTTTTATTTAGCATATCAACTAGCCGGTGGTGAAATTGAGTTTGTTATATGTTATTCTCTTAAAGTTGCAGTTTCCAAGAACTTGTCAGACTTTAAGTGAAGGCTTACTGTATGTGTTTAACAACTAAGCTTTTAAAAAGTTTCATATTTAAAGAACGGAACTTCTAGCTTCTCCTGAAGAATCCACATATAGTTGACAATACCAGGATTGCATTTCGACTTGGCAACAGCACGCTTTTGTCTACCAGCTTACCTGCAATTGATTTGGGAGTTTTATTTAAACAATGGCCTAAACTAGGTCATTTTTACAAACACAACACACCCTGAAATAAGTTTTAAAAAAACTTTTAAATGTCTCACACACACACACACACACACACTCACTCACACACACCCGCTCTCACACACACATGCTTTCACCTGCTTGCACACACTCACACACGCTCATACACACACTCACATACACACTCATACACACACACACACACATACACTTGCTCACACACACACTCACTCACTCACACACACAGGCTACCAGCTGCACTCTACCATTTCCTCTTGAACTGCAGTCCAGCATCCCTGACCCAGCATTCCGGCTCCCAGGCCTTGCTGGCTGGAATACACTAGTTAAATCTCCACTGACAACTTCTTGCTACTCATTCTAAACACTAATTGCCTCCAAAGGGTTTTTAATTATGTTGATATAACCATTTGGCAATGGAGCCAGTGGCTTCATGAGTGTAACTCTCAGCATCTATTTAAATCCAGGTTTTAAGCCTTGACCTTTGCCACCAATTTCCCAAAGTGATGGCAAAAGTCTCAGAAAGGGGAACCTTGTAACAGGACCATCTTGCCCTCAATTGTTCCCAATTCCTTCTGGGCAATGACCTTCACCAAGAAGGTGATACACCTTGGGTCAAACAACTACAACCAAAGCAATTTAAACAAAACACATTACTTTACAGTATTTTATTTGAATGGTTCTGAAATGTCATTATTTAAAA